>NC_090646.1:242672878-243009128 GCF_040937935.1 Hyperolius riggenbachi
CAAATCAGCTGATAAAAGGAGTCCTTTAATTTCCTGAATTTTGAGTTAAAAAAGCTGGTCACATAATCTTTGCTTCTTTTTCCTCAGCTTCAGTAGTCTGTGGTCTGGGCCTCAGTTCCTTGTTGTATCACATTTCCAATTCATTCCAATTCAGACTGCCTGTCTGTCTTTTGTCTGCTGTTTATAAGCTACTTCTTATAAGTAAACAGACGTAAGAGCTTCTCAACCCAGGCAGCTTCTCTACCACTAAGGCAGTGCTGGATTAAGAATAATTAGGCCTAAATAGATTGACAGAGGGAAAGAGACATGAAAAAGGTGAAGAGTATAATGAAGGGCTCTTTCACAGGATGTTGGCAGTACTCTTCCAAACTTTTACATATCCTAAAAATATTTTGTCTACTATGGGACATGTGGCACTATTCAGTCAAATTAAATGCTACTACAAGATAGCGGTACAATCAACCATTTGATTCAATCATTTTTTTGAATCGAAAGAGAGTCGATCGAACAGGATGTGCAAAATATCGGTTGATCGCACAGGGATCAGCTACCGTTCACCTATCATTCGATCGACTCTGAATCAATTTTTGCATTCAGAGCATGGAGGTACAACATAGGTCAGATCGACTAGTGAAGGTGAAGCACATAGGATATCGCTTGTAGTGTGTGGGCCACTAGTCAATTGACTTTCGATCAAGCATACTCAAGTTATCGCTTAATAAATGTTATTGCTTTATCGATTGAATCAAAATCACTAGATGTATGGCTACCTTTAGTGACATGACTATGTACTCTGTAAAGTGCTGCAGAAGATGTCAGTGCTATATAAATACAGAATAATAATAAAATGGCAGGACATTAGACTATGACTATAGTAGGAATTAGATTGTGAGCTGCTCTGAGGAAAGTCAGTGACATGACTATGTACTCTGTAAAGTGCTGCAGAAGATGTCAGTGCTCTATAAATACATAATAATAATAATAATAATAATAATAATAATAATAATAATAATAATAATAATAATAATAATAATAATATGGTAGGACATTAGACTGTGACTATGGTAGGATTAGATTGTGAGCTCCTCTGAGGACAGTAAGTGACATGACTATGTGATCAGTAAAGTGCTGCAGAAGAGGCCAGTGCTATAGAAATACATAATAATTATATGGTAGGACAGACTATGACTATGGTAGGATTAGAGTGTGAGCTCCGTTGAGGACAGTCAGTGACATGACTATGTACTCTGTAATGTGATGCAGAAGATGTCAGTCCTATCTAAATAATAATAATAATAACAATAATAATAATATGGTAGGATATTAGACTATGACTATGGTAGAATTAGATTGTGAGCTCCTCTGAGGACAGTAAGTGACATGACTATGTGATCAGTAAAGTGCTGCAGAAGAGGCCAGTGCTATAGAAATACATAATAATTATATGGTAGGACAGACTATGACTATGGTAGGATTAGAGTGTGAGCTCCGTTGAGGACAGTCAGTGACATGACTATGTACTCTGTAATGTGATGCAGAAGATGTCAGTCCTATCTAAATAATAATAATAATAACAATAATAATAATATGGTAGGATATTAGACTATGACTATGGTAGAATTAGATTGTGAGCTCCTCTGAGGACTGCCAGTGACATGACTATGTGATCAGTAAAGTGCTGCAGAAGATGTCAGTGCTATAGAAATACATAATAATAATAATAATATGGTAAGACATTAGGCTATGACTAATTTAGGATTGGATTGTGAGCTCCTCTGAGGACAGTCAGTGACATGACAATGTACTCTGTAAAGTGCTGCAGATGTCAGTGCTGTACACATACTTATTAAAGTGGTTCTGTGGTGGTCTGGAAAAACAAAGTGTCCCTTACCTGGGGCCTCTAACAGCCCCCTCAGATATCCTGTCCTGCGCCGTCACTGAAGAATCCTCCGTTCCCCACCACGGGTCACCGTCTAACACAGGTATTTGTCTAACCAGACGAATATCAAAGCGGCTGCGCAGCCGTGGCTGTGCATGTTATTGCTCCCGTCTCTGGGAGCTTACTGTGCAGGTGCAGTACGAAGTTTTCTCGTACTGTGCCTGTGTAGTAAGCTCCCGGAGATGCAAGCAGAAGCAAGGACGCGCGTGACCAAGGCTGCGCAGCCATTTTGACATTCATCTAGTTAGACAAATACCCGTGTTAGATGGTGACCCGCAGTGGGGAACGGAGGATTCTTCAGTGATGGAGCAGGACAGGATATCTGCAGGGGGCTGTTAGAGGCCCCAGGTAAGGGACACTTTTTCAGCGACGGTGCAGGACACATATCTGCAGGGGGCTGTTAGAGGCCCCATGTAAGGGACACTGTAACGATCGGTGTCAGCACACAGAGAGTATCTGATTATTGGTGATCTGCAGTATCACCGACAATACAGATAAATACCTGATAACTAGTGATCTGCAGAATCACCAATAATACAAGTACGGCTAACCTCTGGACACCAAATAAAGTGTAAGTGTTTGGGTGCAACCGTAACTTTAATAGTTTGAAGAAACCTCACCAGAGGGGCTGGTGAGGTACTATTAGTACACGCAGCAAGCACTAGCGTACAAGTTCCAGCAATCTGGAGAAACAATACTGAAGAGGCTGAATCTCCCGGGGAGCGGGTGATTCAGAATATACTGCTGGCAAATGAACACCCGAGGGGCGGGTGAGTCAAACTGTACTGCAGCCTAAGAGATACAGTAATACTAAAATGACAGATACCTAGTGAGCAGGTAATTAAGGCTGAACTATAGCCTAGCAGAGTTGCTTAACCAGCGGAGCTGGCGCAGTAAACACCTCACCAGTGGCGAGGGCCCACTGGCGAGTAGAATGGTCAGGCAGGCAAGGGTCGGTAACAGAGAGGTACGTATCGGTACAAAATCGTGAGACAATAGAGTAAACGGTAATCAGGCAGAGGTTCAGCAACAGGAAGATACGTATCGGTACAGAATCGTGAGACAAGAGAGTAAACGGTAATCAGGCAGAGGTTCAGTACCAGGGAGATACGTATCGGTACAGAATCGTGAGACAAGAGAGTAAACAGTAATCATGCAGAGGTTCAGCAACAGGTAGACAGATAGGCGAAAGTACAGGATTAGAAGGCAGGATCAGAGGAAATAGCTAAGGGTCATACACAGGAGATCAATACAGTAATAATATCCTAGTCTGGGTGTGAAATCCGTGGCATCAACACCCGGGAACTAGTCTACAAGTAACAATAGCAATACAGCAATATCCTAGAATAGGTGTGAAATCCTTAGTATCAACACCAGGGAACTAGCCTAAGGTCTGCGCACTAACACACAAGTATTCACGACAACAGACAATCCTACAATGAAGCCCGGAGGCTTATGAAGCAGAGGAGACCCCACTGGCACGCCCCCTTGAATCAGCCAATCCCGGGTGCCGTGGGACTCCTCTGACGTCAGCCGACGGGCTTCCTCCCTGCATAAAGGTCCCGTCTGTGTGCGCGCCCACGCGCTACGGCGACCCCCTGCCTGAAAGAACGTTCCGTCCTCGGCGTCCTGGATGCCTGATTGGAGGCAGCTGCGGCGGCGGTGCTGTTCAAAACGCAGCTGCCTCGTTTCTCACAGACACTTTTTGCTTTTCCAGACCACCACAGAACCACTTTAACAATATTGTAGGACATTAGATCATGACTAGAAAGTGAAACTAGTGAGAAAAGTGGAAACTACAGAGGGGGAGTGCAAGATGGGAGACAGGGGCACAATGCCATGATGAATTGCCGGGCACCGATGCTGAACGCTTTTCTGCTTGGTAGCAGAAAAGTGTTTTAACACAAGCTAACATTAGCTAAACCAGCTGCCACCAACACTCCACTAAAACCCATCAGAATCATCCCTTCTCCTGCTTCTGTCTTACTGCCTCTGCTAGAAATCAACAAAGAGCCCAATTCCAAAATACTAGCATGTACATCTGCACTAATATCTCGAGTTTAGCTTTGTCTAAGATGTAAGAATGAGATGTGAGATGTGTTGGTGGCCAGCACTGTGTAGGATTGCAGCACACTTCATATACAGTACTTTGCGTAACCCCATTCATAAGACTAGTTAAAAAAAAAATATGCCCTAGCATGGTACCTTTGCACACCACTGTGCAAGTTCACATTCCTGCACACTTCTTGCCATCTCGTGCTGGATGGAGCACAGACAGCTTTCCCTCCTCCTGGATGGCTCCCTCGTGCTTCTGTGTTTGTGTCCGTGCAGAGGGGCGGGGGCGGGCCGGTGCACATCACATCTCCTCCTGCTAGGTCACAGTGTCAGATAATGGCAGGGGAGAGCGGGAGAACCTGGACAGCCTGCAAGCAGACCATTTAAGCTGCAGCTAATAAGAAGCATAAAGAGCAGGAGAGTGCTCTCTTTGCTTTCAGCGTGCAGCTGTGGACCGATGGGCCTCAGCGATGTGCATGAGGCTGTATTGTTGGGATAGGGAATAGTGTGCGCAGCTCCCCATCCGCCCCTTGAAGTAACAAAAAAATCTCCACCCTAGTCACCGGCCTAGGAGGCCTGCCCATAAAATCCACCTCTGGATACAGGTGAGGACATCAAACTTGGAGAAGAATTTAGGAGTACTGGTTTACAATAAATTGAAGAAGTTTTAAATCAGGATGATACCATTTATTGGCTAACTATTATAACCTATTATTTATCCCTACTGTGACATACTGCACCATTTGGGCTCCTGTTGTCTCTGTGTTTTTTCCTTTTATAGTGCATTACACTTTATCTCCAACCAATTACTATGGAGCCATGTATTTCTGATATGTGCATCAGGTAATTTGGAATGGTCTTGCTGAAATAAGTAACATTATCTTGGTCCAAAACCTATATATATTATTAAATATGATCAGTATCTTGATTAATATAGAAAGTACCCATCTCGTGTGCACATACCCATGTCATCACAGACACAAACTTTTGCACTGTGTGCTGATAAC
Organism: Hyperolius riggenbachi; assembly: GCF_040937935.1. Classification (NCBI taxonomy): domain Eukaryota; kingdom Metazoa; phylum Chordata; class Amphibia; order Anura; family Hyperoliidae; genus Hyperolius; species Hyperolius riggenbachi. The sequence continues at coordinate 242,677,880 of NC_090646.1, forward strand.
CCTGCTTTAGCCTTGAGGACGTATCATTATGATTTTTTTTAAGTTCTTTATTGTACTAGAATTGTACCCTATACAAAGGCCTGTCCTACTGAGTTTTAGAAGTAGGAGAGGACTTCTGATTTTCTGGTGAACTCTCAAACTGTTTTTCCTTTCTTGCTCATCTTGTGATGAGTCTGTACTAACTAATTTGTGATGTGGATAATATTTTGATTACCAGAACCAGCTGACGCTCACGACTATTAAACCACTATCACAATTCCCATTCTGCTAGTTTCTGATAAACCTTTTTTTAAAAATCTGATTACACTTATTATTACATTGTTCAGATTTAAAAATTCACATGGAGTCATTTTCATGGCTATCTGTAATTTAGCTTCATGGTGATCACTAGAATATTACAGCATAATGTATCATAATATATACAGCAGGAAATTGTTTTCTAAAATAAGCTGATTGCAAGTGTGATCTTTTCCTTTATCAAGTTAATTTTGTACAACTCTGAATGAGCAGGATAGCTTTAAGATTCATGTATTTCTCCTGGTAATGATAAATCTCTCCGGACTTTATTACAATAGTATTGAATAGTTCCATGTATAATATCATGCTTTTGTTTGATATGAGGTGGTCCCCAGTGTAGTGATTCAATATCCACATGCAGCTCTTATGCTGGGAATACACCATAAGTTTTTTTTTGAGAGATAGAGGGCTCAATAGATAATTTCCAGCAGGTCCGATCTGATTTCGATTGTTTTTCTAATTGATTTTCTCATAGTGAATAGAAATCAATCAGAAAAATAATCAGTGAATTGATCAGATAAATGATCAGAAAATCGAGCGGATGGTAAATCTGCCGGAGAAACTCCATGTGTATTCCCAGGATTAAAGGGAACCTGAAGGGAGAGGAATACAAAGGCTGCCATTGTCTAATATACAATGCCAGTTGCCTGACTTTTGTGCTGATGCTCTACCTAATACCTTAAGTCACTGGCTCAGAATGAGCATGCTGATCAGTGACTGTGATGGTGGTCCAATATCACTGGCTGCATTTTTGTTGCAGGTGTGAAACTTGAAAACAACTAAACCCAAAAGTTCACTATGACAGCCAGGCAACTGGCATTCTTTATACGGGAATGACGATGGCAGCCTCTATATCCTTCTCACTTCAGGTTCCCTTTAAAGAGGAACAGCAGTCTCAAAATTACAAATCTTAATAGTGCCCCTTGAAAATAGCTACTATAGTGTAGAGCAAGGGTCCCCAAACGTTTTTGGTCGAGGGCCGGGTCAACATACATCAGACTGCTGGGGGGCCGGAGTATACATAGAAGTCTTTGCGGGACAGACAGTGATGCATACTAAGAAGACAACCTTCAGTCCAATTGGACAACAGTGTCACCTGATGTGGAATTTGATTGGAAACAAGCGAATTACTGCTTTCTGGCTTCATTCTATATGCGGACCACCAATATTTAAAGATGTAGCTGACCACATCTATAATACATTTTGTGTGTGGGAGGCCGGTAAAAAAGCCTCAGGGGGCCACATTCAGCCCGCGGGCCTTAGCTTGAGGACCACTGGTGTAGAGCTCTTATTTTCCCTCAGTCCAGACATGTGCACCAGTGCTGTATTTTCTTCCTTGGTATTTGGACATCTACTGTGCTCATCCATAATGCTGCAATTCCCCATTCTCCCTTTAGAGCAGTCCCTTGTGGATAGAAGAGGATGGCAAAAGTAGATAAATGCAGGGCACTTGATACTGGTGGGGTGATTGGGGCAAGGATGGGGCAAGCAGCAAGTTCAATTTCAAAGAGATGCATGTCTTAAAGCGGTATAAAACCCTGACATAATATTCATTAAAAACATGTTTTCCTACTTTTTATATGCCATACTGTTATGCGTCCAGCTTTCCCAGCATTGAGCTTTTTTGTCCTGTGCTTAACCCTTTGAATGCTGTTCTAGTAAAAAAAAAATTGCTGGTAGTATATAATATGCTGTAAATAATGTTTTAGAGCAAAGAAGAATTGCTGGGTTTCATTCCGCTTTAATATCCGAGTCTTTAGTACAGTGTTAAGTTGGCCATGCCTCAGGGCAGCTGTTCAGTCAAGACCATCATCATAGGGTGCCCATAAATGGCCTAATCACACCCCTAATTTTACAGCTACTCTAGGTGGTGATTCTGAGTTTACATTACTGATGGACCTGCTATTACACAGGCTGAGACTGCCTTCTTTGATACTGACACCCTTTCTCTATCTCGGAATATATTACCTAGATTGGCTTGGACTACAAAAAGCAAGGCCCTTTTTTACATTGATAAATGTACCTTAGTTGAGTTCAGGGACGTAACTAGAGGGGAGCAGTCTCTGCAATCGCAGTGGGGCCCGGAGCTTGGGGGGGGGGTTACACTAACATTTCCTTCCTCTGATGGAGGGGACTATACTTCAGATCCAGTGTTTTTGTGGCTACACTTGTTATGGGTGTGAAGAGCATGATGGCCACATTTGTTTTATGACCCTTGTGAGATTGGCCTCAAAGCTGTGATGGACACCAAGGAGAGGCAAGGAAAGAGGTGTGAATATTAGGGAGGCCCTATCAAAGTTTCGTTGGTGGGCCCCATGAGCTGCAGCTACGCCACTGCTTGAGTTGTCAATGTAGACCTTTGCTAGAGGTTATGAAATGTGCCATTAGGCAGAACCAGGTTAGCAATGGCAGCTTTCATGAGTGCTTATCTACATTCTCTAATACTTCCTGCGCCATTTACCCTGCATTAAGTATGCAGACTTCATTTGCTTAACTCTGCTTTATTAACTAGCTGCATTCTTCTTGCAGGTGTGTGGCTCAGAAACTTGTAAAGGCATAATATCAGCCCTATAGCCAGATAGCGGACAGAATAAGATTAGCTGTTAGCAGCTTTTATAACCTGCGAGTGCAGGTTTGCTTTAACCAAGATAATGTGGCAGTGAGAGAGTGGAAAGAAACCATGCTGAGAGGTTCAGGGTACTATATTTTTACTCTAGATGCTTGGCCACCAGAGAGCTAAATGAAATAATTTAGTATATTCAATTATATCCTAATTTCCAATTAGAGTGGTTTCTTAACTGGCATTTATATGACACAGCACTAGGCTTATGAATAAAAACATCTTGTATTCTCAAATATGCTATCATCTGCACAACACAATAAAAGTCATTGCTACTGTGCTCCTGCATAGTGTATATGATTTTGAATAATTCAAGACATCTTCTATAAAAGTTTGTAGTGTTGGAATAATATATTTTATATTAACATGATCATTAGTTTTTGCTGTAGACCTGCCGACTGGCAATATCGCTATTCTCCCTGCCTCAGTTTTAGTGCAGAATTTACTCTTTTTCTCTGTTATTGCAAATGTTTTATGAGGCATGTTAAAGTACTGAGATAAAATAAGAATCTTTATAAGAGATACAGAAGAACATTTCTGTAGTATTATATTAACTATATTAGTCATTTTATGTTCCACTTTCACTTGAGCCTAAGTTTGTTTGAGTTGTTCCATTTTGTATTGAGGGAACGTAAGTAATCAGTTTTTATTCTGGTACGCTGCCTGTTAAATTTGTGTTTTATCTAAAACTCTCAACAGAAGGATCGTTAGAGATAACTTTACAATGTAATGATGACCAGATGCTCGGAAATTTAGACTTCTGGTTATGTGAAATGGCTGAGTGGATTAACTATGCCAGTGACAGGAGGTTGGTGTAAATGTATATAATGTTGCAGACACTAGCTTTATTTATTACCAAAGAAACCAACGAAAAACAGATGGTTCTGGTTAGAGCAGTCTATGTGGTGTATTCAGAATTCGGAAAAGCAAGTGGCAGTGTTTATGTATCAACATAGGGGACACAGGTTTGATGCTGGTTGAGTTGACTTAGTGAAGATATCTTCAATTTTTGGTCTGACCGAGTTGGCTAATTGTTAGAGCCTCTGTCCAAATTGATATGTCTGTACAATAAATCAGCAGTTTAGCACTGTAGACTAATTTTGGTAAAGCTCACTCATTTTTAATATTTTTTTTCTGGCAATAGGAGCTGGAGCTCTGCATTAATCGAGCAGCTTATTCTCTCCCCTAATCCCCTAGCTCTGGCCATTGATATAATTGAACACAGTTGGCTTTGGTCCGCTTAACATAAGGAATACGAGAGACAAGATAGTCATAATTTAGCAAAAATTTGGCAAAATGTAATGTACACTTATTTTCATAATTAGGAAATCATTGGGAAACAGTGGATTTTTATACAGGTAATTTTGGATTCCTGTAGAGCAGAGTTCCCCAACCCTATCCTCAAGGCCCACCAACAGTACAAGTTTTGCAGGAAACCACAAACATGCACAGGTGAGGTAATTAGTGTCTCTTAACTACCTTTGTGGATTTCTACAAAACATGCACTGTTGGTGGGCCTTGAGGACAGGGTTGGGGAACACTGCTGTAGAGGTTCACAAAGCAGTCACACTGAAAGATACAGTCTCGGATCTACAATTTTGTTATACAGCTTTCACTAAAAATGAAAAAAAAAAACAGTTATTTATTTTGGGATTTAATTATGCATTTGTTCAAAATACCTTTCCCAATTTATTTCTAAGGCATTTCAAGAGGTACCATAACAACATATAGAAGAATGTAATCTATTATTTAGGATGCCACATTTTTATGGCAGATTTCCTGGTTTCAGCATAAGAAACACTCCCTGTATACATATATTCCTGTATATTGGTATTTAACCCTACTCTTCCAGTAGTATTTAGCCTTGGCTATGAAGTCACACAGCCTTCTACTCCAGAGTTCACTGGGAGACCAGAGCCCATATACAATTCATTTTTTCTGATGAGTTTTTTCCTAGGAGACAATTTTTCATCTTCTCTTTAAAATAACTTTTCAGCACTTTGCACTTGAAAGAGTACCAAAAAGTAGGCAAAAAAGTACTAGCAAATTATTTTGAGTATTTTCTTGATTGCTGGTGGTTTAACCAGCCTGGCGGTATGGACGAGCTCAGCTCGTCCATCACCGCCGGAGGCTGCCGCTCAGGCCCTGCTGGGCCGATTTTCTTCAAATAAAGAGCAGCACACGCAGCCGGCACTTTGCCAGCCGCGTGTGCTGCCCGATCGCCGCCGCTCTGCGGCGATCCGCCGCGAGCAGCGGCGAAAGAGGGTCCCCCCAGCCGCCTGAGCCCAGCGTAGCCGGAACAAAAAGTTCCGGCCAGCGCTAAGGGCTGTATCGGAGGCGGCTGACGTCAGGACGTCACTCCGCTCGTCGCTATGGCGACGATCTAAGCAAAACAAGGAAGGCCGCTCATTGCGGCCTTCCTTGTTTATTCTGGGCGCCGGAGGCGATCGGAAGAACGCCTCCGGAGCGCCCTCTAGTGGGCTTTCATGCAGCCAACTTTCAGTTGGCTGCATGAAATAGTTTTTTTTTTATTAAAAAAAAACCCTCCCGCAGCCTCCCTGGCGATCTTATCAGAACGCCAGGGTGGTTAAAAGGTATTTTATTGATAAGTTGGGAAAATATCATCTAAGAGAAAACTCAGAGAAAAAGTTAATTGTATATGGGCCTGGTCTCCCAGACACTGCTGTGACCCAATAGTTCAGCAAGACTACCAGGCTGTTACCCCCCTTTAAAATGTAATAAATGTCAGCCTCCATACCCCTGTCACTACAGGGTCCCTTTAAATGACTTATTTATGTATTGCTTATGTTTTACTTTCCTGCTTAACGTTGTAAGTTTCTGTTTGCTCTAGAAATGTTGTTGCTGATTGAGCTCTCATTTTATACACGTCTGTGTTGTTGTCTATTGTTGTCACCTTTCCTTATTTGTTACCTGCAAATCTAAGAATCTGTCTGAGTTGTCCACACTTTTCTTGTGCTGTCTCAGGAGCTTTTGCATTCAATCATTCTGCTATCTGTTCCTTCATGAGCAATGCAATGTATTGTTTAATTCTTTAACTTTGCTTTATCTTCTTAAACATTAGAAAACTTATATTAATTTTGTATTCAGATCCAAAATTGTGATGTCAGCGCTCAAATAACATTTTGAATTATAATCCTCTAAAGTATAGTAATAATATTTGCGTGTTTATGTGAATTTATTTATTGGCCCTGTGTCTTTAGTTTAAAGCCCAAGTTTAGACAAATATTTTGTCAGTCTGTACCCTGCCTACACCTTTCTATAGTGGAATAGTTGTTGCTCTTTCTATTACAAAATGTGGTTTTGCAATCATTTTCAAATTTCAGCTGCTCCAGGGGTGTAACTAGAAATCACTGCCCCCCGTGAAACTTTGGATGCCCCCCCCCCTCCACCAACACTGCCACCACCAACACCCACTTCCCCCAAACACACAACCCCCCCCCCCCAAAAAAAAAAAACCCCACATAATAAAACAGTATTTGGAAAGGCAGGCCAGGCACGGTATAAAAAACAACAACAACAAAACACACACACACAAAAACACAGGAAAAACACAGTATAGGTAGCTAGGTATAAGTGCCCCTAGTATAGGTTAGTCAGCTAGAGGTGCTACCAGTATAGGAAGCCAGGCATATGTGCCCCCAGTATAAATAGCCAGGCATAGGTGCCACCAGTATAGGTAGCCAGGCATCCATGCCCCCAGTATACATAGCTAGGCATAGGTGCTTCCAGTATAGGTTAGCCAGCTATAGGTGCCCCTAGTACAGGTAGCCAGGCATATGTGCACCGAGTTTAAGTAGCCAGGTATAGGTGCCCCCAGTATAGGTAGCAAGACATACATGCCCCCAGTATAGATAGCTAGGCATAGGTGCCCCAAGTATAGGTTAGCCAGCTATAGGTGCCTCCAGTATAGGTAGCCAAGCATAGGTGCCCCCAGTGTAGGTGGCCAGGCATAGGTGCTCCCAGTATAGATAGCTAGGCATAGGTGCTTACATTATAGGTAGCTAGGCATAGGTGCCTCCAGTTTATGTAGCCAGCTATAGGTGCCCCCAATATAGGTAGCTAGGCATAGATGCCCCCAGTATAGGTAGCCACATATAGGTGCCCCAGTATAGGTAGCCAGGAATAGGTGCCGCAGTATAAGTTAGCCAGATATAGGTGTCCCCAGTATAGGTAGCGTGCTGGGGGGATCAGTGCCCACCCTGCACCTGTGTCCCATGCAGGTGCAATTGTTACACCCCTGGCTGCTCTATTTAAACTTCCAACCCAATTCCATTGGAGTTACCCTTTTTGAATGTGGCTAAGAGGCTGCTCAGACTTACCTTACTCCAGTGTTATGGTTGGGACAGATGATTTATCTTATCTACACTTCCCCCATGGCGAAGCAGGCAATTTTGACACTGGCAGTGCCTAATAATTATTATAATTAGGTGGTGCGAATATAGGCGGAGGGCATTTTTAGAAGGGAAGTTGACACTTATATCTGTGTAGATTTTGGCGCAGGGGGTAGGTTAGAGTATGCCATTGTTAGAGGGAGGGTTCAAGTGAGAAGAGGATCAGGTTAGGGGATAGTAAAATATCAGTAAAAAATACTAATACTAATATTAATAACTAATAACGGAATTGGCTAAAGCCCAGTAGTAGAATATTAGTGCTTTATTGATATTCTACTTGAGGCTATCCCTGCCACCCAAATTTTAGCACCGCCCTTTTTTGATATACACCCCCTGGTCCATGAGGGGTAATGGCACAAAAGTGGTCACATGTTAATAATGAAAAATAATAATATTTTGTATAATTTGTAATTTAGTTAACACGCACGATCCCCTGCTAGCATGGGCAGGAGGGATGGTATGGAATATGTTTTATACAACTTATTCACTTATTCATTATATAATTTATACATATGGCTTGCTATTAATTTTTAATTGAATTCATTTACATATAATATGTGATTAGAATGGTAGAAACATAAACAATATATTACATTTCCAGCTATGGTCGTATAACAGATCTTTCCCTGTGATCAATATTGTGAAAAAACTCATGGAACTGATAGAGGTGAGGGTGGATGGATAAGACAATTTAAGCAATTAAAACAATCTCTCAGCCAGTATTTTCTAACTTAGAAGGCTCAGGATATACATATTTGTATAATGATCCTAACAACAGCAAGAAATGTAAAATATCCAGTGTTTATGCAGGTTAATTTGACAGTTCATCAAAATACTCTGTCTGTAGTCTGTTCCTTGACGGCAAGTATTTTGCATCTCTTTGTCACAAATATATCATGACAAATGTCAAGATTGTCGAGGGACCTTCTGCATGACATCTGAATTATCAGCAAAATGTGGAGAGGAAGATTCTCTGATTGAAGTTTAAAAACAGCAGTTTAAAAATAAAATAATGCACTAGATATGTCAAGGCTGCCTTATCTGAAGCACAAGTAGTTATGAACAACAAACTCAAGGTCTAGATCTTGCCTCATGGCATACATTTCAAGGCCCCTTATAAGATTATGCACTCTCATCCTAATCAATCATTTTATGTCATGTGAAAGTGAAAAAAGCAGACTATTTTCCATGGCCAAATGTGTTTTAAAGGATTTTCAAAATCAATAATAAAATATAGTATCACATTCCGATTCAGCTCATGCATTGTACTCATATTTGCTCTCTGTAGATTGTGTCTGAATTAGAGTTACATACAGCAGTCATTCAACTTAATAGGGAATACACAGCGTAGGCCATGCTTGCCTGTGGAGCCAGCACTAAGCTGCAAATGCTGCATTGATGCACTTCATGGTGGCTTACAAGACCTCAGTATGTGCACATTTGTAGTTAACTAATAATATTTATAACATTAAAGGTGTGTATTACTAAAAATATGAAGGCATTCCTGATCTAAGAGGGATATGGAGGCTGATATATGTAGGTCATTGTAAATAATGCATATTGCCTGGCTGTCCCACTGATCCTCTGCCTCTAATACTTTTAGCCATAGATCCTGAACAAGCCTGCAGATCATATGTTTCTGACTGAAGTCTGACTGGATTAGTCTCATGTTTGTTTCAGGTGTGTGAGTCAAACACTACTGCAGCCAAAGGGATCAGCAGGATGCCTAGCAACTGGTATTGCTTAAAAGGAAATGAATATGGGAACACTATATTCTCCTTAGTTTAGGTGTACTTTAAAGGGACTCCGAGCTCTGGCTAAAATAAAAATGTTCACTTACCAGGGGCTTTCTGCAGCCCAGTGCTGGTCGGGACGTCCCACGCCGGCCTCCTGGCTCTTCTCCCCACGGCTGTCCATATAGGGCTGTCCGGCGGCTCCCCGGGCGACACTGGGCGAGTGTCGGGGCTCCTTCTTCCGCAAAAATCGCGCATGCGCCGTACTGTCACGCCGGCCGCCGTGATGACGCGAGGCGGCCGGCGTGCGACGTCATTGATGAGGTTTGTGGAAGAAGGAGCCCCAACACTAAGCCAGTGTCGCCCGGGGAGCCGCCGATCAGCCCTATATGGACAGCCGTGCGGAGAAGAGCCAGGAGGCCGGCGTGGGACGTCCCGACCAGCACTGGGCTGCAGAAAGCCCCTGGTAAGTGAACATTTTTATTTTAGCCAGAGCTCAGAGTCCCTTTAAGCAGGATGACAAAAGGACGCTGCCAGGAGATTTCTAATATTTAAAGTTATGTAGATAATTCAATACAGCTTTTCATTATATTGCCCTATGAATATGTACAAGTATCAGGGTTGTGGAGTCAGTACAAAAAGACTTAATTCACTAAGCTTATCTCCTGTCTTTAATAATGTTTCTAGAGCTATCACCATGGTGATGAGGCATGTCGTATTTAGGAAACATTTTACCTCAGGCAAACCTAAAGTTAACTCTTCTGTCTTTAAGTTAACTCTTCAATCCTTAAAATAACTCCAGAGTTAAAGACAGGCTGTTTATTAACTGCGTGTGAAAATAACTACAGAGGAGGTAAATTAACTACAGAGGAGGTAAATTAACTACAGAAGAGGTAACTTAAGGAATGAAGAGATAAGATAACGCTCTTACTGTGTAGAGGTAAGTTTTCTCTTGCCTTATTATCTCCAGCATGATCTTAGTGAATTGAGGCCTTTGACTGCTCAGTTTATGAAACCACCAACTCTGACTCCAGGTACCCAAAAATGCTCCTACTCCTCAACTCTAACTCATTAGTCTAATACTTACCAGGGCTGTGGATTTGGTACAAAAATCATCCGACTCCAACTTCTCAGTTTATGAAACCACTGACTCTGACTCCAGGTATCCAAAAATTGCTCTGTCTTCTCGACTCCGACTTCACAGCCCTGACACATATAATATAGAAAGGGAATGGTGAATAGTGACCACAGTAACTTACTTTTCTGAGACAGATATTAAAATGGGGCTGTACCTTCAACATTATAGATTGCTGATGCCTATGTACCTTTTAAAGGACAGCTTAAGTGAGAGGGATACGGAGGCTGCCATATTAATTTCCTTTAAACAATTCAAAATTGCCTGGCAGCCCTGCTGATCATTTGTCTCTAATGCCATGTTCACAGCGGGACATTGCGCTGTGTTCCCTGATTGTATAACAGATATAACAGAAACGAAACACAATGGAACAGTCAATGAAAAGTACTGTATGCTTAACTTCTACTGTTAACGTGTGTGATTACCGGTAATGCACTGCAGGTAATGTGTTAACATACTTCAATCTGTTTTACCACAATGCTACTGGCGCACTGTGAACGCCGCATAGGCGGTGCATTGCAGTGCAGTAAGCCACGTTACAAAGTGCCGTTACACCGCACCATAACGCACCACTGTAAATGGGGCCGAATACTTTTAGCTGTAGATCCTGAACAAGCATGCAGATCAGATGTTCCTGACTGAAGTTAGACAGGATTAGCTGCATGCTTGTTTTAGCTGTGTGATTCAGACACTGCTGATGCATGTAACGCTGGGTACACACGGTATGATTTTCTGTGCGATAGATGGATCAGATAGATAAAATCCATCATGTCCAATATTGCTCCCAATCGTTTCCACGCTCGATTTATCATAGCAGTGAATGGAAAAAGATAAGAAACATAAAACATAAGAGAATCGAGTGCGGAATCGTGTCGGAAAAATGATCGGGTCGCAAAATCGCACGAAAAAACATAACGTGTGTACCCAGCAGAAGAGCAGAAGGACTGTTGTTGTTTAAAAGGAAATAACTATGGCAGCCTCCATATGCCTCTTATTTTAGGGATCCTTTAAGTTGTTTGTACTCGATGACAAATAATGCTGAGATGATCACTCTTCCTGATTGAAGATTTTCATTAGATTGGGATGATCCACAATGATAACGGTTTGCAGCAGATGGGTCCTTTGCTGACCCAAGGAAGAGGCCACTTGAATTACAGTCTAGGACAGCAGGGCTTTCAAAGAAAAATAGACACCACGTTAGTACAAATCAACTATAAATGTACACTACTGAATTCTTTTCCCACATGCAAATTCATTGCAGCCTATTGATTTCAAGGGGCTGTAATATAACATCCAAATTCATGTGCGGGGAAACACAACAATGGAGACTTAGCTGGACTGTGTACAACAGACTTAACTAGACTTTATACAGCAACAGCCCACTGTTTCAGGTTATAGCTGTATCATCAGTATGATCAATTAGTGTTTGGGTAATGTATTCAGATACACCTACATCAATCATTTAGCTTTAATAATCCAGAACAGCCAATAATTTACTAACCTCTCAGCAGTTGCATTGTGTTGTGATGTGATCTAGAGAACATGTGTTACCTTATATTTTACATCTTTTAAGAGATCCAGTCCAGACATGTGCCACATAGGTTTTCTAGTGTTCTCTGCTGTCCACCACCCTATCAGGTCTCATGTTCTTGATGAAAGCTGGCAATTTAGCTGAGCTTGGTAAACACAGGTCTAATCCCCCCCCCCTCCCCACCAATATGTAACATCACCTTATTTCTTCAATTCCTAAAGTTAAATGTAGATATATGTACAATTCCACATTTACCATTTTTTTTTAATTAGAGAGCCTATCTTGTAGAAGCAAAACAACAACAACAACAATAAAAAACACAAAAATAAATGGGCAGGCATATAAAACATCACTGAGTAACCATTGTTTTAGCCAGTACTGCCACTGCCAACATCTTGCACACTTTCTCCAAGCTCTCTTGCTTGATTTAAGTAGAAGTGCCTTCTGGTCTCAGGGTGAGGGAGACAAAAAGGGGTAAGTAAGAGCAAAACTGGGCCCCCACTCCTCCTGAGCCCGATAGAAGCTGGTGATGTTGCTATGGCTTGTGCTAGACCCCTATATGGGCGGAAAATATTATCAGTCTTTTCTTGCTTCACCTATGTCAAAAAGCCTAGATAAAAAGTCGACATATTTTTTTTTTCCTCTGTAGGAGCTACTGATGCTTACAGGAAAGTACAAATTTATAATTTCCTATAAGGTTACATGTGCTTTGATCACATAGAGTTTTGCTTTTAGCTCATTTTGCCTTTGTTTTGCAATGAAAAATTATAAAGTACAATTGGAGAAAAACAATAACAAAACCAGCTTTTGCACTTTGCCCACAGGAGCAATCAAGCACTGTTTCAGACTGCACAAACAAACAACGTTAGCTGTAAAAACACTATATTGTGTGATTAATGTTGTCTTATGTTAAACGTAATTGTGTAATTGATCATGCAGTTTTGGAAAGGAACAGATGAGAGTCCCTTCCGCCGGCTCTGTCTTGTTTGCATCAGTTGTGTCACCAGCCTATTCCACCAACTGACTCCCTAGAGCTGAGTGTCTGTCAAAGTTTGTTAAATAATTTACTGGAGTTAACAAGAACAAAACAAAACTTATGCAATTATCCTAATCACAGTTTTGGCTGCTCTTATATTTAATGAAATATTTAATTTCATTAGGGTCTAGAAGTACCGGTATATTACAGTCAAGTGCTTACGGTATTCTCAGACTGACCTGTTTTTCAATGTATGAGCCAAATTTCCCTTGGCTGAACATTCAGTAACTTCTATTAAATTAAATCTTTAAACCAAAGCGTTGGTTAGCAGCTGTTTGGAATGAATACTACTAGGGATGAGACTAGCTGTTTGCAGGAATCCTACAAGAGTGTGCAGACACATCCAATTTTGATTGGCCAATGACTGGACCATTTTACTATTTCTATGTAGTATTAGGGTTTACCTATATAATGTGTTCATAGTAGTCAATATCTGTTGGCCCTTATAATACATGGAAATGGTAAAATTGGCCAATCATCCTGGAGTGATACAGATCACCTTACATACAGATATGGTACCACAATGGGTTAGCATGAATGAAGCCTTAGCTACATTGCGGATATTGTCATCATTATTGTCTCTTTTAAATTCTGCTTGTTCGACTGTTGTTTTCCTTAATTCCATATTTTCTGAGCTACTGCCAAGTGTTCTGAAACATGTCTGACTTTCCTAGAACTACACTTGTGTGACTGGTAGGACTGACACTTCTTCCAAACTTACACACTCCAGTGGATACTTAATACTTTGCTTATGAACTTACTACATCCTCTCTGACTAAATAACCCAGCCAATAATTAATAAACACTTGAAACAAGTTTCACTGAGTACTGGTGATCTTTAATCTGGAGTGGAATATGATGAGGGTCTGGACCTTACTGGACCTTAAAGGATACCCGAACTGACATGTGACATAATGAGATAGATATGTGTATGTACAGTGCCTAGCACACAAATAACTATGCTGTGTTCCTTTTTTTCTTTCTCTGCCTGAAAGAGTTAAATATCATGTATGTAAGTGGCTGACTCAGTCCTGACTCAGACATGAAGTGACTACAGTGTGACCCTCAATGATAAGAAATTCCCCTTTTTACCTCTTTCTTGCTCTCAGAAGCCATTTTCTGCTAGGAAAGTGTTTTATAGCTAGAATTTCTTATCAGTAATGGTCACACTGTAGTCACTTCCTGTCTGAGTCAGGACTGAGTCAGCCACTTTCATACCTGATATTTAACTCTTTCAGGCAGAGAAAGAAAAAAAGGAACACAGCATAGTTATTTGTGTGCTAGGCACTGTACATACACATGTCTATCTCATCATGTCACATATCAGTTTGGGTATCCTTTAAACCAAAAGATCAGCATGTCAGCTAAGTAAATAGCACTTTTAAGGGAATAAACATGACACCTTTTATAATTCTCTCCCTACATTTTTCATTAAGGATTACATTTCCATCTGCATGAATGGAAAATTGTAACACTTCACATGCTTTAATTATGGAGTAATAGACTAAAGTCAATGGTATCGGTACACTCTAGTGTGTCTCAATATCTCCAAGCATCTCCAGTGGGCATATCATAAATGATCCATCAAATATGGATTTTAATTATTATTATTGTTATTATTATTATTAAGGGGTTGGGATATGCCTTGCTCATATGGTTCACATTATTTCATAGTTAGAGTTGCTGGGAGGTTTATGGATTAGTGGTTGGGTGACTACAGTTGTATACAGCATCCACAGCTTTAGGCCTCTTGCACACTGCACGAGATTCCGATTCCGATTCCGCTTTTTAATCAGTTTTTACATCCGATTCAGATTCCGATTTGCAGTGTGCAGGGAGCAAACTGCAAATCAGAATCTGAATCGGATGTAAAAATTGATTAAAAAGCGGAATCTGAATCGGAATCGCGTGCAGTGTGCAAGAGGCCTTAGTGTGTGTTTTTTTAAATAAATCCAAGACAGCCTGGTTATTATTTCAGCCCTCATTATGTTTCAGTATTGCCCATTGATAACCCACTGCCAAAACACGTGTCACTCTCCAACCTTTAAAATCTTTCAAGCTAATTTTAAGCTGCAAAAAACAAACAAACAAACGAGCAAATAAACAGATACCTATGGAGAGGGAAGGCTCTGGGTGCTAGAGAGCCTTCCCGCTCCTCTCAGGGTCCCCACCTTCCTGCGTTGTTACCCTGATTTGAATCCCCCACCGCAGGAGGCTTCGGAAGTCTTTGGAGCCTAAGTGCTCCCGAAGATGGGCTGCTCTGTGCTGCTCATGTGCTAGCACATAAGAGAGCATGCTCACGCATGCGCAGTTTGGAGCTGCTCATCTTTGGGAGTACTCGGGCTTCTAAAGAATTCTGAAGCCTCCCGCAGTGGCAGAGAGCAGTAGTCGACGATCGGTTGGATACTGCTACCGTGGAGCGACAGCGCTGGAATGCGGGGACCAGAATAGGACCGGGAAGGCTCTATAGGACCCCAGAGCCTTCCCTCTTCATTGGTGAGTATCTGTTTTTTGTTTTTGTTTTGCTTAACATCAACTTTAAGAGCTCCCCTTAACCACTTGCCGACCGCGCACTCATACCGCGCGTCGGCAAAGTGGCAGCTGCAGGACCAGCGACGCAGTATTGCGTCGCCAGCTGCAGGCTGATTAATCAGGAAGCAGCCACTCGCGTGAGCGGCTGCTTCCTGTCAATTCACGGCGGGGGGCTCCGTGAATAGCCTGCGGGCCGCCGATCGCGGCTCGCAGGCTAAATGTAAACACAAGCGGAAATAATCCGCTTTGTTTACATTGTACGGCGCTGCTGCGCAGCAGCGCCGTAAGGCAGATCGGCGATCCCCGGCCAATCAGCGGCCGGGGATCGCCGCCATGTGACAGGGGACAGCCTGTCACTGGCTGCACAGGACGGATAGCGTCCTGTGCAGCCCTGATCACCGGGGATGAGCAGATAGGAGAGGGAGGGGGGAATTTCGCTGCGGAGGGGGGCTTTGAGGTGCCCCCCCCCCGCAACATGCCAGACAGGAGGAGCGATCAGACCCCTCCTGCACATCATCCCCATAGGGGGAAAAAAGGGGGGTGATCTGATCGCTCTGTGTGCCAGCTGATCTGTGCTGGGGCTGCAGAGCCCACCCAGCACAGATCACAAAAAATAACGCTGGTCCTTAAGGGGGGGTAAAGGGTGGGTCCTCAAGTGGTTAAAAAGAAAAAGTTCTAACTTAGGCCATCCCCCTTCAACCTCTGGTCCAGTTGTGCTCCTTACTGAATGCAATGTAAAACTACACTCACTGCCTCTAGATATACGTATTGTAAAATATTACCCCACCTCTTATTTCCTACCTGTTCGTCTAGATTGTAAGCTTGAAAGGGCGGGGTTCTCTCACCCTTGGTGTCTTGGAAATTGCTATACACTTTGTTCACCATGTTACATTTGTCACTGTTATTACTCCAATTTCTTCCAACCTGTATTATGAAGCAACATCTTATTTTGTGTATACCATAGTCTGTATTGTACCTCATGTTTTTTTTCCTACTCTATATGGCGTCACAGAATGGTTTGGCTCTTTATAAACCAATTATAATATTAATTGGTAAGAGATAAATTCATAGTTTACATTCTATTTTAAATGCAGTTTTCTGTTGTTGGGTAGGTAGCGTGTCAGTAATAAGGTCGTAATGTGAATTACGGCTATGGCGATATGCAGTAAGTAATTTGGGCGGAGCCAAAATTATGTAAAAAAAAACAAATAAAATCCATAATTTGGCTGCCAGCAATAGTTGACAACCAAATTATGTCTTACCCCCAACTCAATGGTGGCCTGAGAGGGAATAGTAATTATTGCTACCGGGACTTTTGCAGGAGCACCTTTTTTCGGCTTTACCCTGAGGCCAAACTTCCCGATACCTTAATTACATATATGCTATATTCTTGACTCTTAGGTGTGCACAGCAGCCATGAAAGTGTAATATAAAATACGGTTCATTTAGATTCAGCAAAAAAAGAAATAATTAGCTTTTGAACTCTCTCCTATTATCCGGATTGTTTACATAGCCAGATAAAAGTCTTTTGTTTCTATGTACTTTTCAGGAGAGCTGCTGCTGTATTTGATATTTGTGACCACCTCATTTGCATACATGAATGTCTATTAAAGCGGAAGATAACCCTGCATTTCAACTTTGCTCTAAAACATTATTTACAGTATATTATATGCAACCAGCATTTTTTTTTTTACTAGAGATTTCTGCAGACGCATCCGAAGCTGACATAGATACATTTTGTTTACATAAATGTATCTAAGCGTTGAATGCGACTCATCTCTCTGACTGAGAAGGAGTTGGAGGATAGCCAAAGAGTGTGTAACATTTCTAAATAGATACATATAACTAAATAGAATGAAACAATCTGAACTTCTGCATATCTCTCCACGGAACTTTAAACCTCTGTGTTTAACCCTTCCAATGCTGGTCTAGTAAAAAAAAAATGCTTTTTGCATATAATATGCTGTAAATAATGTTTTAGAGCAAAGTTGAAATGCAGGGTTATATTCCGCTTTAACTCTTGCAATGTAAAAAAATAAAAATAAAAAACAAATACAGTCTAACCATAAGTGGTATCTTTACTATATGTACCTATGATGATCTCATTTTATCAGTTTAGGTATGCATTAAGCTAAATGTGTATATACACATGCATAATGATACTAATAAGCAGAGGGAGCTACTTGCAATGCTTTTAGGGAATCTATAGACATTATAAGCAATTTATTATCAAATTGATTGTTTAAACTCCTGTACGTCACCATAGGCCCATTATTTTAGAATGCAGACTCTCCAATAATAGTGAGGCATAAAGATAGGACCAAATATGACTTCAGGAACTGATGCGGTGTATTTAATAATTGAGTATTTTAGTCTCTAGGTATTTTTGACATAGGAAGTAAAGGTCCATGTAGACACCCGTAATTGAATGTGCTGTACTCAATCTGCCATTTTGAAAGATCATTTTCAGTGTAATAGTATTAAGTTCAGTTCAAAGATGTTATGAAAGAAAACATTTTTGTTTTTTTCGCCACTTTGTCCCTAAAAGATTTTTTTTCTTTAATCTGGCAGAATTCCTATTTGTTTTCTTGTTTTTCTCAGTGTTACCTTTTAGCAAAATAGCGAAAGAAAAAAAAAATAAGCAAACTGGTCAGAGTTGGCTTTTATTGTACAATGTTTAGTTTGAGGATCGTTAGTGTTCCCTTGTCCCTTTCCGTAAATACTTAAAAACAAAGTGCATCTGTGACATACACTAAATGCCAGCATATTACCATAATGCAGAACAACAGTCATCTGGAGCCGCACGGAAACACACGCCACTTTCAATGCAAAAGATCTACTGCAGCATTTTCAACTAAAGTAAGTTGGCAAGAGCCGCCAGCATCCAGCTGCTTGGGTACCACACATCTTGCTGTTCAGAAAGACCATTTATTTTTATTCAGAACTTATGTTTCTATATGAATACAGTTTAGGCAATCATAAATTGAGTCAGAGTAATTAATTTAAGCTCAGCAGTCAGCTGCCAGTAATTGCCCTGTATACAAATTAACATACATGACTTATGGTAGTCACTGCGGTCCAGTCAAGTTTAAATCTCTTAATTAGGAAGAGTACTTATCTGAATCAAGATCATATAATTTTAAGTGGCTTAGACTAGTGCATTGGAAATAAGCTTCACTGACTCAGCATGTGGTCCATTTATCATTTACCTTGATGATGCCCCACTGAAACTTGTCATTTGCTTCAGATTTTCAATCATGTCTGTCTTTAATTACATCTCTAAAGGCATTAAATATACATTATTTGTAACTGCATCGTATTTTAAGCATTACAGCCCATAACCAACATTTTTCTCTACAGTTACTAAAGTGGGCTTTGTTTTTGGGCATACCAGTTATTCTATCATTTGAACCTGTTCCTTTGTCAAGTATTTCAAATTATAAGTGATGTTGCTTTGTATGATGTATGTGAATGTGGAGTGCTTCACCAGCAAATATTAACGCTCTAAATTTTACATTGATGTATAGTACTTTTATCTCAATAAATGCACAGTGGCGTAGTGAATAGCACTCTGCCTGGCAGCGCTGGGTCCCCCCGGCTCGTAATCCCAGCCAAGGCACTATCTTCATGGAGTTTGTATGTTCTCTCCATGTCTGGATCGGTTTCCTCCTGAACACTGGTTTCCTCCCACATCCCAAAAACAGATGAGTTAATTGGTTTTCTTCCTTTGGATGACAAACTTCTGAATTTTGTGTCGGTTTGAGGACCTAGCATAAACGCTTTTTATAGCTCACACCTGAAAAGCATATCCATTCTTCCTCTGTGCCCCCAGAACTAAAGAACTCTATCTACATTAGTGGCAATGGATCTCAAACACACCAGACTGGTTAGAGTTTTTAGTTGTAATATGAAGTAATCAAAGTAGTTGCTTACTGTTTGCTTACTGTTTCGTGTTGTATGTAATTGATGTTAAAGAGACTACAATGTCTAAACTAAACATGTTATGCATGAGGTTCTAAACATGTTCTGCAGAGTCATACTGTAACGATTGTGGAACTTCCTCCGTGATCAGCGCACAACGCGTGCACTGATACGGCGGAAATCCTCCACAAGCGTATAATTGCAGGAACCCAGCAAAAGGTGCTACGCACCCGTAGAGGGAAATTCCTGTCGGCAGATGGCGTTGGGGAGTGCAGAGGAACCAATCCTCTGTACCTCCACAAATGCCCGACAGGAATTGTACGAAGCGCAGAACGCAATCGCAAGAGAAGCGATTGCGAATGAGAACGAGCAAAGGGACAGGTTGTATGTGTGTGCGCCAATCTGGTCACCACCCCACGACAGCGCACACACAACAGCAGATACGAAACAGAACCGCAACCGCAAGAAAGGCAATTGCCAAAAGTGACACAAGGCAGATCAGAACAGAATACGAGGATAGCAAAGGCACAGCAAATCATACAATGAGGAGATACGGAAATTAACAAACGCTAACTGAACGCGAACACCGCACTCATTCGCAACAGTGCACGCGTTCATGCGCGGTCTCCACGTGATAAGCACAATATAGACAAGCACGCCTAACTAACCATCGACAGACAAACATGTAACAGAGGACGCGAGCGCTTGCTTAATGGTTACCTCACCGAGCCTCCAGCAAGCGTCTTGGGGGGCAGGAGACATCTCCTACAAGTTCTGCACCCTTTGAGAGGAACTCGGCGACCTCCAGAACATCAAACAAGACCTCCGGAACATCATTTTCCAGGTTTTCTAAGAAGGATTCTAAACTATCCATGTTACAGGGCTGAACATTAAATACCTCCTGCAGGCAGGGCAGATGTCCCAGGAATGGTTCCACCATAACCTGAGACTGAACTTCATCATAATTAGCGGGATGTACAGGAATATTTACTGGAACACACACTGACTCCCTAACTTCATTCTCACTGTACCCAGAATTCTGTGTGGCAGTCAAACTAGCTTGTAACTCCAAAACTGCAGAAAAACAGGTGAGTATAGTGGCAATACCCAGACGAGCCTCTAGGGACACTGCAGGGGATTCTAAGCAAGGCCACATTGACTCATCCAGAGTACAGGGTGCAGAATCAGCACTTCCCTCAAAGCAAGAAAGGGGCTCACAAACGTCAGTGTGAAAGGAAAACATGTTTTCATTCATGGTACAGGGCAGGTTCAGAGAAAGCGTCTCTGAACAAGGCAAAGAAGGTTCAGCATCAGATTCGCAAAACCGAAGCGCTGTCTCACTCTTAGATTCGGCTAACAATGTCGAATCCGAGGAATCAGAACGCAAAACCTGCGAATCAAAAATCACCTTAGGTTGTGAAACTGATGCTTCCATAGCGCAAACCTCTGCGATCTGCGGGGCAGACTGTAAGGTGTTCAGGACAGAAACACTGGGGCAACTGTCACCAGGCAATGGGCCCTTACAGGTGTGAACAGGGTGAGACAGAGACTCATCTGCAGAAGAAATAGCGACATCAACAGGATAAACTTTATTAGGCATATTAATTTTACTTTTGACGCTGCATAGTCGAGAAATTTTCCCCATAGCAGGGTCACAGACGGAAGATCTCAAAGATCTGTTTCTAAATGACAAAGGATCCCACACATCCTTGAGGAAACCGGCAGACTCATGCCGATCACAATCTGCAGGAACATCCGAGAAACAAGCATCAGATCGCACAGATTCAAACTGCACACTGTCAGGAGCGAATCCTTCAGGATTCGCACAGGAATCAACCACAGCGGCACACTCATTCATTTCAGATTGCACAAAGTCAAGACTCACATGCTTTACCCCAGAAAGGCAGGAACAATCATCCGAGAACGATGTCTTTTTATTGGAATCAATCGGTTGGTGTGTGTGCAACTCATCCAAAATGGTTTGCCATACATAGATCACCAGATCCACATCATCCTTGTCACATTCATCGGAATCAATCAGAAAGTACATAGAATCGAGACAAACATTCAAGACATCTTCGCTTTTTGCGATGTAAAAATCGCAAAAGGCTTTCCAATCAAAATCAAATTCCTCCAGCAAGGCCCCAACATCCCAGGAAGCAAATGGGGGTTCAAACAGGCCAGTATCCAGATAATCTCCATATGGGTGGAGTTCAGGAACAAGAACAGATTTTTTAACTGCTGTAATATAGTGTGCGATCCTACCTATAATAGGATCCACATAAGCTTTGGATTGGGGCAACGAAACCTGAGACTGAGAAGTCTCTCTGAAATCATCACATTCAAGTGCTTTCCCTACTTCAGAGTTTACAGAACTAATTTCTTTATTTGTAGTTGCTATGGGCAAAGGAGTTTTCCGCTGGGAAGTCTTGCTAGATCTTTTACGTTTAGACTTAGCAGCTCTGGATGGCTGCTTTTTGGATGAAAGAGTAGATGGAACAGCTGATTGAGCTGCTGACAACAACTCATTAAGGGGGTATGGTAATTGAGGTAATCTCAGCCAATTGTGAATTAAAAAGGCCAAGAATTCCAGGGGTCTTTGACTCAGGGTGGTATGATCTAACACATCATAAGCCCACATTGACATTTCGCCCCCCAACAGAATGTAGACCATTTGGGAGGCCCAGGTAGACACTGGGGTGCATTGGAATTCAGGGTTTGCTAAAAGTTTAGTGCACTCAGACAAAAACTCGTCTGCTGATTCAGGTTCAAGATTTTTAAACCTCTTAAAGGTACAAGAGCCATATTCGACAAAATCGTACAAATCGGAAATTCCCTCTACACTGGGAATTTTGGTTGGGCTGGTCATACTGTAACGATTGTGGAACTTCCTCCGTGATCAGCGCACAACGCGTGCGCTGATACGGTGGAAATCCTCCACAAGCATATAATTGCAGGAACCCAGCAAAAGGTGCTACGCACCCGTAGAGGGAAATTCCTGTCGGCAGATGGCGTTGGGGAGTGCAGAGGAACCAATCCTCTGTACCTCCACAAATGCCCGACAGGAATTGTACGAAGCGCAGAACGCAATCGCAAGAGAAGTGATTGCGAATGAGAACGAGCAAAGGGACAGGTTGTATGTGTGTGCGCCAATCTGGTCGCCACCCCGCGACAGCGCACACACAACAGCAGATACGAAACAGAACCGCAACCGCAAGAAAGGCAATTGCCAAAAGTGACACAAGGCAGATCAGAACAGAATACGAGGATAGCAAAGGCACAGCAAATCATACAATGAGGAGATACGGAAAATAACAAACGCTAACTGAACGCGAACACCGCACTCATTCGCAACAGTGCACGCATTCATGCGCGGTCTCCACGTGATAAGCACAATAGAGACAAGCACGCCTAACTAACCATCGACAGACAAACATGTAACAGAGGACGCGAGCGCTTGCTTAACGGTTACCTCACCGAGCCTCCAGCAAGCGTTCGTAGCAGACAACACAGACACACGAAAACAGGGACAAGCGAGAGATAGGATCCACAGCACTAGCAAAAGTGGCTAGCGCGATCCAGGAAGACAGAACAGAAGGATCCACAGTACTAGCGCAGGATGCTAGTGCGATCCAGGTACAGAGTAGCAGAACAGAAGGATCCACCTTACTAGCGCTAGGCGAGTGCGATCCAGGCAGACAGAGTAGCAGAACAGAAGGATCCACAGCACTAGCGCAGGATGCTAGTGCGATCCAGGAAGGCAGAACAGAAGGATCCACAGCACTAGAGGAAAGTGGCTAGCGCGATCCAAGGAGACAGAACAGAAGGATCCACAGCGCTAGCGCAAGATGCTAGTGCGATCCAGGAGAGATAGATCAGAAGAGATAGCTGGTAGCAACCGCTGCACCAGCTATACTCCAAGAACAGAGATCAGAAAGATTTCCTGTCGACCACCGCTGGGACAGGACAATCGCAACAGAACAAACAAAACAGATAAGCAATCCTAACTGCACTAGAGAAACCTGCCTAGCGCAGTTTCAGGAATTACTCTAAGCTCCAGGAGTGTTTCACAGGAAGGAATCCTTATGACCAGCCAAGCATTGTGGGAAACACATAGTACTTATAGTACACGCCTCCAATGAATGTGGCCAGGCAATTTGCATGACAACGTATGCAAATTCCTCAGCAAACACAAGCTGCAAAACTGACAGAAGCTCTCCTTTCCAGAGTCCTGCAGCATGCAAACCTAAACAATGGTCAAAAAGCTGCCTGTCTGCACAGGCAGCTGAGCAGATCATTACATATACATTTGGAGAAGCATAGTGCCATAGAAGGGGAGCAGCACTCAGCTGCAAGGGAGTGGGGCTAAGTGCCAGAAGTGGGCCACAGGGGGACTCCAAGGGTGAGAAAAAAAAGCAGTCAAAAAAAAGTCAGAAGACACCATGGTTTTATTAAACACTGCTTTTAAGCGTTCTGGATCTATCACCCAAAGGCAACTATCACCTGCACTGCTAGATTTGTTGCCACTATAAAAATCCACATTGCATCATTAAACTACCTGCTTCTAATTGAAAATGACTATACAGTGTAGACTCATCTAACATGTGCTTTTAACAAAACTAGCTACATGTGATAGATGCTAAAAGGATCTTGGAATGTCACTAGATGGCCTTGCAAGATATAAATAGAATAGTTATTTTACTGAAAGGTATTACATATATGGAATTTTATGTTGTATTATTTTGACTAGGCTGATTTATCGCCAGTGTAAATAAAGCTGGTTCAATCAGACAACCACATTCAATTCAGATTCTTTGAAATAACTGTTGTTGGAGTCTGTCCTTAGGAACCAGTTAATTTTAATAATTTATTCCTCTACCTAACGCTACGTACACACGCATGATCATTCGATAATCACCCGTGTATACCGCGGCCCCCTGACCGTTCCCCACAAGCAATTCACCTGGTGGATGAACTTGACTAAGCGAAGGCCACCCTTATTGTGCACGTTGCTCCGTCACCCACTGTAGAGTCTCTATAATTAAATATAACATTTTCATTTCAGTTTTTACATTTTCCTGGATTGAAATGAATTAATATAATAAACTCTATTAAAAAAAATTACTATACATACACTATACATAAAATGTAATGGGTGTGGGAGAGTGAGGCATGAGGGGTAGTTGGGGTGGGAAGTACATTCAAGGGAGGTAATATGAGTTATGAAGATGGCGTGTAAGCAATAGTGAACAAATTAGTTGAAGGTAGGCGTGAGCCTGAAGGGGAGAGGATGGTCCATAGAGTACTGAAGAAGCCCTGAATAGAGATGGCCCGAACGGTTAGCCGGCAAACTTCAGTGGTTCGTGTTCGCCAGCGAACGTAAACTCTTCCGGAAGTTCGGTTCGCCTCCATAGTGCATCATGAGGGTCAACTTTGACCCTCTACATCACAGTCAGCAGGCACATTGTAGCCAATCAGGCTACACTCCCTCCTGGAGCCTCACCCCCTCTTATAAAAGGCAGGCAGCATCAGGCATTGCACTCACTCGGGTGCCTGCATTAATTAGAGAAGGGAAAGCTGCTGCAGACTCTCATAGGGAAAGCTTAGTTAGGCTCTTGTAGGCTTCTTAGCTTGCTCCTTGCTGATTCTTATTGCTAAAAAAGCACCCCATAACAGCTCTTTTGAGAGCTAATCTTGTTCTTGTGATCTATTTTTTTTGTGTGTGTGTGTCCCACTGACACTCGTGTTGCATAGACAGCCTTGGTAATTCCTACTGTGTGTGCCATTGCCAGGCCCAGCACATTCAGTGACTACCTGTGTGTGTGCCAGGTGCACATTGTAATACCCATCACTGCATATACCTACCTGTTGTTCACTGTGCACCCACTTACCTACGTGAGCGCACACAGTGTCACTGTGCCTGTCCGGTACCTGTCTGTGTGTGCCAGGTGCACATTGTAATACCCATCACTGCATATACCTACCTGTTGTTCACTGTGCACCCACTTACCTACGTGAGCTCTCTCAGTGTCACTGTGCCTGTCCGGTACCTGTCTGTGTGTGACAGGTGCACACTGTAATACCCATTACTGCATATACCTACTACCTGTCGTTCACTTCAGTGCACCCACCTACCCACTTGAGCGCACGCAGTGTCAATGTTCCTGTCTGGTACCTGTGTGTGTGTGACAGGTGCACATTATAATACCCATCACTGCATATACCTACCTGTTGTTCACTGTGCACCCACTTACCTACGTGAGCGCACACAGTGTCACTGTGCCTGTCCGGTACCTGTCTGTGTGTGCCAGGTGCACATTGTAATACCCATCACTGCATATACCTACCTGTTGTTCACTGTGCACCCACTTACCTACGTGAGCGCTCGCAGTGTCACTGTGCCTGTCCGGTACCTGTCTGTGTGTGACAGGTGCACACTGTAATACCCATCACTGCATATACCTACTACCTGTTGTTCACTTCAGTGCACCCACCTACCCACTTGAGCGCACGCAGTGTCACTGTTCCTGTCTGGTACCTGTGTGTGTGTGACAGGTGCACATTATAATACCCATCACTGCATATACCTACCTGTTGTTCACAGTGCACCCAAGAACTTACGTGAGCGCACGCAGTGTCTCTGTACCTGTACGGTACCTGTCTGTGTGTGACAGGTGCACATTATAATACCCATCACTGCATATACCTACCTGTTATTCACAGTGCGCCCACCTACCTACGTGAGTGCACGCAGTGTGATATACCATTCCGTGCATACCTGTTAATTGCACCTGTGTGACTGACTGCACATTGTATTAGTCAAGTCAGTGCATACCTTTCACTTCATCCCCCCCAATATGGACAAAACAAAAGGCAGAGGCAGGCCACCTGGCAGGTTTGTTCGAGGTCGCGCTGTCGTGATTTCGTGCAGCCCTCGACCATAGTAAACTGTTCAGAAGAAGGCACGTGCCATCAACCCCAAATATTGTCAGGACGTAGGTGACTATTTAACACAGAACACCTCATCTTTTTCAGCTTCCGCACAGAAGCGTGACATATCTTCCTCCTCCTGCTCTGATTCTGGCACCCCACTTAACACTCAGTTGGCTGCCACCACCAAAGTGCCATCACCCCAGGGCTCAGCGGTGTGGACATTTTTTTGTGTGTCTGCCTCAGATGAGAGCAATGCCATCTGTACTCTCTGCCACCGAAAATTGAGCCGTGGAAAGACCAAGACCCACGTAGGGACAACTACCTTATAAAGGCACATGATTACAAAGCACAAACTGCAATGGGATGACCACCTGAGGAAAAGCAACACACAAAAGCAAAGCCACACACTCTCAAAAAAGGCATTACCTAAACTGTATCGGCCGCTATAATAATTTTTCTGATGCGTGTACATGCCTGCCTAATTTTTCTGGCTGCACTGCAGCTGCAACAACAAAACAAAAGGCATGTACATGTGCCAATTCCCCTTCGTGATCATTACCTTGCCGCGGTGAAGGGGCTTGCGTATCACAATGAAGCAATGACCGTCGGCTATATGAGTGTCCTGGGGGGGGGGCACACCCATGATAATAAGGTCGTTGCTTCATTGTGGACAGACCAAATTTGATCAGCTGGAC
The DNA here is from genome assembly GCF_040937935.1 of Hyperolius riggenbachi. Lineage (NCBI taxonomy): Eukaryota > Metazoa > Chordata > Amphibia > Anura > Hyperoliidae > Hyperolius > Hyperolius riggenbachi. The sequence goes on from NC_090646.1 coordinate 242,704,725, forward strand.
AGTCACTGTTGTTCTATCATTGAGCTACCACAGCCCGGCGACCATATGGGCTTGAAAACCGCCACGGCCTGCACTCTCGCCATGGTGCGCACCAGTCGAGCACGGCCGTCACAACACAAACAGCTGTTTGCGGTGCTTTACACGGTGAGTTTGGTGTGCCCGTGGGAAGCAGTACTCTAATTACACTCCCGCATTGATTTATACACATGCAAGATGTTTCAAAGCACGTTAGGCCTGCAATTTAGCATACAATGTGATTTCTGCCCTTAAAACGCTGCTTTGCGTCAAATCCAGATTTTTCCCCTTGAAACATCTTTTCCATCACTTTTCTGGCCAGCATAAGTGTTTCTACTTTTCAAAGTTCGCCTCCCCATTGAAGTCTATTGCGGTTCATGAAAGTTCGCGTGAACCGAACTTTAGCGAAAGTTCGAGAACCCGGTTCACGAACCGAAAATCGGAGGTTCGGGCCATCTTTAGCCCTGTAGCCTCACAAGTGAACAAGAGATGCAAGGGGTGGACATCCATGTGGTTGTCCAGAGTGTTGGAGGACTGGAAAGAGCAGGTTGGGGGAGTTTCTCTGGACAAGATGTACAAAGGGGAAATATGTTGGAAGAATTTGTATCAAAGACAGAGATGGTTCTAGCTACAATAGGGCCCTGAGGAAAAGTAGCATTGAGACCACCCCTGACAAACCCCCACACAGCAAATTCACCCCCCAGGGCCCCCAAGCTGGTTTTCACCCCTGACTTCTGCTTCTCCTAGGTCTTCCTCTGACAATTGAATGTAGGAAGGCTGGAAAGAGAACCACAAGGAGAAGAATAGAATAGTGGTTGCTTGATTTGGCCAGGATGAGGTCATTGATGGCCTTAGTGATTGCTATCTTTGTGGAATGTGCAGGGCAGAATCTAGATCGAAAGGGGTCTAATAAGGAATTTGTTTGTAAACCAGGTGCTCCACAAGTTTGGAGGTGAAAGAAAAAATAGAAATGGAGCGGTTGCTGGTCAGCAGGGATAGATCAAGTGAAGTTTTTTTCAGTAATGGGTGGATGATGGCCAGCTTGAGGGCAGAGGGGAAAATTTCAGTGGAGAGGAAGAGGTTGTATAGAGTGATTAGTACTGGGGCTAGGTCAGATGAGAAGGGTGGAGAAGTTCTGGGGAGAAGGGGTCAAGTGGGGAGGTAGTAGCAAGTGGATATACGAGAAGAGAGGCAAGCTCCTCTACTGTGGTGAGTATGATGGGAGAGAGGGGAGGATATGGAAGAGTGGGAGGAGTGGGAAAGCAGAGAGGGGTAAAAGGGGTGGGATAAAGAGGGATTTTACATCTGATGGTGAAAATTTCTCACTGAAGTAATTGGCAAGGTCTTGGGCAGTTAGGTCAGAGGTGAGGGTACGGAGGGTAAGGTTGAGGAGGTAGGGTAGTTGAAAGGGGGAAAGGGTGATGAGGGTTGGATGCCTAAGAGCTAGTCAGAGCAGATAATTAGTTTTGTTTGGCAGTGTTGGCGGTGTTGAAGACCTGCAGATCAGATGATGGTCAGAGAGGGGGGAAGGGGTTGGGTGTCCAGGTCAGTGAGTAAGGTGGACTTGGAGAAGATGATGTCGAGGGTTTGGCCAGCAAGCTGAGGGATGAACACAGAATAGCTCCATGTAACACGTAGGGATGTTCAACTGTTGTTTTAATGAATGAATATTGTTTTTTGCTGACTGTTTTTGTTTCTTGATTTTAATTTGTTGTTTTAATGTGTATGAACATATTTAGTAAACTTTTTTCTGTATAGATAATTTTTTATGGCTTTATAATTGACCTGAATGAGCCAACTTTACTTATCGCTATATATAAGCTGTTTGTTTAGTTGGCCAAGTATTTCCTTATTTCAGTGTTATAGTCTTGCCAAAGGTATTTTAGGTTTCAAGGCAACACACATACCCTTTATTATTTAACGCCACAGTGGGCCACATAAACAGACACGCATTTACGTTATGAATGTGTGTACTGTATATGTGTAGGATGAGGTTAAGATGCTTTTTGACAGTTGCAGTTTTGCCTAATATAATACTGTAGTGGTATGTGCTTAGCCAGCTTAACTATTCATCCCAGGGACCAATCCAGCTGTTTATTGGCTTTGGAACATTTAAAATACATAGGTTTGCTCTAAAAGATGTTTACACTTTTTATTTTTATCCATGGTGATGGGAATGTAACCAAACAGCTAGAAACACAGTTTACCCTTTTGATCAAAACCTGTGTGTGTTTGACATACTATAAAGAGTTATTTACAGCCAGGCAGCAATGACTGCAGCTGTAATCTTTACCCTTACCAAAGACATGACTGATGCCATTATTTTCCTACTCATATAACCCAACAAGAGCAGTGTGAACACTTTAACATTCAAAAGATATTTTAACCTCAAGAAACTATAAAAGGGACAGGATTAATTTGTGTTTCAAATAATTAACTTATGGTTTACCCAGTTTGTGGAGGTGCTCTATTGCACAATTATGTTAACGTAATATATTTGTGCTCTAAAAATAAATGTTAATAATAATACAATAATAATCATTTAGTATTTCTTCTGTTCTAATTTTTTTTCCAAATATGCATTTTATTTTTGCTGTTAATTATTAATTATTTTGACTAATGTACAACACAGAAACGGCAGGACCTGTCTGACAGCGACTTGTAGCATGTAGCAGTCTCAATACTTACACTTCTTTGCTTTGTGCTATGGGGCATTTGCAATTGCAGATATTAGACCAGGCAATAAGTAGCCGAATGGCTTGTCTGCATAGTATAGCTGTGAACTACTTTTACATTTTATCATTGCTTTGCTTTGGGATATTGGTCTTATTCTACATTTGCAATGGCGGCACTTAACACCAGTGCTGCTTGTTATATAGCATAGTTTTAAAATGTTCACCACCATTGCTTTGATGTGTTGTATTCTCCTCTGCCTAATTTGCAATTGAACCACATTAAGCCAGACATTAAGCACCATGTCTGATGTAATATGCTCCAATAGTAAACTTAGATGTTAACTTAGTCTGCATAATGTGACTATACACTACCTTTATATTTCTTCATTATTGCTTTGTGCTGTGGGGCTTATTCTACCACATTTGTAATTGCAGTATATTAGACACGACACTAAGCGCCAGTACTCCATGCAGTATTATCATAAAATACATTTGGGTCGTAATTTATGAAAGTTAGAGAGGTTTGGAAGCAGTAAAGCCAATGTGTGATCCTCCAAATTTTAACTTGATTATTTTAAAAAAAAAAGTCTTATTGTCTTCTGTTGAATGGCAAAAGTCTGCAATCCTCAACCTATGTCATTTCAGATTATACTGAAAACTGCTAAAACATTAGTGAAAAAGCAACTATGTAGCTGCAGTCATGTCCTCCTCCTGCTAAACTGAAGACTGAAGCCATTACCGGCAAGCTAATTAGGCCACCCTGCAGTGTTTGGTAGTCTTGCCCAAGGACTCTCTACTGAATATTAGACAAGGCAATAAGTACTAGCTTCAGCCAGGATTTGAACCAGGACTATAGCCAGGATTTGAACTCAGGTTGCTTTTGCCAGAAGCAGTAACCAGTACACTATTCAGGAACCAATATATGTCATGAACTGGCCCCCGCCGACATGCTATCAGAGGCGGACCTGATGGTGTGTGACCAAACTGGGAGGGAGAGTAGTCTTGTTTTAAGGATAAAAGCAGGTTTTCCAGGATAATACCCGCTTCCTAAGCTCGGCCACCACTAGCAGTCATTTGCGAAAAATATATCTGCTGGCCGCTATACACACACAGACTCCCACTGGTGGTCATGTACTCTAGATCAGCCTTGGCTTCAAATCCCCCCAAAACATGAGCACATGAGCACAGCACACAATGCAATCTCACACAGGCAGCAATAAAAACACAACCGAACATATAATACAGGCATTGGTACTCTGTTGTCTCTCTAGGAAATGCCAATCATCTGCTTAGTAGTAGTACACAGAAGACTAACTTATTAAATACAGTTTTAATATTCCAAAAGGTGGAACAGAGAAGAAATAATCATTTCTGGTGTTGATATCAACCTTCTGAGGATGAGGGATACATACAGTAAATACATAACAAGGGTAATCATACAATCAGGGCCGGGCCGAGGCATAGGCTGGAGAGGCTCCAGCCTCAGGGCGCAGTGTAGGAGGGGGCGCACAATTCATTCAGCTGTCATTCCTAATTGTGTTTGAAGCAGAAAGAAATAAGAAAAGGGGATACATAGCAGTGACTGCAAGCCAGATAACTAGATATTAAGGTGTTGGGGAGGTTGTGGGCCCTGTGGCACCTCTTAGTCTAATAGCAATCAGTGTGTGACGGCTGGGGTGGCAGGGATGGGGGGCGCACTTTGGTGTCTCAGCCTTGGGTGCTGGAGGACCTTTTCCCGCCTCTGCATACAATTCACCCAGTTATAAAAAGGGTCTACTTTTTGTGGCAAAATCTTAAGGGAACCAGAGAGGAGGGAAAGCTTAAAAATGGAAAAAGATGTTATACATACCTGGGGCTTCCTCCAGCTCCATAGGCCTGGATCGCTCCCACGCCGCCGTCCTCCGCTGCCTCTATCGCCGGCACCGGGTCCCATCACTTCCGCTGGACGCGACCAGTCTTCCGCATCCACAGGGGCTCCCTCCGGCTCTGTACGCATTCGCCTGCGCAGTATGGAGGGAGAGCGCACTGCGCTTGCGTCGACTGGCTCGACTGGACGAAGTGACGGGACCTGGTACCGGCGAAAAGAGGTAGCAGAGAAAGGCGGCGTGGGAGCGATCCAGGCTTATGGAGCTGGAGAAAGCCCTAGGTATGTATAAATCTATTTCTTCTTAATTTCTGGTTCTCTTTAAGTTACAAATTGTTACACTGTTGCAATAAAAAGTATATAATCATAAAAGATGTGAATGAGTTACAAAACATAATATTTTAATTTTTCTGGGACTAGAGAATAAAAAACTAAAATTCAAGGGTTTCATATGATTAGGCTAATCAGATTAAGCATGTAATAAAAAAGTACATAATCAAAGGGCACGTAAGGAAAAACTGCATATCAAAATTATTGGTAGCCCATGAGATGTAGGTACAAAAATAACCTAATTAGCTAAACACTCCTGCCCTAGCTAATGATTTCAGGGGTCTTCTAAAGTTATTTTAAATTATCAAAATATGGCAGCCTCCATATCTCTGTCACTCCCCATATCTCTAACTTAAAATAATCCTTTAATCTTATTTTAAGCTAGAGTATTTCAGTGTCTTTACAGTTTATGCACAGTCTCTCCAGCATCTTCTTATTGTGAGCTTCAGTGCTCAGTTGATGTAATCCCACTGGCCCTACATACTGTATATTTTTTCACCAGTGGGATTATTACATCAGTGATAAATCTCACATTTACATAGTGAATCAAGGGTCCATTAAGGTGCGGTAACCAGGGGAAATTTATGCATGAGATAAAACAGCTTTACTGAACTATAGTGCATCAACTCCCTTGGGTTGTAAAAATTGCCCTAATCTCTCATGTGTATTATATTAATGTTAGTAAATCATGAACTAAGTGCCTAATTAAAGAACTCCAATAAAACCAGAGATAGGTTAGTAGCAATATAACTGCATCAATTCCATAGTTAGAAAATAATATAACATGTACATTGTAAAAACAAAAAAAATCATAAATGTAGCTAGTTATTTATAGAGGTCATCCTAAATCAGTAGGACAGTCTTCTTCAGTAGTCTAGTAAAGGTGTCTGAGCTATAAATACATTTATTTTACCCCTAATTATATAACATGGACACTCAGATACTTCCTTAAATATTAGTTATACATTGCGCATTAGGATACGAGCTAAGTGCAGGCTTCAACATCTTGCATGGACAAACATTGGTTTCAGCTTGCCCCGTCCACTTGTCTGTTGCTCACTGTTTTGTGAAATTACCAGCTTACTCAATACATTTGATGCCACTGGTTTGGCATGCCAGCTGGCAGACACTGCCTACATGGCAAGTTCATATAGGCTGTCTGTCACGTTTGCTTCTGTGAGTGATTTAGGTGTTGCTTCCTACAGCTATTAGTTGCCCAATGCAGTATAACATTGAGAGCTATGAAAAGACCGCCTGCAAATGAGGACATTTACCTTGCTCACTGTGCCATTTCATTTTGCCAGGTGGTGTAAACAGCATTGCACGAAATGACAAAATGACTTCTTTAAATTTATTGTATCAACAACATTTTGTATTATGTTTTGAGACTGAAATATTCTAACGTTATTGGTGCCAGTAAAATATTTAGCGACAATAACACTCTTGGTACAGTAGACATTTATTATAGCTCATGTTTTAATATTATGGGACTGAAAAGTCTGATTATTTATTTAGAGGCTAAATCTATTGTTTCAAATGTGTCCTACTTTCAAAATACGAAATATTACAAAAGAAGGAAGTGACTGATATATATAACAGCAATTGTTCCATTCTTCGTCTATCTCTATAAATTTTCACCAATGTGAATCTGAAGATTTGGATTTGCATAGATCAGTACTCAATAATGATCTGTATTAGCTAACAGAGACATTATCAGGTTCTGAAATGACTTAGAGGCTATGCCAGTTTTGAACATGAGATATTTGCCAAGCTTTAATTTGTCTGTTCAGCCAAAACTGGTGTTTCAGTTTTGGACTATATTCTGTTGAACACGGCATGAGCAGCTTAACGGAAACCTGTAGTGAGAGAGATTTGAAAGCTGTCATGTTTATTCAGTTTTAACAATGCCAGTTGCTTGGCTGTCATGTTGAGCTTTTCACTTCAATGCAGTGTACAAGATACAGAGGCGCCAAAAGAATAAAAGGTAATTAAATGAACTTAAAAAAACAACTGGTTAAACAGAGGAGGCAGCGGTGGTCTTACCCCCTCCAAACAGACACAGGCAAGGACTGCGATTCAGACAGTCAACAATTTATTCGGAACTCCAAAAAACAATGCAACGCGTTTCACGGGCCATACATCCCGCTTCCTCAGGCAAAATACAGTAGGAGTCACAGCATCTGTGTTATATCAGCTAGCTTGGCGCCTCTGTAGCGCCAAGCTCGCTGATATAATACAGATGCTGTGACTCCTACTGTATTTTGCCTGAGGAAGCGGGATGTATGGCCCGTGAAACGCGTTGCATTGTTTTTTGGAGTTCCGAATAAATTGTTGACTGTCTGAATCGCAGTCCTTGCCTGTGTCTGTTTGGAGGGGGTAAGACCACCGCTGCCTCCTCTGTTTAACCAGTTGGTTTTTTAAGTTCATTTAATTACCTTTTATTCTTTTGGCGCCTCTGTATCTTGTACACTGCACTGAGTCCACCCTGGGTGGAGGGTTGTTACTCTATTTTCCTGTCTACAGAGAGCGACTTTTTATTCCTGAGTGGGGTCAGGATTGTTCACCCCACCTGCCTATACAGTGGTTGCCTATTGGTAACCCTGGTTTGTAAGTATAATTTTAACTTCTCATTTATTTTGTTGTCCTCAAGACGAATTACACTATTGGGGCTCTTGGTGTCCCTCTGCTTTACTTTCACTTCAATGGTTTATGAGTCACACATCTTTAACATGCAAGCACCGCCAAATGGAGCCTGACTTGTTTTGGATCAGTAACCCAGAACATATACAAATCTCATGATCAGGAACACTGATTTTATTTTATTTAAAGAAAATCTATGATTCCTTTTAAGCTCAACTGAATCCCAGTAGCTAGATCTTTTCCAGCATTTAGTAACTTGTTACAGGCCTAATTAAATGTATCTTTACTTGTAATTCAGCTCCCATTAAAACAATTTAGCTTTCAGATTTGTGCATTAATATGGAAGAAGGAGTCACCGTCTGAGACATCATTTCTGGTTTTACTTCTGCTCATCCCAAGAGTCATTCACAATCATTTGATGATGCACACAATTTACCAATAGTAAACTAGTTTCTGAGAAACTAATAAAGCAATTGATGCTAAACAATTTATTAAGTTAATGGTTGGTAACATGAATTGCATTAGTAGTTAAAGGAGAAATGTAGTGAAAGGTATATGGAGGCTGCCATATTTATTTTGTTTTAACCACTTAACGACCACCTAACGCCGATAGGCGTCTGCAGGTCGAAGCGGTCTTACCATGGTAACGGCCGCTCCATGTCAATTCACGGAGGGTGTCTCCGTGAACAGCCTGCGAGCCTCCGATCGCGGCTCGCAGGCTAAATGTAAACACGCGGGGAAGAAATCCTCGGTGTTTACATCATACGGCGCTGCTGCATGGCTTTGAGGAGCCCCCCCGCTGAACGAAAATAGCCGGCGGCGATCAGACCCCCCCAGCAAGACATCCCCCTAGTGGGGAAAAAAAGGGGGGAAGTCTGGTCGCCCTGGCTGCCTGCTGATCTGTGCTGTGGGCTGAAGAGCCCACGCAGCACAGACCTGTGCAAACAAGCCCGGTCCTTAAGTGGTTAAGCAATAACAGTTGCCTGGCAGCCCTGCTCGTCTATTTGGCTGAAGAAGAGTCTGAATCACACCCGAAACAAGCATGCAGCTAATCTTGTCAGATCTGTCAAAATTGACAGAAACACCTGATCTGATGCATGCTTGTTCAGGGCCTTTGACTGAAAGTATTAGAGGCAGAGGATTAGCAGGATAGCCAGGCAACTGGTATTGCTTAAATGAAAATAAATATGGCAGCCTCCACATACCTCTCACTACAGTTCTCCTTTAAGACCTGCTTAACTATGGCTAAACAAGTTACAGCATGCTGACAGGCTTTAAAATGTGTTATATAGTTCTATGGGACACACACAGTAAGTGTTCATATGATCCCGTGGTTGTTCAGTTGAGCGCAGGGTGAGCCAAAAGACAGCTCACCCTGGTACTGCTAAAACTACAGGACAATATTAAAATCTATTCCTTCTCCAAGTTGAAGCAACTCGGGTGAGGTAATCGGGGGTATTCTGCTGGCAGCTGAATTACAGGGATTTCTTGAGAAAAAAATCCCCTGTGGCACCACAGCCGTATTAACATTAAGGTCTATGGAGGCGCCCAAGTCAGTGTGATTTGTACGTACTATCACAGATTTGTGACAAAAATTGATTGAAATTACTATGGGACCAGACAGTAAGTTTAACCACTTAAGCCCGAAGGGTTGTTTATTTTTTGCATTTGAGCAACTTTCATCTCCCATTCATTTGCCAATAACTTTATCGCTACTTATCACAATGAATTGGTCTATATCTTGTTTTTTCCGCCATCAATTAGGCTTTCTTTGGGTGATACATTTTGCTAAGAATTATTTTATTCTAAATCCATTTTAACATAAATATTAAGAAAGAAATGGAAAAAAATCATTATTTCTCAGTTTTTGGCCATTATAGTTTAAAATTAATGCATGCTACCATAATTAAAACCCTTGTATTTTATTTGCCCATTTATCCCAGTTATTACACCATTTAAATTATGTCCCTATCACAAGGTATGGCGCCGATGTTTTATTTGGAAATAAAGGTGCATTTTTTCAATTTGCGTCCATCACTATTTTCAAGCCCATACTTTAAAAATTATATTAATACACTCCATTGACATGCATATTTAAAAAGTTCAGACACTTAGGTAACTCTTTTTTTTTTATTTGTAATTTTTTTTATTTTTTTGTATTAAAAATTGTATGTTGGTAATTTTTGGTGTGGCAGGTAAATTTTAAATGTAAAAAAAATGTATTTTTTTTGTTAAAAAATGGATGTGTGTGTAGTTTACCTATTTGGCCACAAGATGGCCACAGTGAAAAAATCTTGAAAGCATGATCGTACGCTTCTAGGAAGTAGAATGAAGACGGGGAACTTTTTGTGAATCAGAAAATCCGCAGCCTCTGATTAGAGGCTGTCGGTTTTTCAGCGGGGGGCTTTGATCAATGAATGGGATCTATAATCCCATTCATTGATTGCTGGGCTAACAGCCAGCGGAGGGAGCGCGCACAGAAGCGCACCCCGGGAGCGCACCCCGGGAGCGGGCTTGGGAGCGTGTGTGGCCCACGGGAGTGCGCGCAGCCCAACTGGACAAGAATGTTCATCCAGTTGGGCTTAAGTGGTTAAATCAATCAGACACAGGGGCAGTAGATCAATCTGCAGTTCGATACATTTTCAGTAGATTTGTATTGAATATCTGTGTACAGTTTTTGGAATGATTTGATCCCTCTATGATCGGGTTCAGATCAAAGAGGAATTGATCTGCTTAACACATAGGGTGTCACTTTTGCTGTATGGACCATAGCCACCTTTACCCTATGGGCTATGACTAAATGAATGTGAAGTCTATAGGAAAATTAGATGTCATTTCACTAGTAATGAGTGGTTTGTGTAGTGGCACATTGATACTGCAATTCAGCTTTTATCCAATCAGTAGTTTTAATAAATACATATACTGTAAAGAGCACAAAAATAGAAGATTTTAAAGTTAAGCTTCTCATTTAAATATAATCTTGTCATTTTAAATAACACCTTGTCAAATATATGCAAACTGAATATACGCCCATCAGTTTTAGTAGTGTATTAAACTCAGCTTACATTTGTAATTGTATGTTTACCTAGTAGGCATTTTTACTCAATCTGCTGTAATACCTGTGAAGAGATTCAGGCAGGGCAGATGCTACTGTATGCGGGTCATTTGCTCCATCTACCAGCTGGTCCTGAGAATACCCTTGTTGGGTTTGAAGCAGAGACACTGCTGCGGTGAGACTGGACTCTGAGCTGTATGGAGGACACAAAATAAGAAATCAGTGTTTGAGAATCAGTTGTCCTGTCTGGATCTATTGACATGAAATTTAGAATTAAAGAGACCCTGTAGTGAGCCACTTTGTAGTTATCTAGTAGTAAGATGGCACACTAGACAGCCTTACTATCTCAATAGCATAAGTTGCTGATACAAATAATGCCATAATGAACCACATTGAATAAAACAGTGGATCCCGGCTTCCTCTCACTTCCCCAAATGACAGCCATCTGGCTTCAGTGATGATTCAGAGAGCAGGCAATAATTTCACAAGAGGTACAGAAGAGAGCATGGACAATCATCCGTTTACTATTGTGCAAGGCCCCCAGGTTTGCATTAAACAGCAAAGGTGTGCATGGAAATTAGACAGTATCAGCTGACAACATTCTGTATGTACAGTAGTCTCCTACTTGGGCCATTAAGGATCATTAAAGGACCACTACCGCAAATCATTTAATTTTTAACCATCCCACAGTAGATATAACAAGTATATAGAAGCCTCGCTGTGTCTTTTTTTTTGTGACGGCCCTTAATTTTCTATATCTCACTGAAATCTGTGTCCGTCAGTCCCTGACATAACGCTGACAGACTTTTGTAACTAAATAAACATAGCAGGGGAGCCTTTTCAGGTTTTGAAAAAAAAGACAGATGGTTTAGCCCTGCTTTCTCAACTGACAAAACTACTGAATAGCTCACCTGTTGCCCGTGTTCCTCCTCATCAAGAGCCGTTACACCGAAGGACCCCCCCCCCCACTCAGGCGTCCCGCAGGCTTTGAGGGAGGCAGCTGTCAGTGCAGACTCTCCTGCGCAATTAGCCACTTTCCCTCTCCATTGTTTCGCCTGCGGGTCTGCCAGTGATTACTGCCAATGAGTCGGTCTGTCGTCTATTGCCGAGGCTCTGCCCTCCTGATGACGCAGTTAACCAATCAGCTGCTCCTCTCTGGCTTATTACACAGCGGCTCATTAAGCCTCACGTCATCAGGGGGGCAGAGCCAAGGCAATAGACGGTAGACTGGCTCATTATGCCAGCAGACCGGCTCATTACGCCGCAGTCATCACTGGCAGACCCGCAGGCGAAACAATGGAGAGGGAGAGCAGCTCATTGTGCAGCAGAGTCTGCACTGACAGCTGCCTCCCTCTAAGCCTGCGGGATTCCTGAGTGGGGGGGTGGGGGGTCCTTCGGTGTAACGGCTCTTGATGAGGGGGAAGACGGACAACAGGTGAGCTGTGCAGTAGTTTTGTCAGTTGAGAAAGCAGGGCTAAACGCTCTGTCTTTTTTTTTTCAAAACCTGAAAAGGCTCCCCTGCTATGTTTATTTAATTACAAAAGTCCGTCAGCGTTATGTCAGGGACTGACGGACACAGATTTCAGTGAGATATAGAAAATTAAAGGGCCATCATAAAAAAAAAAGACACAGCAAGGCTTCTATATACTTGTTATATCTACTGTAGATGGTTAAAAATTAAATGATTCGCGGTAGTGGTCCTTTAATGACTCCCAACACCCGAACCAAAGGCGTTCTAATGATAAAGCCTCCTCTGGACAGCTTTATCATTAGCCTCCAGAGGAGGCTTTATCATTAGCACTCCATTTATTGCATTATTTAGTGGAGGTCCTCCATTTCATGCAATTTTCTGCATTTCACATGTCGTAATACTGTATGTATTTAAGCTTTATTAAGAACCATCTGTTTATCCTTAGCTGGATCTATTATTGTAGGAGTGCAGGTTTTCTTGCATTTCATGCAATTTTTTATGTTCTAGCTCTGCATGTGTGTACGTTTCATTGAAAACTAATTACTCAAGCAAGCTGAGGCTTTTTTATAAGCACCCGTTAAGCGCTCACAGGAGAACCTTCAGCTTAAAGCGGAATATAACCCTGCATTTCAACTTTGCTCTAAAACATTATTTACAATATATTATATGCAACCAGCATTTTTTTTTTTACTAGACCAGTATTGGAAGGGTTACACAGGGCTTTAAAGTTCCTTTAGATTTCTGCAGACGCATCCGAAGCTGAAAAGAGATACATTTTGTTTACAAAAAATGTATCTAAGTGTTGAATGACTCATCTCTCTGACTGAGAAGGAGCTTGGAGGACTGCCAAAGAGTGTGTAACTGTTTATCAATAGATACATAGAATGTAACAATCTGAACTTCTGCATATCTCTCCACGGAACTTGAAACGTCTGTGTTTAACCCTTCCAATGCTGGTCTAGTAAAAAAAAAAATGCTTTTTGCATATAAAATGCTGTAAATAATATTTTAGAGCAAAGTTGAAATGCAGGGTTATATTCCGCTTTAATTCTTAAAATACATTTTATTGGCTAGGTGTAAAAGTATCACCTAGGAGAAAACTTGAGAGAAAATGTGAATTGCATAGTGGCCTTTTTACATTAGTGGTGAAAATGAAATAAAGTGAAGGGATACATTTTTCACCTGTTCTTAGAGTCATTTCCAATATTCTATGCAAAAAAATTTGCTGGTTATTTGGTAAATGCTTAAACATTCATTTTAAATTACTGAGAATTTAGAACTGATTTCTATGCATTGACTATAAATACTGTGCAACTTGTAGTGCTTATGTTATTCCGTTAATAACGAGTAACTTAATGTAAAATATGTTTTTTCTCTCATAATATATTATCCTGCATGTAAACAGCACTGTTGTATATGACACGCTTTTCTTACCTGCAGTGCAAGTCCCTCTCATCACTTAACAGTAGGGCTAGGCCCTCACATTACTTACTGTAAACTATCTCTGACACTGCAGCCTCATTCAAACTTATTACCATCAAAAATGATGTAACAGAGGCAGCAACAAATATAAAATGTATTACAAAAGCCTAAAAAACTGGTTAAAAATAAAAAGAAAGGTAGTGGTGACCTTACCTCTCAATTGATGACTCAAACAATCAATTCAGAAAGTTTTTTCATTTTACCACCTACAATAAACTCCAAAATTGTGATGCGTTTCACGGGACACAACCTGCTTCCTCAGGCCTTATAGCGATAGACCATGAACAATCATGCAGTTCAGGTGTTTCTGACTGAAGTTTGACTGGATTTACCACATGCTTTTTTCAGGTGTGTGAGACTGGACTGCAGCCAAAGAGGCCAGCAGGACTGCCAGGCAACTAATATTGGTAGGAAATAAATATGTCGGCCTCAACATTCCTCTCAATTCAGGTGTACTTTAAAGAGGAACTCCAGTGGAAATAATGTAATAAAAATGTTGCTTCAATTTTAACAATAATTATGTATAAATTATTTAGTCAGTGTTTGCCCATTGTAAAATATTTTAAATCCTTCATTTACATTCTGACATTTATTACATGGAGTCATTTTTACTGCTGGCAGGTGATGTAGCTGCTGCTTGCTGTTTTGGCAGTTGGAAACCGCTGTAAACAGCTATTTCCCAATTCCCACAATGCAGCAAGGTTCACAGACAGGAAACTGCCAGGAGTACCACGGTCCTCAGAGTGTCTTGTGGGAGGGGTTTCACCACAATATCAGTCATACAGCGCCCCCTGGTGGTCTGTGTGTGAAAAGGAATAGATTTGTCATGTAAAAGGGGTATCAGCTACTGATTGGGATAAAGTTCATTTCTTGGTCTGAGTTTCTCTTTAAATACTTAAACACTTGTGGCTTCAGTAAAACACACACACACACACACACACACACACACACACACACACACACACACACACACACACACACACACACACACACACATCTCTTAGTTTTGCCATGAACAGAAGAAATATGTATTTGAAAAAAGCCCATTAATTAACATGGACAATCAGCTCTAACTAATTTCTGTAATCTGTAACTCAAAGAAAAATGGCAGTAGCGTGAATGAGGCCTAACCATAAATTTGACAGTAAAATAATGCTAACAGATCTTTCTTTTTCCCCCAATATGACGAATCAAACACCAAACTTTAGGCTTCTTTAGTATATGGCTCATGTCATCCAGGTGAGTCCATTATAGCTGACATATTGATGAATGCTTGGACGCTTTTAATATCATAGAGCCTGCTGTTGCACAGTTACAATCCCACTGCAGTACCTCATGGACCAGTTTTCCCACACAAGATGCACATACTTGGTTTTTGGATTAATTTTTAAACTCCCTTTGTGCATATTCCAACCATATCACCTGGAGAGGCTATTAATGAAAAAATATCCTCATCACCATGGCCAAACAGCTACATGTCCAATTTGTACACATACAAGAGTTATGTGGCTAGTTGCACATTGCAGACGTAAACAATCACCACCACTCCCCCCCCCCCTAAGCTCAAAGCACATTTAGCACCATAGAACATGTTCCGTGCCAAACCCATAATAAAGATCAATTCAAGTTGTACCAGAATCTGGGTTTCATCCCCTTCTTTGCACACCTCTTGTTCATAACCTTCTGAAAAGCATGATGGCTTGTTAAAGTGTCTTTAGTAACTCCACACTTTTTTGGTCCTAAGTGATTCATGTATAAAACTCATTTAGCTTTGAGGATAGTCATTTTTAGAAGTTCCCATTATTTATAACTGCAAATGACTTTTTGTTGTTGATATGATCTCAATAACTTGACTTCCTAGTAAGCCAGCACCTATTCAGTAAGGAGCTCGTAGTCAACAACAACAACAACAAATAACATTTGTAGAGCGCTTTTCTCCCATAGGACTCAAAGCGCATCCTAAACACTGCTACTGCCTACTGAGTGCACTACAGTTGCTGCATTGCAATAGCTTTGAGTCCAACAGGTGAAAAGTGCTATACAAATATAGGAATTATTATTTAGAAATGGACCTGGTAAGACTTCTTCATCAGTACTTTAAAAGGAGCTGTAATTTTTTATGTTCATATGCTATTTATTATAATAATAATTATTATTAATATTAAAGTCTGTCTTCACTTCCACATTTTTTGCTGTCCCAATCACCCCAAACCCCTTTTCTCCCATACTTATGAGGACCCTCAAAAGCAGCCACACTGCAGCTTACATCTGGTCCCCATTAGCTCCTGGTGCTTTGCCATTACACTATGACAGTGACCCCAGCTCAAGTGGAGACTTTTAGTAGGGGGCATAGTGATCCTGCTACTCTCCCACGGCTCTCATTGGTGACTGGAGTGACTACTAATAATTATAATATGTGTTTAAAATAAAAAACTAGAATATATTTGCTATTATTCTGCTTAATGTGGTAAAAAACGTTCACCCATAATGCACCACTTCTGCTAAGTGAGTTACTATGTTAATTTTCCCTCTGTGTCCCTGTAAAACCGAGCAAGCACACATCCAGAGAGTATATCTGCAACCTATTAATTTTATACAGCCAAACCAGTATAACTTGCAGACAGCTAAATTGACCATTGCCATTAGTGCAAGGCAAGAACTTATTTGACTGCATAGGTAGGACTTGGGAAAAAGGAACTTCACAGAGTGCCCAGTTAAAAGTCATCATGAACAAGACCAATATATTATACAAGGGGCCAAAAGGACCATAAAAGTATCCCCAGTGCAAAAAAAAAACTATGATAAACTTTATTTTTGCCTTTTTAAAACCAAAGGTATTCAGATGTAACTAAACAAGGCATATTAGTATAGATAGCTAGTCCATAAGTAAGATTTTATGTTGCAAAAAAACTCACAAAAATATACTTTTTGTTTAAAACATTGAGATAAAGGAGGCCTCAATTCATAAACAGCTTTGTGGTATAAAAAAAAATCTGGGAGGGAAAATACTGCATTCAGTATTTTAGACCTTTGTGTGCTAATTCATAAATATTTTCACAGCTGCCTTTGAAGTTGGGTAAATTACCGCAGCCCATTGAGCGGTACAGCAGAAGTGTGGCGATATCTCTCTTTTGTTACAAGCTGTAATTACGGCTCCCTGCACAGATGACTCTATCTGTGACTGATGACTCACACAGACTTCCCTGCACAGATGACTCACACAGACTTTGGCTCCCTGCACAGATGACTCACACAGACTTCGGCTCCCTGCACAGATGACTCACACAGACTTCGGCTCCCTGCACAGATGACTCACACAGACTTCGGCTTCCTGCACAGACTCACAGAGACTTCGGCTCCCTGCACAGACTTTCGGCTCCCTGCACTTTGCATTGTTAAGACCTCACCAGAGGTGTCGGTAACTTGTTAAGACCTCACCAGAGGTGTCGGTAATTATCAATTGACTTACCACTTGGTAAAGGCTTTATGAATTGACATTTGTTGACAATTTACTGACATGTGTTGGAGGTAACTACAGCCAAGTCGGTTATTTTCCTCACTGCTCGGTAATTTCAGTTTTTCATGCGGTAACAGTAGTGTTGGGCGAACATCTAGATGTTCGGGTTCGGGCCGAACAGGCCGAACATGGCCATGATAAACTTTATTTTTGCCTTTTTAAAACCAAAGGTATTCAGATGTAACTAAACAAGGCATATTAGTATAGATAGCTAGTCCATAAGTAAGATTTTATGTTGCAAAAAAACTCACAAAAATATACTTTTTGTTTAAAACATTGAGATAAAGGAGGCCTCAATTCATAAACGGCTTTGTGGTATAAAAAAAAATCTGGGAGGGAAAATACTGCATTCAGTATTTTAGACCTTTGTTTGCTGATTCATAAATATTTTCACAGCTGCCTTTGAAGTTGGGTAAATTACCGCAGCCCATTGAGCGGTACAGCAGAAGTGTGGCGATATCTCTCTTTTGTTACAAGCTGTAATTACGGCTCCCTGCACAGATGACTCTATCTGTGACTGATGACTCACACAGACTTCCCTGCACAGATGACTCACACAGACTTTGGCTCCCTGCACAGATGACTCACACAGACTTCGGCTCCCTGCACAGATGGCTCACACAGACTTTGGCTCCCTGCACAGATGACTCACACAGACTTCGGCTCCCTGCACAGATGACTCTATCTGTGACTGATGACTCACACAGACTTCCCTGCACAGATGACTCACACAGACTTTGGCTCCCTGCACAGATGACTCAC
Organism: Hyperolius riggenbachi; assembly: GCF_040937935.1. NCBI lineage: Eukaryota > Metazoa > Chordata > Amphibia > Anura > Hyperoliidae > Hyperolius > Hyperolius riggenbachi. The sequence continues at coordinate 242,722,536 of NC_090646.1, forward strand.
ACAGACTTCGGCTCCCTGCACAGATGGCTCACACAGACTTTGGCTCCCTGCACAGATGACTCACACAGACTTCGGCTCCCTGCACAGATGACTCACACAGACTTCGGCTCCCTGCACAGATGACTCACACAGACTTCGGCTTCCTGCACAGACTCACAGAGACTTCGGCTCCCTGCACAGACTTTCGGCTCCCTGCACTTTGCATTGTTAAGACCTCACCAGAGGTGTCGGTAACTTGTTAAGACCTCACCAGAGGTGTCGGTAATTATCAATTGACTTACCACTTGGTAAAGGCTTTATGAATTGACATTTGTTGACAATTTACTGACATGTGTTGGAGGTAACTACAGCCAAGTCGGTTATTTTCCTCACTGCTCGGTAATTTCAGTTTTTCATGCGGTAACAGTAGTGTTGGGCGAACATCTAGATGTTCGGGTTCGGGCCGAACAGGCCGAACATGGCCGCGATGTTCGGGTGTTCGACCCGAACTCCGAACATAATGGAAGTCAATGGGGACCCGAACTTTTGTGCTTTGTAAAGCCTCCTTACATGCTACATACCCCAAATTTACAGGGTATGTGCACCTTGGGAGTGGGTACAAGAGGAAAAAAAATTAGCAAAAAGAGCTTATAGTTTTTGAGAAAATCGATTTTAAAGTTTCAAAGGGAAAACTGTCTTTTAAATGCGGGAAATGTCTGTTTTCTTTGCACAGGTAACATGTTTTTTGTCGGCATGCAGTCATAAATGTAATACATATAAGAGGTTCCAGGAAAAGGGACCGGTAACGCTAACCCAGCAGCAGCACACGTGATGGAACAGGAGGAGGCGCAGGAGGAGAAGGCCACGCTTTGTGAGACACAACAACCCCGGCCTTGCATGAGGGCAAGAAGCGTGCGGATAGCATGCTTTGTACCGCCATGCAGTCATAAATGTAATAAAGATAAGAGGTTCCATAAACAGGGACCGGCAACGCTAACCCAGCAGCAGCAGCAGCAGCACACGTGATGGAACAGGAGGAGGCGCAGGAGGAGAAGGCCACGCTTTGTGAGACACAACAACCCAGGCCTTGCATGAGGGCAAGAAGCGTGCGGATAGCATGCTTTGTACCGCCATGCAGTCATAAATGTAATAAAGATAAGTGGTTCAATAAACAGGGACCACGCGGCAACGCTAACCCAGCAGCAGCAGACGTGATGGAACAGGAGGAGGCGCAGGAGGAGAAGGCCACGCTTTGTGAGACACAACAACCCAGGCCTTGCATGAGGGCAAGAAGCGTGCGGATAGCATGCTTTGTACCGCCATGCAGTCATAAATGTAATAAAGATAAGTGGTTCCATAAACAGGGACCGGCAACGCTAACCCAGCAGCAGCAGCAGCAGCACACGTGATGGAACAGGAGGAGGCGCAGGAGGAGAAGGCCACGCTTTGTGAGACACAACAACCCAGGCCTTGCATGAGGACAAAAAGCGTGCGGATAGCATGCTTTTTACCGCCATGCAGTCATAAATGTAATAAAGATAAGTGGTTCAATAAACAGGGACCATGCGGCAACGCTAACCCAGCAGCAGCAGACGTGATGGAACAGGAGGAGGCGCAGGAGGAGAAGGCCACGCTTTGTGAGACACAACAACCCAGGCCTTGCATGAGGGCAAGAAGCGTGCGGATAGCATGCTTTGTACCGCCATGCAGTCATAAATGTAATAAAGATAAGTGGTTCAATAAATAGGAATGCTATATAGTGTGGCTGAGCGAGCGGTGTACCACTATTCCCAGCAGACACAGAACAGTGAACAGAATGCTATATAATGTGGCTGAGCGAGGTACACAGAGTGGCAGTAAACAGAATGCTATATAGTGTGGCTGAGCGAGCGGTGTACTACTATTCCCAGCAGACACAGAACAGTAAACAGAATGCTATATAGTGTGGCTGAGCGAGCGGTGTACCACTATTCCCAGCAGACACAGAACAGTAAACAGAATGCTATATAGTGTGGCTGAGCGAGCGGTGTACCACTATTCCCAGCAGACACAGAACAGTGAACAGAATGCTATATAGTGTGGCTGAGCGAGCGGTGTACCACTATTCCCAGCAGAAACAGAACAGTAAACAGAATGCTATATAGTGTGGCTGAGCGAGCGGTGTACCACTATTCCCAGCAGACACAGAACAGTAAACAGAATGCTATATAGTGTGGCTGAGCGAGCGGTGTACCACTATTCCCAGCAGACACAGAACAGTAAACAGAATGCTATATAGTGTGGCTGAGCGAGCGGTGTACCACTATTCCCAGCAGACACAGAACAGTGAACAGAATGCTATATAATGTGGCTGAGCGAGGTACACAGAGTGGCAGTAAACAGAATGCTATATAGTGTGGCTGAGTGAGCGGTGTACTACTGTTCCCAGCAGCGACACAATGACAGGGGGGACCCTGGCTAGCGTGGCTGGAGCGCGAACTACCCTGCCTGCCTACCCAAAGCTAAACCCACAGACAAATGGCGGAGATATGACGTGGTTCGGGTATTTATTTACCCGAACCACGTGACAGTTCGGCCAATCAGAGCGCGTTCGGGTCCGAACCACGTGACCCGTTCGGCCAATCGCAGCGCTAGCCGAACGTTCGGGGAACGTTCGGCCATGCGCTCTTAGTTCGGCCATGTGGCCGAACGGTTTGGCCGAGCACCGTCAGGTGTTCGGCCGAACTCGAACATCACCCGAACAGGGTGATGTTCTGCAGAACCCGAACAGTGGCGAACACTGTTCGCCCAACACTAGGTAACAGCCTTTATGAATTGACACTTTGTTAAGTGCTCGGGAAAGTCTGCTGTCTTCAGCATTACCGCATGCGGGAATGCTTTATGAATTGAGGTCAATGCTGATTAGTTCAGCAATAGATCATAACTCATAACCACAGCAGCTGCTTTTATATCATAGGGTAAGCAGAGATGGATTAAGATGTAATGGAGCCCTAGGCAAGGTAGTGGATTTGATGTCCCTTGTGGTCCTTTTGGTAAGCTGAAAGGGAGAGAGGTCAGAGAAGGGGGCAGGTGACCCCCACTAGGCCCCAAGCCCCTGCCTAGGTTGCCTGGTGGAAGATCCTACTCTGAGGGTAAGGCCTTATCTTAGTTGCAACAGCAACTTCCAGAGCAATGCTAGGACTGTGACATTGCTTTTATTTCTGCCCATCCAGAGCTCTGTGCACTACCTAATAATAGTTGGTGATGGATCAGGACCACGGAAGTACAGAAAAACATTGCGGTAGTGCCAGCTTCAGCCCTAACAGCCGCTGGTAGATTGCAGATAACACCTTACTTGCTATTACTTACAGATGCTGTTGGGGCTAAGAGTTGTAGCCTAGTGCTAACTTTATATAGACTTAAATAACACATGCCAAATGATTGTGAATCAAAGTAATAATGAATAGAAATAATTCTGTAATAACTGAATTAACCTTCCTAGTTATTACTCCAGTATATATCTCTGTCATTAACTGGTACATAACCATGGGATATGAACCTATTTGTTCTCTCGCATGTCTTAGGGGACTACTGCTGGCTGATCTAATTAAACATTCACCATAGATCTTTTATGAACATAAGCAGGAAGATTTTCTTTGTAAAATAAGAACGTAAAAATCCATGATCCTCTATTAAAATGCAAACCCAAGTTGGGAGCATCAAAGACAGAAATGGCATTTGATAAAAATATGATTTTCACTTTTTATTCTGCTCACTAGGCATTTTGTTGCAGTCAGTGTTTTATGTTTATCATGGCTTAGAAAACGGGTAAAGGGAATTTCAATGCTGGCTGGCACCCATGTGTGTACGGGAATAAAGATTGAGCGTGATCTCTATAAATAGACAAGCCTCTTTAGTCATCTGCCTATGAAAGCAGTTTAATAATTCCATGCTGGGTCCCCTTTGAACAAATTTAATGAAAATCAGCATGGTGTTGTGGCAGCCAGTATTGGATTTTGCTACTGTCGCCTTATGCTTCATAGTGGGAGTTATTAAAATTGTGGCTAATAGCCTAGCATTAACCGCTTAGCATCTTTCACTTGTGACAAAAATGACAGACTTGCTCGTTGCCAGTCTAGTCCCCTCTAGAGGGTGATCCCCATTCACTTGTCACAGATTTCCTGGGAAAAAACATCCGTTTTGCAGGTTTATTTCTTATTCATTAGAGGTGTCACAGTGCGCTTTGCCTGAGTCATTTGGGGCGGGAGACAATGACTAGACTTGTGACAATATATTAATCTGAATGGTTGGATCCCTGGTGCAGTCACAGAGCATATGAATGCCATATGTCGTCTATTCTTATCAACACTGAATGCGTAAACGGGAATTTCTTGGGGTGATGTATATAACAAGAACGTACTCCCCAAGGTTAATTAATCACCTCCGGGTCTAATGTGGTTATTATGCCGTTGAATAGCTGTTAACGCGGGATGGGGCGTTGTAATGAATACACTGATTATTCTGCACTTTTAAATTAAACATTTCAATATATTTTTGTTCTTTTAATTAATGTCGTAGATTTCTTAATACTAGAAGCATCCATTTGTTTTAAAGAATATGTCTGTTCCAAATAATTGTTACATTTTAAAGGTACATTCAAGTCAAAAATAAAAAAATAAGGATTCCCACTGAAAAAAAATATTTTTCAACACAGGGACATCTGAGGTACATTAGGATCATTCAGCTGCTTGAAATCCCTTTTGCTTTTCTTATTGTAATGTTCTGTTTCTAAAAGCTGAAGATGAGAATGCAAATGTACTTTCTTAGCCTTTTCCGAACTGCTTGTAGTTAAATCTACACTGTGTGTATGAATACTTAATCTATAGATTTAACTGCTTGCCGACCGCTCCACGCCAATAAGCGTGAACGGCTCTCTATGGGGCTAGCAAGAGATCTTGGAAGGCGGAGCTCTGCTACGCCTTCAGTCTCCCAGTGGCGATCGCTGCTCGCAGACTGTTAGACGGTGAAACCGCTGTCTAATAGCTATGTACAGCGCTGCAATCTACAGCAGCGCTATACTGGGGACAGCCGTGTGATACGGCTGTCCCCCTGGCACTCACTAAAGTGATCTGCTGTCATAGACTTCAGCCTGATTGGCTAGCCGGGGAGGGAGGGAGATAGAAAAACAAAAAAATAGCTAATTTTATAAAAAAAAAGAATCAAATAAATATTTATAAAAAAATAAATAAACATTGGGGGAGCAATCAGACCCCACCAACAAAGAGCTCTGTTGGTGGGGAGAAAAGGGGGGAGGTCACTTGTGTGCTGTGTTGTGCGGTCCTGCATCTTGACCTTAAATCTGCAATGGCCTATTTCAGTAAACATAGCCTGGTCACTAGGGGGGTTTAACACCGCAGTCCTCAAGAGGTTAACTACACTGGCTTTAAACACTCCAGCCAGGGTTGTGCACACACACCACAGCTAACTCAGCTGCCATTACACTTGTAAAATGGTTCCTGGTCCTGAAAGGACTACTGTAATGTAATGTCCTAAAAAAGTAAGATAGTCACCTAAAAGGATGAAAGGCTCTGCATGTTTTAGAGCCTTTCTGTTCCTCTCTGTGTCCCTTTGTTCCATCGCCAGATCCCTGTTAAAATCTCTCACTGACTGCATCTTCAGATCTCCTCAGAAATACTCGGGAGGTACTGGGTGCCACAAGGACACTGGGAGCAGATTATGTGTGTACTGGGTGCCATGTGGGTTAATTTTTTATTCCATTGGCGTGGGTGTGGGCAATGGGATATATTATGTACCATGTAGACACTGGAGGCATGTCATGTGTGTACTAGGTGCCATGTGGGTGCTGAATGCAGGCTATATGGGGTACGAGGTGCCATGCGAGAGCAGGTTACATGAGTACTTGGTATTGTGAGGGTGCTAAGAGCAGGTTATATGTTTACTGCATTTCTTTTGCCTGCTAAATCTCGGCTAAGGCTATGGGGGAGAGTGGGCTGGGTGTCAGGTAGGTACTGGGCGTGGTTGATAATAGTTTTTGGTGACATGTGGTTGCTGGGTGTGGGCTATGTAGTGCTGGATGTAGGCTATTGGGAGTACTGGGTGTCAAGTGGGAGCGGCTATGGGTGTACTGAGTGCCATCTGGATGCTGGGTGCCATGAGGGTGCAGGTTATGTGAGTTACTGAGTGCTATGTAGGTGCAGGCTATGGTGTGGTACAGGCTGCCATCTTGTTACTGTGTGCCATAAGGGAGCAGGCTATGGTGGGTACTGGGTGCAGGGTATGGGGTTGTACAGGGTGTTATATGGTTGCTGGCTAAGGGGCATTTGGGTGTAATGTGTGCATTGGGTGGGGGTTACGGGGGTACAGGGTGGTATATGGCTATGTGGGTACTGGGTGCCATGTGAAAGGCTACTTGCTGCCATATAGGTGGGAACTATGGAGAAAAGTCTCATTTGTGTGCTGCTGCATGCCATGACGGTAGGACTATCGTGCCATGTATATGGGCTATGTATGCTAATGGGCGCCATGTGGCAGGAGGTATGCTGGTGGGTGCTGCTGCTGACTTACCTTTCTCCTGATTCTAATGAATGAAACTGGGATGACCTGGGTGCCTAGTCGCAGAGATGACAATGTGCAAACTGTGAGGGGGCAGAGATTAATTCAGTCAGCTTCTCTTGCTTCCTTCTGATTGGGACCCCCCCCCCCCCCCCCGCTGCGTAATTTATCAGTAGCAAGGATGGAGTGCGTATTGGAAGGAGGTGGGATAAGAAGATCATGGCAAATGTGTGCTGAGCTCATCTCCCCCAGCTTAAAGGGGCTGCACTGCAGGAGAAATGGCTGAGCATGGGGCACGCTTTATTGTGCCTCACCCTCAGGATGGTACTCTAGGTGATGGCCTGGAGTGTCTGTCCTTAAAAATTGCCCCGGAGTGTCCACATCAGTGAAGGGAGAGGGATTGCGTAAGAGTACAAAAGTCCAGATTTGGAGGCAGTAAATAGCTGCTTAGTCCTAACAAAATTAACCCCAAAGTTTGTTGCAAAGTGAATGGTATGATTACTGCCATTCTTTTAAGTCATGCATGTGATCTGGCCCCTGGCACAATGTAGTTCATGCTGAACATTACTGTTCTGTTTATAAAAGTGCTTTACAAAATGATGAACTATTCCTTACAAGCAGGGAGTTTTCCATCTAGCTGAATGAAGCAATCACCAACCCTCTGTCCAAAAAGCTCACTCTGGACCCAGACAGACACTATTAACAGCTACAGATCTGTCTCCTCTTCACAGGGAAAGTTATTGAAAAGGACTTTTGTCTCCCACTTGGAAATAGGCTTTCAGAAAACAGCTTCAATTACCCTCTACATCACAACTGTAATTGCCTTTTTCCTGATCTATAATGATTTAAAGATTAATAGGCCCAAGCCTTGTTGTTTTGTTTGTTTTTGTTTGTTTTTGCCTTACCCTGGATCAACTGGTGTGGTGGATAGTACTCTCACCTTGCTTCACTTGGTCTGGACGCTATCTGCAGAGTTGGTATATTCTGTGTTGGTTTCATCTGGGTACTCAGGCTTCCCCCAAAAAACATACAAATAAGTTAATTGGCTCCACTCATACAAATTGGCCTTAGGCTGCAATAGGAACATAACACAGTGACTGAATATGTTAAGGCAGTGGTTCCCAACCTTTTTGGAGTCGTGACACATCAAACCAAACGTTCAGATCTCCGTGACACGTAGGCTAAATGCATGTAATGAGAGACAGCGTTTCCCCAGTAAATGCACATAAGAGACAGGGTTTCACCAGTAAATGCAGGTAATGACAGACAGCCTTTCACCAGTAAATGCACGTAATGAGAGACAGCGTTTCCCCAGTAAATGCACATAAGAGACAGCTTTTCACCAGTAAATGCACATAATAAGAGACAGCTTTTCACCAGTAAATGTACATAATAAGAGACCTCTTTTCACCAGTAAATGCACATAATAAGGGACCTCTTTTCACCAGTAAATGCACATAATAAGAGACAGCTTTTCACCAGTAAATGCACATAAGAGACAACTTATCACCAGTAAATGTACATAAGAGACAGCTTTTCACCAGTAAATGCACATATGAAGAGACCTCTTTTCACCAGTAAATTCACATAATAAGAGATCTCTTTTCACCAGTAAATGCACATAGTAAGAGACAGCTTTTCACCAGTAAATGCACATAAGAGGCAGCTTATCACCAGTAAATGTACATAAGAGACAGCTTTTCACCAGTAAATGCACATAATAAGAGACAGCTTTTCACCAGTAAATGCACATAATAAGAGACAGCTTTTCACCAGTAAATGCACATAATGACAAACAGCCAGTTGTCCCCAGTATATGTAGCCTGGGATATATGTGCCCAGTATATGTAGCCAGAGGTATATGTCCCCAGTATATGTAGGCAGGTGTATATGTGCCCAGTATATGTAGTCAGGGGTATATGTGCCCAGTATATGTAGCCAGAGGTATATGTGCCCAGTATATGTAGCCAGAGGTATATGTGCCCAGTATATGTAGCCAGAGGTATATGTGCCCAGTATATGTAGGCAGGGGTATATGTGCCAAGTATATGTAGCCAAGGGTATATGTGCCCAGTATATGTAGCCAGAGGTATATGTGCCCAGTATATGTAGCAAAGGGTATATGTGCCCAGTATATGTAGCCAGGGGTATATGTGCCCAGTATATGTAGCCAGAGGTATATGTGCCCAGTATATGTAGGCAGGGGTATATGTGCCCAGTATTTGTAGCAAAGGGTATATGTGCCCAGTATATGTAGCCAGGGGTATATGTGCCCAGTATATGTAGCAAAGGGTATATGTGCCCAGTATATGTAGCCAGGGGTATATGTGCCCAGTATATGTAGCCAGAGGTATATGTGCCCAGTATATGTAGGCAGGGGTATATGTGCCCAGTATATGTAGGCAGGGGTATATGTGCCCAGTATATGTAGGCAGGGGTATATGTGCCCAGTATATGTAGGCAGGGGTATATGTGCCCAGTATATGTAGTCAGGTGTATATGTGCCCAGTATATGTAGTCAGGTGTATATGTGCCCAGTATATGTAGCCAGGGGTATATGTCCCCAGTATATGTAGTCAGGTGTATATGTGCCCAGTATATGTAGCCAGGGGTATATGTGCCCAGTATATGTAGTCAGGTGTATATGTGCCCAGTATATGTAGTCAGGTGTATATGTGCCCAGTATATGTAGTCAGGTGTATATGTGCCCAGTATATGTAGGCAGGGGTATATGTCCCCAGTATATGTAGTCAGGTGTATATGTGCCCAGTATATGTAGGCAGGGGTATATGTGCCCAGTATATGTAGCCAGGTGCCCAGTATATGTAGCCAGGTGCCCCCCCCCCTGGAGGAGAGAGCGAGGGAAGGAGAGCGGCACCTCAGGGTGCTCTCCCTCCCTCGTTCTCTCCTCCGGAATGAAGTGCGATGGCTGGCAGAGGGGCGGAACTTACCTTCCGTGTCTCCGTCTGGTCTCATCGCAGGCGCGGAATGATTTGCCACTACTTTGGTCTGATCCAGACCAGAGCAGCGGCTGCGGCACCAGAACTTCCGGCGCTTGGAGCGACATGGAAGGTAAGTCCCATCCGCTGCAAACGCCTGACCGCAGTTAGTTCCGGAGGAGAGAGCAAGGGAGGGAGAGCACCCTAAGGTGAGAGAAGGGGGGGATATGGCCCCCTTCTCTGCCGCTGCCCACAGCTCTCCCTCCACTGCACTGCTTTCCTCCGAGAGCTGACACTGCGACACATACCCGAAGCTGCTGCGACACATGTATGTGTCGCAACACATGTATGTGTCGCGGCACATGGGTTGGGAACCACTGTGTTAAGAATTAGATTGTGAGCTCATTTGAGGGTCAGTTAGTGACATGACTAAATACACTATGTGAATGTGCTGTAGATGATGTCAGTGCTGTATACACTACAATTTGCCATGATAATAATAATATCTGAGGGTGCAGGACAGAAAGGTACCTAATGTTTTCGTTTTTTTTTTTCTTTCTGGTTTGATTTCATGGGAGAATGTCTTTTTTCAAACAAATTAGCTATGTATTATGTAACATGTTTAGGAAATAAATTAAAGTAAATCTACTGCCACAGGACTGTGCAAACATAGTTTGATTGGATTCAGTGTTTACGGATTTCTTTATTTTGTGGACTGTTAACACCAGGACATACTGTATAATATGTGCAATGTGTTCATTGTAGAATTCTATGTGTATCTGTTTTGTAATATTTTTTTTCCATTTTCATGCTATATAATGCCCTCAGTTCCAGGACATCCTTTAACCACTTGCCGACCGCACGCTTATACCGTGCGTCGGCAAAGTGGCAGCTGCAGGACCAGCGACGCAGTACTGCGTCGCCAGCTGCAGGCTAATTAATCAGGAAGCAGCGGCTGCTTCCTGTCAATTCACGGCGGGGGGCTCCGTGAATAGCCTGCGGGCCGCCGATGGCGGCTCGCAGGCTAAATGTAAACACAAGCGGAAATAATCCGCTTTGTTTACATTTGTACGGCGCTGCTGCGCAGCAGCGCCGTAAGGCAGATCGGCGATCCCCGGCCAATCAGCGGCCGGGGATCGCCTCCATGTGACAGGGGACGTCCTGTCACTAGCTGCACAGGACGGATAGCGTCCTGTGCAGCCTCGATCGCCGGGGGGGCAGCAGGTAGGAGAGGGAGGGGGGAATTTCGCCGCGGAGGGGGGCTTTGAGGTGCCCCCCCCCCGCATCACCCAGCAGGCAGAAGAGATCAGACCCCCCCCAGCACATCATCCCCATAGGGGGAAAAAAGGGGGGCAATGTGATCTCTCTGCCTGCTACCTGATCTGTGCTGGGGGCTGCAGAGCCCACCCAGCACAGATCAGTAAAAACAGCGCTGGTCCTTAACCACTTGAGGACCTAGGGCTTTCTACCCCTTAAGGACCGGCCACTTTTTTTCCATTCAGACCACTGCAGCTTTCACGGTTTATTGCTCGCTCATACAACCTACCACCTAAATGAATTTTGGCTCCTTTTCTTGTCACTAATAAAGCTTTCTTTTGGTGCTATTTGATTGCTCCTGCGATTTTTACTTTTTATTATATTCATCAAAAAAGACATGAATTTTGGCAAAAAAAATGATTTTTTTAACTTTCTGTGCTGACATTTTTCAAATAAAGTAAAATTTCTGTATACATGCAGCGCGAAAAATGTGGACAAACATGTTTTTGATAAAAAAAACGCCATTCAGTGTATATTTATTGGTTTGGGTAAAAGTTATAGAATTCCAGGATAGTATAAATACCCCCCAAATGACCCCATTTTGGAAAGAAGACATCCCAAAGTATTCACTGAGAGGCATAGTGGGTTCATAGAAGATATTATTTTTTGTCACAAGTAAGCGGAAAATGACACTTTGTGAGAAAAAAAAAAAAAGTTTCCATTTCTTCTAACTTGCCACGGACTCACCATGCCCCTCTCTGAATACCTTGAAGGGTCTACTTTCCAAAATGGGATCATTTGTGGGGTGTGTTTACTGTCCTGACATTTTGGGGGGTGCTAAATCGTAAGCACCCCTGTAAAGCCTAAAGGTGCTCATTGGACTTTGGACCCCTTACCGCAGTTAGGCTGCAAAAAAGTGCCACACATGTGGTATTGCCGTACTCAGGAGAAGTAGTATAATGTGTTTTGGGGTGTATTTTTACACATACCCATGCTGGGTGGGAGAAATATCTCTGTAAATGACAATTTGTTACACACAATTGTCCATTTACAGAGATATTTCTCCCACTCAGCATGGGTATGTGTAAAAATACACCACAAAACACATTATACTACTTCTCCTGAGTACGGCAATACCACATGTGTGGCACTTTTTTGCACCCTAACTGCGCTAAAGGGCCCAAAGTCCAATGAGTACCTTTAGGATTTCACAGGTCATTTTGAGAAATTTCGTTTCAAGACTACTCCTCACGGTTTAGGGCCCCTAAAATGCCAGGGCAGTATAGGAACCCCACAAATGACCCCATTTTAGAAAGAAGACACCCCAAGGTATTCCGTTAGTAGTATGGCGAGTTCATAGAAGATTTTATTTTTTGTCACAAGTTAGCGGAAAATGACACTTTGTGAAAAAACACAATTAAAATCAATTTCCACTAACTTTTGACAAAAAATAAAATCTTCTATGAACTCACCATACTCCTAACGGAATACCTTGGGGTGTCTTCTTTCTAAAATGGGGTCATTTGTGGGGTTCCTATACTGCCCTGGCATTTTAGGGGCCCTAAACCGTGAGGAGTAGTCTTGAAACAAAAATGACCTGTGAAATCCTAAAGGTACTCATTGGACTTTGGGCCCCTTAGTGCAGTTAGGGTGCAAAAAAGTGCCACACATGTGGTATCGCCGTACTCGGGAGAAGTAGTACAATGTGTTTTGGGATGTATTTTTACACATACCCATGCTGGGTGGGAGAAATACCTCTGTAAATGACAATCTTTTGATTTTTTTACACACAATTGTCCATTTACAGAGGTATTTCTCCCACCCAGCATGGGTATGTGTAAAAATACACCCCAAAACACATTGAAACCAGTCTTGAAACACATTGAAACACTAGTCTTGAAACCAAATCGCAAAATGACCTGTGAAATCCTAAAGGTACTCATTGGACTTTGGGCCCCTTAGCGTACTTAGGGTGTAAAAAAGTGCCACACATGTGGTACCGCTGTACTCAGGAGAAGTAGTATAATGCGTTTTGGGGTGTATTTTTACACATACCCATGCTAAGTGGGAGAAATATCTCTGTAAATGACAATTGTTTGATTTTTTTACACACAATTGTCCATTTACATAGAAATTTCTCCCACCCAGCATGGGTATGTGTAAAAATACACCCCAAAACACATTATACTACTTTTCCTGAGTACGGCGGTACCACATGTGTGACACTTTTTTGCAGCCTAGGTGCGCTAAGGGGCCCAACGTCCTATTCACAGGTCATTTTGAAGCATTTGTTTTCTAGACTACTCCTCGCGGTTTAGGGCCCCTAAAATGCCAGGGCAGTATAGGAACCCCACAAGTGACCCCATTTTAGAAAGAAGACACCCCAAGGTATTCCGTTAGGTGTATGGCGAGTTCATAGAAGATTTTATTTTTTGTCACAAGTTAGTGAAAAATGACACTTTGTGAAAAAAAACCAATAAAAATTAATTTCCGCTAACTTTTGACAAAAAATAAAATCTTCTATGAACTCGTCATACACCTAACATAATACCTTGGGGTGTCTTTTTTTTCTAAAATGGGGTCACTTGTGGGGTTCCTATACCGCCCTGGCATTTTACAGGCCCAAAACCGTGAGTAGTCTGGAAACCAAATGTCTCAAAATGACTGTTCAGGGGTATAAGCATCTGCAAATTTTGATGACAGGTGGTCTATGAGGGGGCGAATTTTGTGGAACCGGTCATAAGCAGGGTGGCCTTTTAGATGACAGGTTGTATTGGGCCTGATCTGATGGATAGGAGTGCTAGGGGGATGACAGGAGGTGATTGATGGGTGTCTCAGGGGGTGGTTAGAGGGGAAAATAGATGCAATCAATGCACTGGGGAGGTGATCGGAAGGGGGTCTGAGGGTTTAGCCGAGTGATCAGGAGCCCACACGGGGCAAATTGGGGCCTGATCTGATGGGTAGGTGTGCTAGGGGGTGACAGGAGGTGATTGATGGGTGTCTCATGGTGTGATTAGAGGGGGGAATAGATGCAAGCAATGCACTGGCGAGGTGATCAGGGCTGGGGTCTGAGGGCATTCTGAGGGTGTGGGCGGGTGATTGAGTGCCCTAGGGGCAGATAGGGGTCTAATCTGATAGGTAGCAGTGACAGGGGGTGATTGATGGGTAATTAGTGGGTGTTTAGGGTAGAGAATAGATGGAAACACTGCGCTTGGGTGGTGATCTGATGTCGGATCTGCGGGCGATCTATTGGTGTGGGTGGGTGATCAGTTTGCCCGCAAGGGGCAGGTTAGGGGCTGATTGATGGGTGGCAGTGACAGCGGGTGATTGATGGGTGGCAGTGACAGGGGGTGATTGATGGGTGGCAGTGACAGGGGGTGATTGATGGGTGATTGATAGGTGATTGACAGGTAATCAGTGGGTTATTACAGGGGAGAACAGATGTAAATATTGCACTGGCGAATTGATAAGGGGGGGTCTGAGGGCAATCTGAGCGTGTAGGCGGGCGATTGGGTGCCCGCAAGGGGCAGATTAGGGTCTGATCTGATGGGTAACAGTGACAGGTGGTGATAGGGGGTGATTGATGGGTGATTGATGGGTAATTAGTGGGTGTTTAGAGGAGAGAATAGATGGAAACACTGCGCTTGGGTGGTGATCTGATGTCGGATCTGCGGGCGATCTATTGGTGTGGGTGGGTGATCAGTTTGCCCGCAAGGGGCAGGTTAGGGGCTGATTGTTGGGTGGCAGTGACAGGGGGTGATTGATGGGTGATAGGTGATTGGCAGATGATTGACAGGTGATCAGTGGGTTATTACAGGGAAGGACAGATGTAAATATTGCACTGGCGAATAGATAAGGGGGGGTCTGAGGGCAATCTGAGCGTGTAGGCGGGTGATTGGGTGCCCGCAAGGGGCAGATTAGGGTCTGATCTGATAGGTAACAGTGACAGGTGGTGATAGGGAGTGATTGATGGGTGATTGATGGGTAATTAGTGGGTGTTTAGAGGAGAGAATAGATGTAAACGCTGCGCTTGGGTGGTGATCTGATGTCGGATCTGCGGGCGATCTATTGGTGTGGGTGGGTGATCAGATTGCCCGCAAGGGGCAGGTTAGGGGCTGATTGTTGGGTGGCAGTGACAGGGGGTGATTGATGGGTGATAGGTGATTGGCAGGTGATTGACAGGTGATCAGTGGGTTATTACAGGGAAGGACAGATGTAATTAATGCACTGGCGAATTGATAAGGGGGGGGGGGTCTGAGGGCAATCTGAGCGTGTGGGCGGGTGATTGGGTGCCCGCAAGGGGCAGATTAGGGTCTGATCTGATAGGTAACAGTGACAGGTGGTGATAGGGGGTGATTGATGGGTGATTGATGGGTAATTAGTGGGTGTTTAGAGAAGATAACAGATGTAAACGATACATTTGGGAGGTAATCTGACGGCGGGTTTGCGGGCGATCTAATGGTGTGGGTGGGTGATCAGATTGCCCGCAAGGGGCAGGTTAGGGGCTGATTGATGGGTGGCAGTGACAGGGGGTGACAGGGGGTGATTGATGGGTGATAGGTGATTGGCAGGTGATTGACAGGTGATCAGTGGGTTATTACAGGGAAGAACAGATGTAATTAATGCACTGGTGAATTGATAAGGGGGGGTCAGAGGGCAATCTGAGCGTGTGGGCGGGTGATTGGGTGCCCGCAAGGGGCAGATTAGGGTCTGATCTGATAGGTAAAAGTGACAGGTGGTGATAGGGGGTGATGGATGGGTGATTGATGGGTAATTAGTGGGTGTTTAGAGGAGAGAATAGATGTAAACAATGGATTTGGGAGGTGATCTGATGTCGGATCTGTGGGCGATCTATTGGTGTGGGGGGGGGGGGGATCAGATTGCCCGCAAGGGGCAGGTTAGGGGCTGATTAATGGGTGGCAGTGACAGGGGGTGATTGACGGGTGATTGACGGGTGATTGACAGGTGATTGATAGGTGATTGACAGGTGATCAGGGGGATAGATGCATACAGTAAACAGGGGGGGGGTGGTCTGGGGGGGGGGGGTCTGGGGAGAATCTGAGGGGTGGGGGGTGATCAGGAGGGGGCAGGGAGCAGGGGGGGGATAAAAAAAAATAGCGTTGACAGATAGTGACAGGGAGTGATTGATGGGTGATTAGGGGGGTGATTGGGTGCAAACAGGGGTCTGGGGGGTGGGCAGGGGGGGGGGGTCTGATGGGTGCTGTGGGCGATCTGGGGCAGGGGGGGGGAGAAATCAGTGTGCTTGGGTGCAGACTAGGGTGGCTGCAGCCTGCCCTGGTGGTCCCTCGGACACTGGGACCACCAGGGCAGGAGGCAGCCTGTATAATACACTTTGTAAACATTAACATCCCGCCGGCGCTTCCGTATAGCCGGCGGGATGTTGCGGCGAGCGAGCGGTGACAGGCACCAGCGGAGGATCGCGTCACGGATGACGCGATCGCTCCGCCCATGCCCTTAAATGGACCGCCGCCTCTGTGGGTGAGCCGGTCCTTAAGGGCTCCACTTCCCGGCCGCCTCTGTGCGTTAGGCGGTCGGGAAGTGGTTAAGGGGGGGGTAAAGGGTGGGTCATCAAGTGGTTAATTGCTTTCACATGTTTGGGCAGACCTCAAAGAATTAGGTGTTGAATCTATTTTGAAAGTGAAAAGTAGCAAACAACTGCTGCAGGAAAAAGTGTGAAAATCAGCCAACTGTACTGTTTATGCAGCTTGGTTTTATTTCATAAACCTTAACCACCCTGGCGTTCTGATTAAATCGCCAGGGTGGCTGCGGGAGGGTTTTTTTTAAATAAAAAAAAAACTATTTCATGCAGCCAACTGAAAGTTGGCTGCATGAAAGCCCACTAGAGGGCGCTCCGGAGGCGATCTTCCGATCGCCTCCGGCGCCCAGAATAAACAAGGAAGGCCGCAATGAGCGGCCTTCCTTGTTTTGCTTATATCGTCGCCATAGCGACGATCGGAGTGACGTCATCGACGTCAGCCGACGTCGTGACGTCAGCCGCCTCCGATCCAGCCCTTAGCGCTGGCCGGAACTTTTTGTTCCGGCTACGCTGGGCTCAGGCGGCTGGGGGGACCCTCTTTCGCCGCTGCTCGCGGCGAATCGCCGCAGAGCGGCGGCGATCAGGCAGCACACGCGGCTGGCAAAGTGCCGGCTGCGTGTGCTGCTTTTTATTTCATTAAAATCGGCCCAGCAGGGCCTGAGCGGCAGCCGCTGGCGGTGTTGGACGAGCTGAGCTCGTCCAGACCGCTCAGCTGGTTAAACTAGGAATAAATAAAACATTAATTGTGACATGTGCATATGTTAAAAAGCCTGCCAATTTGTCCTGTGATAAAGACTTTGCAAGGACCCTAATTACTCCATTGGTCTTTAAAGTGTCTAGTGGGGATTAATAAAATCCATACTTAATCTTGGCATAGCAATATTTTTATTTTGATAATAGAAAACTGGGTTTAATAGCATTTCACTGTAACAGCCCTATGGAGGTGTCTCCTGTTGACAATTGCAAAGCCTAAAGCCCAGCTCCTCCCAACACTTGTGTTTTTATTTTGGATAGAATGGGAAAAGACCACATGCCTTTTGGGAGCTTCATTGATATATTTGTATTGGGGAGAGTTTTAGCACACACCATGCAAGCAAGGAAGGGTCTTTTACTTCAAAACTGCCTAATTCCACATTACCTCCTGATCTCCTATTAATCCTAGCCAAGCCTGACAGCTTTCCCTGACCGTGAACTCTAACTCTATTTAAAAAAAAATAGATAAGACTTCAAGGCAGCCTTCCCTACCAAGCCGCAATGCTGTTGCTCTAAAATTCTAAATGCTTGAGCCCTGGCAGATTATTATTATTACTAGCTGATGCATGTGTGCCATTCCTTCTCATGCATCCTGCCGCATGCATGTGCGCTGCTTCCTGTTGCACACGCATGCCATCCAGTCAGCACAACAGCCAATTGTGGAGGCCAGTAACAGTGGAGTGAGGCAAGAGGGGTGGGTCTGGGGCAGATACATACATTTGGATATTATTATTATAGATTGATATGGATTTATATAGCACCAGCACCAGCATCTTCTGTGGCTCTGAATCAGTGGCGTCCCTACCATGGGGCGGCCAGGAGCGCTCCGCTCCGGGTGTCAGCTCCAGGGGGGGTGTCATCAAGGCCTCCCCAGAAGCCTTGATGACACAGGAGGGGAAGCAGCGCTGAAGGAGGGGTGGCAGCGTCGGCAGGGAGGGGGGAAATACCCCCCCACATCTCCCTCACCTGGGTCCCCTCCTTCGGCGCTTCCCCTCCAAGGGCAGAACGGGCACTGACAGGGCGGCTATCTTTACCCGAGCAGGGCTACGGGAAGATGGCCGCCGAAGCCCGCACTGGAGACAAAAATAGACGGCAAGATGGCCGCCGACGCCATCTTGCCGTCTATTTTTGTCTCCAGTGCGGGCTTCGGTGGCCATCTTCCCGTAGCCCTGCACTGATGACGCAGCAGGAGATGGCGCGGGACATTCAAGAGGAGCTGCGGAGGCTGCCTGGGACTCGGAAGAGAGGTTTCATCTGCAGGTAAGTGAATGGTTTTTTTTCTTTTACAGGTGCACCGGCCCGGCCACCCACCCCTGCTGCCCACCTACCCACCGCTGCTGCCCACCTACCCACCAGGCTACCCACCGCTGCTGCCCACCTACCCACCGCTGCTGCCCACCTACCCACCAGGCTACCCACCGCTGCTGCCCACCTACCCACCGCTGCTGCCCACCTACCCACCAGGCTACCCACCGCTGCTGCCCACCTACCCACCGCTGCTGCCCACCTACCCACCAGGCTACCCACCGCTGCTGCCCACCTACCCACCACTGCTGCCCACCTACCCACCAGGCTACCCACCGCTGCTGCCCACCTACCCACCGCTGCTGCCCACCTACCCACCAGGCTACCCACCGCTGCTGCCCACCTACCCACCGCTGCTGCCCACCTACCCACCAGGCTACCCACCGCTGCTGCCCACCTACCCACCACTGCTGCCCACCTACCCACCAGGCTACCCACCGCTGCTGCCCACCTACCCACCACTGCTGCCCACCTACCCAGCAGGCTACCCAGCAGGCTACCCACTGCTGCTGCCCACCTACCCACCACTGCTGCCCACCTACCCACCTCTGCTGCCCACCTACCCACCACTGCTGCCCACCTACCCACCAGGCTACCCACCGCTGCTGCCCACCTACCCACCACTGCTGCCCACCTACCCACCAGGCTACCCAGCAGGCTACCCACCGCTGCTGCCCACCTACCCACCACTGCTGCCCACCTACCCACCACTGCTGCCCACCTACCCAGCAGGCTACCCACCACTGCTGCCCACCTACCCACCACTGCTGCCCACCTACCCACCACTGCTGCCCACCTACCCACCAGGCTACCCAGCAGGCTGCCCATCTACCCACCACTGCTGCCTACCTACCCACCAGGCTACCCAGCAGGCTACCCACCACTGCTGCCCACCTACCCACCACTGCTGCCCACCTACCCACCACTGCTGCCCACTTATCCACCACTGCTGCCCACCTACCCACCACTGCTGCCCACCTACCCACCAGGCTACCCACCACTGCTGCCCACCTACCCACCACTGCTGCCCACCTACCCACCAGGCTACCCAGCAGGCTGCCCACCTACCCACCAGGCTACCCACCACTGCTGCCCACCTACCCACCGCTGCTGCCCACCTACCCACCGCTGCAGCCCACCTACCCACCACTGCTGCCCTCCTACCCACCAGGCTACCCAGCAGGCTGCCCACCTACCCACCACTGCTGCCCACCTACCCACCACTGCTACCCACCTACGCACCACTGCTGCCCACCTACCCACCACTGCTGCCCACCTACCCACCACTGCTGCCCACCTACCCACCAGGCTACCCAGCAGGCTGCCCACCTACCCACCAGGCTACCCAGCAGGCTGCCCACCTACCCACCACTGCTACCCACCTATGCACCACTGCTGCCCACCTACCCACCACTGCTGCCCACCTACCCACCACTGCTGCCCACCTACCCACCAGGCTACCCAGCAGGCTGCCCACCTACCCACCAGGCTACCCAGCAGGCTGCCCACCTACCCACCACTGCTGCCCACCTACCCACCACTGCTACCCAGCAGGCTGCCCACCTAACCACCAGGCTACCCAGCAGGCTGCCCACCTACCCACCACTGCTGCCCACCTACCCACCACTGCTACCCAGCAGGCTGCCCACCTACCCACCACTGCTGCCCCCCTACCCACCAGGCTACCCACCATGCTACCCACCTACCCACCACTGCTGCCCACCTACCCACCAGGCTACTCAGCAGGCTGCCCACCTACCCACCACTGCTGCCCCCCTACCCACCACTGCTACCCAGCAGGCTGCCCACCTACCCACTAGGCAATCAGGCTGCTCACCCTTAACCACCTACCCACCAGGCTATCAGCTTGCCAACACTCAAATCTGCTACCGATATTGTGTATTTTGTGGTCAGATCTGCTACCGACATTGTGTATTTTGTGGTCAGATTAACTGCCGACATTGTGTATTTTGTGGTCAGTTTAACTACCGTCATTGTGTATTTTGTGGTCAGTTTAACTACCGCCATTGTGTATTTTGTGGTCAGTTTAACTACCGTCATTGTGTATTTTGTGGTCAGTTTAACTACCGTCGTGTATTTTGTGGTCAGTTTAACTACCGTCATTGTGTATTTTGTGGTCAGTTTAACTACCGATATTGTGTATTTTGTGGTGAAATCTGGTGCTGACATTGTGTATGTTCTGGTCAAATCTACCGCAAGATTGAATGATTTTTTTCTGGTCAAATCTGCCGACATGATTGAATGTATTTTCTTGTGAAATCTGCTCACATAACGTGTAATGTCTGGTGAAATGTTCTCGCATTACGTGTATTTTATGTTGAAAGCTTCTGACATTTTGTGTATTTTCTGGAGAAAAGCTGCGCAATGATGTGAATTTTCTGGAGAAAGGTTGACTAAAACTTGGGTGCACTTTTAAATTAGCTCCGCCCCATCCGGTCATAGCCACGCCCATTTTTTCACCGCGGCGCATGGTGGTGGACCGTGGGTGGGGGGGTGTCTTTCAATACCTAGCACCGGGTGTCAAATGCCCTAGGTACGCCACTGCTCTGAATACCCCATTAAAGGGCTGTTGAAGGGATTTGGTAGTTTCTTACCTCATATGACCCGATAGGCTAAAGTTTAACATGAGCAGAGGGCGTGTCTGACCCTTCATTACTGTGAAGTACCAAAAGCAGAAAAATGGTAACTGCTTGGTTCCTTATGGAAACAGAACTTTAGAGCAGCAACGCTTTTTATTTGGAGTTCAGGTTCACTTTAAATACTTAAGGTTACCAATGCTTTCAAAAATACTTCTAAAAGAATTCTTTCATCCATGGTCAAACAGATCATTTATAATAGAAATTCAGCGCTGCTCTAGGAATGGGAGTCATAGAAAGTTCAGTACAAGTTCATGTTTTGCAATGATCAAACAAGTGACAAAAATCCTCAGCAACCAGGGATCTGCAGACAACGTGTTTATTTGATAATCAGAAATCGTACTGTGGGAAGAACTTAACAAAAGTGGAATACATTGGGGGTTATTACAGAGCAAAGCAATGTTTCCTAAAGTAAAATGAACTGCTGCATGTTTATCTAATACTATGGAGAATCCAGTAAGGTACCTGTGACACTGTGAGAAACCTGTCAGATGCTTGTCAGAAGACCCTCGTGGGTTTGCTATATAAATACATAGAGAATGCACTGCACAGAAAGAAACAGGAAAATCCACTCTCAGCAACACCATCTGTGTCTCACAGGAAGAAGGTGAGGGTACATTTTACCAGCTGAGATGCACACTGAGATTCTAATGATTTCCACTCCATTATATTATTAATAAATAACAACATTAGCTGGTATTACATTCAGTGTAGTACAGTTGATTTTGCTGGTATTTTTCAAGACTCCATTGAAGTTCTGAAGGCCACTTTAATGACCTGAACTGAACTGGACATTTGCTACCCTAAAAAATGTTATGAGTCAGCAGCAGCTTTGAGTGGACCTAACATGGACACAAAGGCCTGACACACTTAACTACAGTACTAGTGTAATACCCAATTGAATCACTCAACTAATGTGAGTTTTCTAGTACATACAAGTGTGTGTGATAATACACCTGTTTCATTCCTTGTCTGCTACGCTCATTTGAGATGTTTAAAAAAAGTAACGGTGTGTAGAATCCCTCCCTAGCAATGCCAGCTCTCATGTCTAGGCATAACAGCTGGCAAAGAGCAGGAAGAGGTCAGATAGTTGTGCGGGTCTCTTTTGCCCTGTCCACCATGCCTGTCAGCGCTGGGGGTGGCTTTTAAGAGGCAGAATTAGCAAATACTCCCCTTACCTATACCCTTACCCTTTTTCATCTTGTCAAGTACCCTTTTTATCTGGACATGTAACTGGTATTGATCTGCTAAAGGACCTGCACAACATATTTGAAGTATTTACTGAAACAATAAAATCAAATCTGTTCTATGAGTTAATATCTACTTATTATAGAGATTTTAGCACAAACATATATATTATATATGTCAACACTACACAAGCCATTTTGTAACTGAATGCTATTGTAATGGCAGCTGCGGCGAGCGGCACCGCCGCTGCAGCTGCCTTCATGTCGCCGGCGGAGGTTGTCTGGGGGACGTCGGCTGCGGTGAACGCTTCCGCCGCTGTAGCCGTCTCTGTGCCCCTGCCCGTCTTCTCGGCATGTAGGACGCCGAGGACGGGGCTTTCTTCCGCTCACAGGGCGCGCGCACAGACAGGACCTTTATTCTGAGAGGAGAGGCGTCAGCTGACCTGCTGGTCGGCTGACGTCAGAGGAGTCCCACGGTGCCCAGGATTGGCTGATCCAGGAGGGGCGTGCCAGTGGGGTCTCCTCTGCTTCTTAAGCCTTCGGGCTTCATTCACTGGTTGTCTGTTGTCGTGAATACTTGCGTGTTAGCGCTTAGACCTTAGTCTAGTTCCCTGGTGTTGATGCTAAGGATTTCACACCTAGACTAGGGTATTGCTACCTTGTTATTGTTATTTGTTTAAACTAGTTCCAGGGTGTTGATGCCAAGGACTTCACACCCAGACTAGGATATTGCTTACTGTATTGATCTCCTGTGTATGACTCTTAGCGATTACTCTGACCCTGATCCTGCTTTCTGATCCTGTACTTTCGCCTATCTGCCTACCTGTTGCTGAACCTCTGCCTGATTACCGATTACTCTCTTGTCTCACGATTCTGTACTGATATGTACCTTCCTGTTGCCGAACCTCTGCCTGATTACCGGTTACTCTCTTGACTCACGATCCTGTACTGATACTTACCTTCTGTTGCTGAACCTTGCCTGCCTGACCATTCTACTCACCAGTGGGCCCTTGCCACTGGTGAGGTGTTACTACGCCAGCTCCACTGGTGAAGCAGTTCTGCTAGGCTATAGTTCAGCCTTAATTGCCTGCTCGTTAGGTAACCTGTCATTGTAGTATTACTGTGTCTCGCAGGCTGCAGTACAGTCTGACTCACCCGCCCCTCAGGTGTTCATTTGCCTGCAGCATATTCTGAATCACCCGCACCTCGGGAGATTCAGCCTCTTCAGTATTGCTCCTCCAGCTTGCTGGAGGTTGTACGTTAGTGCACGGTCAGTGTACTGTTTATACCTCACCAGCCACTCTGGTGAGGTCTCATTGTACCATTAAAGTTACGGTTGCACCAAATCACTACACACACTGCTCTTTGTCTGCTATACTGGTATTATTGGTGATTCTGCAGATCACACATAATCGGTTATAGCGTGTGCATTATTGGTGATTCTGCAGATCACCATATAATCAGACATCTGAGTTGCAACACCCAACCGTTACAGCTATTACTTTAAACTTAAGTTTCCTTTTTAATGGAAATTTGCTGGAAACCAGGGCATCCTCTCATTCCTCAGTGGAAATACAGGTGAAATTTTGTCATAAAAAGGTGCTCCACTTCCCACTTTTGACATAAATACAGAAATACTTTTGAACCCACATTATGAGGTTTATGAGTGTTTGATATTACGCCTGGTATCAATGTGCAGCTATTTTACAAATGATAAATCTCCAGCCAGGAGCTTCCCCCAATTTCATTCTGCGCATCATAGAACATGAAAAATTGGAACAAACATTCTAGGTGTAGCTTTAAGGACAATTATTATTCTATAAACTGAAGCCCTGCACTGGAGGCTATTTGTGTCTCCAGTACAGGGCTCCGGGTGCCATCTTCCCGTGGCCCTGCTTTCTGCCATTCAGCACGGGAGTTTCACAGCGGCTGGCTGCAGGCAGATCATCGGTGGAGCTGCGCACGGGGAGAGAAGTCTTCTGCAGGTGAGTAAATGCATTATTTTCTGCTGAAATGCTTCCTACATTATGATTATTTTATGGTGAAAGATTGCCTCATTACGATTATGTTATGGTGAAACATCGCTGCATTACAATTATTTTCTGGTGAAAGATTTCCGCATTATGATTATTTTATGGTGAAACATTGCTGCATTACGATTATTTTCTGGTGAAAGATTTCTGCATTATGATTATTTTCTGGTGAAAGATTTCCTCATTATGATTATTTTATGGTGAAACATTGCTGCATTACGATTATTTTCTGGTGAAAGATTGCCGCATTACGATTATTTTATGGTGAAACATTGCTGCAATACGATTATTTTCTGGTGAAATGCTGCCCACATTATGATTATTTTCTGTTGACACATTGCAGCATTACAATTATTTTATGGTGAAACATTTCCGCATTACAATTATTTTCATGGGTGGACACCGGGTGAGGGGAAGGATGGGGGTTGGGAGTGTTTGGTGCCACAGGTTTTCTCGTCTGGAGTGACAAAATGGCTAGAGGCGCCGCTGATGCATAGACTTCTGTTTCACTAGCTGCCAGCTCAGGCTTTCATGGTGGCACTCAAAATGAAGCAAGCATAGTTAACATGTAGTCGCCTGAGGAACACCAGTGTAATCGCAGGTATGTCAGTGTAATACCATTTGTTATACTTGATCTGTATAGAGACAGTTTGATAAGGAATATTTTTTTCTTTTGGAGAAGTGGAAATATACTTTAACGTTGTCCTTAGGTCACACACTATGCTGGCAGAGGAAAAGCTGTCCTGAATCATTCAGTAATGCTGAATGAGATCATACACTGTATATTCATAGGTCACAAATTCTGTTGGAAGCAGAAAAGCTGTCCTGAATCATTCAGTAATAGTGAATAAGATAGTGTTTTCCAATTTTGTGCAAATACATTAATTTATTTCAAAAATATGTGCCACATTAATGCTTAATGTTCTTTATATGTGTATAATACTAATAAATAATAAAATGACTAAAGCAAATTAAACCCTAAAGTATTACATAAAGCGGTTGAAAAAAGGAACCAAACATGTTTACTGCACCAGGCCCAATATGTCTTTGCAGGAGAATAGAAACAGTTCTTCTCAGCATGCGTTGAACTGGCATGTGTTGTTTTCAAGTTTTTGAAGGCTGCCATATTTATTTCCCTTTAACAAATATCAGTTGCCTGTCACCCCTGCTTATCTGGTAAGTAGTGTCTGAATCCCTTTCCTGAGACAAGCATGTGGCTAGTAGGGCCTGAGCAATTGTGTCCGCTTTTCCAAATTGAAGGAGGAAGCGTAGTAGTCATGTGACACGGTTTGGAACGCAGCGTGTGACGCACAGTGGAATGAATTAAAGAAGAAGACTGCTGGGTAAGTTTAACCCCCGCACACATCCGCTCAGGTGCACTAATTAGGAGGATGAAATCTGAATGAAACCCATTTGGATTTCATCGAATGTGATCTAGAGCTCATTCCTGGCCGCGCATGCACAATAGATTGCGACTAAGGGCAACTGGAGGATTTACCGAGCCAGCCAGCAGAGGATCTAAGTGGTTCAGGAGGATAGCAAGGAAGCCCATGGCCTAAAGGGGGCTGGAGGAAGCCCCAGGTATGTATAAATAATTTTATTTTTGGTCTCACGTACACTTTAAAAATTTATGCGAGCTGCACGTCCGCAGCGGCAGCTGCTACAGCCGCAGGGACGCAATAGTAATGTCCCTGCAGTTTGCTGTATGGGCGATCCTGCAGGCAGATGCCCGTGATCGCGCTGTCACCGTCAACAGAGGGGATTGCCTGCAGGGGACAAAAGTCCCCTGTGCTTATCCGTACATGTCCGCCGAGAAAAAACACTGGTTTTTTTTTGTTCAAAGACAGTGTTATATCTCCCACCACGATTTCCACCTGTTTCCACCACCGATCGTTAAATTTATGAATGGGAACAACGTTCCCATTCATTAATGTCCCCGCTGGCACTGTGATCACAGGCTTCAATGGAAGACTGCGTCACTTCCCTAGTTACAATGTAGCAATACATTGTTTCCTAAGTAATGTACTTTGTACGCTAATAGGATTTTGCTCAGCGGGGACATCTTTTGGCCAAATACTAAAATTACACCTTCACCTTTAGGGAATAAAAAAAAATAATATCCACGTCAAGATGGCATATTATTATTAAATAATGGGCTAAAAATGAGTGATGGATGTAAAACTTAAAAATATGCACCTTTATTTCCAAATAAAATATTGTCACCATGCATTATACTAGGGATATCATTTTATTGTTGCAATAACTGTGACAAATGGCCAGACAAAATGTGTGAATTTAAATTATGGTAGCATGAATAATTTTTAAACTATAATGGATGAAAACTGAGAAATAATGATTTTTTCCCCATTTTTTTCTTATTATTCCCATTATAATGCATTTCGAATAAAATAATTCTTAGCATAATGTACCACCCAAAGAAAGCCTAATTGGTGGCGGAAAAAACAAGGTATAGGTCATTTTGTTGTGAGAAGTAGTGATAAAGTTATTGGGGAATGAAAGGGCAAAGCGCTGAAATGTGAAAATTTCTCTCATCCATAGGGCTTGTTTCACTAAACTGTGATAACCGATATCACGGTCGTGCTAGTGTTTTGTGTGTGTAAAAACACGCGTAATGGAAATTTTTTTGCACAAACGGCCACGGTTTTGAGCGAAAATTCACGTTTGCGCACAAAAATTTGCGATTGCGTGCGAAAAACTTTACACGCATTATAACACGTGCAAAGTGCTAGAGCAACAGTGATATCAGTTATAACGGTTTAGTGAATCAAGCCCATAAGGTGAAAAATACCCACAGGCTGAAATGGTAATCAAATGGGCAGAAATTCCTTGTCACATGTGCTTCTGATAAGTGCTGGTATTTGTTGAAGGCTGCAGCCTTGCATTAAATATTTTTTTGTCAGAAAAGTTTTTTATTATGATAAATCATTTCCTGTGGAAACAACCTCGTATGGTGCGGCATATAGTACACCAAACGAATACACTAAGCAGATGAAAATTGACATTTCTGCCTCTCTTGCAACCTATATCTGTAAATTGGGATTAAGACAGATTTGGAGCAAGAGTGAATTCAGAGTTTGAACAGAAATCCCACATTTGTACTAAATAATTCAGGCATAATTTAATTTAATCTTTAAAAATACATGGCATTCATATGACTTAACGATTCACCCTGACAATTCAGTAATGCTACAAATGAGTAATAGAGTCTTTCCGTGTCATCAAATACCGAGCCCCATGTAGGCATTTTGAAAATTTATAGGCCATTAGCCTGTAATAGACTTGATAATGTATAGCTTTAGTAGTCTTTTGAAGTCTAAAGTAATGTAAAGCACGGCAAAATGTATTAATACAGATTAGTTTGAATAATAAATGCCTAATACAAATTAGCTCATTGTGTTATTTAATATGGATGTTTTCAGATAATAGAGAAATCAGTGCCAAATGTTCCGGTATGTTAAGTAACATGTGTAAGATGTTTGTCAGATCAGTTTTATACACTAGTAAGGATAGGTTACCAAAATATATAATGTATCTAATCTAAATTCCTAATATTTTATTTGGCAGACACTTTCTTGCAGTGCTTTCATACTCGACACTAAATTGCATTTGTATGCAATGGAATACAGCAACTTCTTTGGAGAACCTTCAGGGCCGGATTTAGGGAAAGGCCCCCAAGGCCTGTTCCTAGGGCGCCAGAATCTACGAGAATCTAAAGGGCGGCAGGTGGTGACAGGCTGATGACAAGTGCTGTCACCAGCGCGGTAAGAAGAACCGCTTCGCAAATCAGCAGCCTCCCCCCGCCCGCCCCTTTACAATGGCTTGGAGCGAGTAAGCTTCCAGGCAGCGTGGGAGTCCCCTGTCCACCAGAAGATCGGCCGCCGCCAGATGCTATCCCCTGTCCCGGTCGACAATCCCCCCGCCCCCAGCAGGAGCCTGTGCGGATGTCTTCTCTCCCCCCAAACCCCTAGAGAGTGCGGGAGCAGCAGAGTAACGTACCTCTCCAGACTTCCAGCGCTGCCACCGAAGTTTCCTCTGTCAGCCGCAGCTGTGCATCTCTCCCTCTCCTGCTGGCATCTCTCACATGTTGTGACTCGCTGGCAAGCTACCGGTGAGTCACATGACAGGAGTCGCCAGCAGGAGAGGGAGAGATGCACGGCGGCTGACAGCGGAAACTTACGGCGGCTGTGCTAGAAGTCTGGAGGCTGGAGAGGTACTCTGCTCCCGCTCTCTCTAGGGGTTTGGGGGGAGGAAGGGGTGATCATCCACACTGGTTTCTGGAAGGGGGGACATGCCTGCTGGCTACCGAAAATGCGGGGGGGGGGGGGGGGGAGAGAATCTGACTACCTATACTAAGGGGGGGCATGCCTGCTGGCTAGCTATACGGGAGGGGGGAGGGGGAGAGAATCTGACTACCTATACTAAGGGGGGGGGGGACATTCCTGCTGGCTACCTATACTGGGGGGGAGGAGGAGAGAATCTGACTACGTATACTAAGGGGGGGACATGCCTGCTGGCTACCTATACTGGGGGGAGGGTGACATAATCTGACTACCTATACTAAAGGGGGGACATGGCTGGCTACCTATACTGGGGGGCAACTGGTGACAGAATCTGGCTACCTATACTAAAGGGGGATGTGGCTACTGGCTACCTATACTGGGGGGGGGGAGAGAATATGACTACCTATACTAAGGGGGGACATGCCTGCTGGCTAGCTATACTGGGGGGGGGGGGGGAATCTGACTACCTATTCTAAGGGGGGGACATGCCTGCTGGCTACCTATACTGGGGTGGGAGGGGGAGAGAACCTGACTACTTATACTAAGGGGGGGGGGGACATGCCTGCTGGCTAGCTGTACTTGGGTAAGGAGAGATGACATAATCTGACTATACTAAAGGGGGGACATGACTGGCTACCTATACTGGGGGGGGGAGAATCTGACTACCTATACTAAGGGGGGGAGATGCCTGCTGGCTTAGCTATATTTGGGTAAGGGGGGTGACATAATCTGACTCTGACTAGGGGGGACATGGCTGGCTACCTATACTGGGGGGGGGGGGGGCAACTGGTTACAGAATCTGACTATCTATACTAAAGGGGGATGTGGCTACTGGCTACCTATACTGGGGGGGCTACCTATACTGGGGAGGGGGGTAGAATCTGACTACCTATACTAAAAGGGGGTGGGAGCATGGCATCTGGCTACCTATTCTGTGGGGGGGGAAGCATCTGGCTACCTATACTAAAAAAGGGGACACACACCTGCTTACCTATACTAAGGGGGTGGACAGAATCTGGCTACCTATACTGGGGTTCATGAACATATTCAGCCCCCTCATTGGTGCCCAGGAGTCAGGACCCTAATTTTTTCATGGCTGCAAGTGCAACTGTACTGGGTACGCATGAGTATGGTCCTCACTTTCCCATTAGCACAAAGTCACTTGAGCACAGAGGAAACAGACATGCACAAAAGGCTTTGAGCTACTGGGCATGTGTGGACCATGCTTGTGCAGATCCAGTATGGTTGCACACAGATGGGAGTGTTGCAGCCACAGGGTAGATGAGGGTCCCAGGCAGCAGTGAGGGGTCTGAATATGTTCAGAGGATCCCAGGGCAGGAACAGTGGGCACCGAGAGAATCTGTTAAGGTAAGTATTTTTTGTATTTTGTGTCAGGTTCATGTTAAGACTTTTTCCTTGGCGGAAAGGTTAAGTTTGGGGCTGCTGAGATGTTGTGTGTTTGTGTGTGTGTGTGTGTGGGGGGGGGGGGGGGGGAGGGGGGGGCAGCTGGTGACAGTGGGCCTTGGGCGGTAAAAGGTACAAATCCAGCCCTGATAACCTTGGTGAATTTTGTAAAGATGATAAACTTACCTACAGATCACATTTTTGCACAACTTACATGCAACTTAAAGTGTACCAGAGATGAACTTCTAGCAACAATGGATACCCCTCCTGCCTTATAAACACATGTGTGAGTCTGCTGCGATCCAGCCGCGATCAGTCCCGGTAACTTGCTCAGTTGTGTCCAGTCTGGGTCTTGTGCGCACACACAGGCCTACTGCGCACGTGCAGTAGACCCGGACTGACGTCACTGAGCAAGTTACCGGGGCCGATGGCGGCTGAACGGCAGACCGTGGGAGGACGGCGAGGGACTCACACGTGTTTATGGGGCAGCAGGAAGCCCCAGTTAAGTATCGATTTTTGTTAGAAGTTGATCTCCGGTTTCTTTTAAGACAATGCTGTGCTATGCTACGCCTTTAGATGAGAGCCTTTTCATTTCTCTCAAGCCATCACAAGATTTCTGTGGCAGTTCTTATAGATGAGACGTTCTCAGTTGAGCCCCTCCATCTTGTAGGATTTGTAAGCGTGCAAGGTCACAGTTTTTACCCTAGTGTCTCACATTTATGAACCTCGTTGTTCAAAGCAAGGTTTACTTTGGCTCTTCTCCCTAATAGACAACGCAACTAAATTAAGGGAGTTTATGCATCCAGCTTTGTAGGCGAATACGCCCCAAAAGGTCTCAATGTTCATAGTTTTACCTCCTGGTCTTTTTTAAATGGGAGCCCCTTGGGTTTGGTATAGGGGGGGAATCCCCCCTTTTTATGTGATAAGGGGACAATGAAATAAAACATAGGGTTTTTAACTGGGGTGTCCAGGCTTGGACACGGCCATGCCACAATGTCAGCAACTTTATATGCACCTTGTTTATGCACATTTGCGATTTAAAACACATTGTTTTGTTTGCACTATGCCAAATAGTGATTTTTTCGTATGTTCAGGTTCCCATATCCTGATGGGTAATGCACAAAGTAAATATGAAGGCACTTTTTCACCCACATATGGCTGCGCAGCCGATCACTACTTCACTATGTTAACAGGTTGCTATGACACCAGTAAGACACCAGTTTCTCGCCGCTGAGCGGCAAGTCTCCGCCCCCTCACCTCCGACCTTCACTCCCAGGCACTCTACACCAATGGGGCAGCGCTGGAGGCGCGGCTTCAGGATCTTACACAGGAAGCCGTACAGCGCTGCCCCGTTTAGGACACACGCACGTGAGCAAGCGCCAGACGGCGTGAAACGGCTGTAGTGCCGTCCTTACATCCCCTGGTCACCTCTTCCCCAACCACCTCCACACCTCCATGGAATCCAGGTTTGACAAACATTGACAATTTCTGTTTCATATGTATGCTGCATACGCTGGCTGTTGTTTGAAGGCCTAAATAAAAGCAGTTTGTGAGGAAGGTGCACAGCTTTTTCTTTCAAGTACCAGTGTGTTCCATTTGTGCCCTGCACTAACCAACGCTTGATGCACTTCCCCCTGCCAAAATAGAAGCCCAACAACATGGGGTGTCAACAAACGGTGTGAAGCTATCGCAGATTCCAAGGAGCTAGTCCCACCCCCAGACTGAACAGCTGAGTGCCGAGCGATTTTTTCTTCTCAAAGTGTACTATCCATTGTGTGTATCCCTGCTCTGTGCACCAACTGCATCCATGAACGTGGAAAGGGGGATAGCGGACGAGAATCCGGTGGACTCTGGGAGTGACACAGACTCCTCCCTGGATTTTCCTCTGATCAGCCAAGGTATATCTGAAGGCCGTGAGGGAGCAAGCTCCTTTTTCAACCACAACGCAAGTCCTGCACCTGCGAACAGGGAAGTGGTGACCAGGGTGTTAGAGTTAAGACTAGGAGGTTTATGTGAGAAAGAGACCAAATTATTCTGGACTGCCACTACCCTGAATAAATATAAGGAAGAGGGCTACATTGCACGTGGTTTTAGGTCATACAAAGAACCATCTGAATATCAGGACGATAAAAAGTTCGTGGAAAAGTGGGAGACTGCCCACCTGAACTACTGCAGAACTTTGCAGGATATCGTCAGGGAACGTACGATCGAGGAGCACAATAAGATCTCTGGGGAACTCCAGACAACAAGGGAACAACTACAGGAGGTGGCTTCAGAGGGGACCTTCTCGGCCATCATCTCTAAGATAGAGAAAAGGATCTTGCCGATCCAAAACGAGTTGAAGACTAGAAAACTCAAGAAATTTCATCGGGACCAGGACGATTTTAAAAAGGGAAGGATTTTCTATTGGGGGCAGGGAGGCACTTTGGGTAAGGGAACCAGACCCAAGAAGGGAAAGGGGTACTGGACCACAGACTCGGGCTCAGACTCAGAGGAAGATAAAAAACCCGAAGGTAAATCGAAACCCAAGCAACAAAGGAAGAAGAAGCGGGGTGCCAACCCAGACCCAAAGGCGAAGCCAACTCCTGTGGCACCATGTGCATCCATCCCTTTAGGCGGAGAGTCCGCCGAGGAGGAAGAAACAGACACTGGGAGAAGTGTAACCTGGGACTCCCCGGTAGTAACCAAGAACCGATACGGCAGCAACAGCACCAAGAGAAGGAGAACGAGAGAGTAGGGACTTGCCCTGAATGGAGGGAACAATCACAACCTGAGGGGGAACTTCAGGTGGTCAATTTGACCAATGAGACCATTCCCGAGCATTGTTCTTCACTATTGAAGAAAGGGTTGGGGTTTTCACCCACTCGGAGTTTTGATTATGTAGACTTCTTTGTGGATCTTTACAAAACCACCAGAAAGATGATGATCAACCAGATATACCGGAGCGGGGAGGGGAGGAGGGGCTCCAAGGACAGAGTGATGGAGGCCCGACCTCGGCTGTGAGTCCCTTGTCTACCATAGGGTTTAGTCCCAAGGTGGACTGGGACGTCGCTGAAATAGAGGCACTCCGGATGCTAGAGGAGCTGTGGGAGGAGGGAGGCTCCTGTGACACAGGAGATGTAGATGCATCCCCACGGGCCCTGTCCTTGGGTAACCCCAGAGATTTTCGAGCCTGTAGATCAACCCGGCCGATACCCATTCCCCCCGGTTCCCCGATTGACCAGTTTCTTCACCAGGTCGCTGCAGACATGAAGGCGGTATGTTACAGCCGGGCTCCTGACAATCTGTGCGGAGCTGACAAGGCCGCCCTCAGGTGGCTTAAGTGTCGCCGCGACCTGGTGATCAAGCAGGCGGACAAAGGGGGGAGTGTGGTGATCATGTCGAGTGACTTCTACACGAAGGAGGCCTATAGGCAGTTAAACAATTCCGAGTTTTATCAGAAGTTGGATGGCAACCCAACATACAAGTACCAATCAACTCTTCGCACTTTGTTAAGGCGAGGAGTTGAAAGTGGGTACATGTCACAGAGATTGGCAGTTGACCTACTTCCCATGTCCCCTCGGCATCCTGTGTGGTACCACCTTCCCAAATTGCACAAGTCCACGGAAAGCCCCCCAGGAAGACCTATCGTCTCAGGGTGTGGCTCACTAACAGAACGCCTGTCCAGGTTCCTAGACCATCTGTTACGCCCCCTGCTCGTGGGGATCCCGGCCTATTTGGCCGACACGCTTGACACGATCAATTTGGTCGAAAGCGTTGTGTGGGATCCGGGCTGTGTACTAGCCACAATTGATGTGGAGAGCCTATATAGCAGGATACCCCACGAGGGGGGCCTGAGGGCGGTTCGAAGGTTCCTGGACAGGACCAGTAAGGACGAAGGGTACAAGGATTTCATTTGTGACTGCTTGAAGTTTATCTTGACACACAATGCATTTCGGTTTGATGGAAGGTGGTATCACCAAACGTCCAGGACGGCCATGGGAACCTCTGTGGCTTGTACCTACGCAGGCCTCTTCCTCGGAGCATGGGAGGAGGACTATGTGGCAACCTCCGGGAACCCCTACAGGCACAACATCAAAGTTTGGGCCAGGTATGTGGACGACGTGCTGGTCGTGTGGCAGGGGGACACAGAGGGATTTGAGGCCTTCATGGGGTATCTTAATGACAACCGAGTGAACATGCGCTTCACCTCTGAAGTAAGCAAAGACTCCATCAGTTTTCTAGACCTTAAGATAAGGCCCGATGGAGAAAACTTGGTGTGCGAAGGCTATAGGAAGGCCACGGCTGTGAATTCCCTGTTACACAGGAACAGCTTTCATCCAAAGCACGTCAAAACCTCCCTGCCATACGGCCAGTACCTTCGTCTGAGACGGAACAACTCCAGTCTAGATACCTTTGAGGTACAGGCACAGGAGTTGACCGCACGTTTGGAGGCAAGAAAATACGATAAACGCTCCCTTGTAGCAGCCCAGGACAGGGCAAGAAAAGCAGACAGGAGCTCACTCCTCACTAGAGGCTCTAAAAGTGGGGAGAGAGGTACATTCACGTTCACCTTCGACTACACCCCAATGTCTGGGAGGTTGACTAAAGTTATCAAGAAAAATTGGGGGATAATAGTGAGAGATCCCACACTTCAGAAAGTGTTTCCGAATTCCCCCAGAGTAGCTTTCAGGAGGGCCCCAACTTTGGGTGACACCCTAACTCGCAGTGAGTTTTGTACGCCTCCCATCCAGAATTGGCTAACATGCAGACGCCCTAAGGGAAACCACAAGTGTGGCAACTGCAAGTTTTGTGGGAACATGTGGGAGGGTACCAACTACAGACTGGGTGGTTTGCAGTGGGAGGTAAGAACCTTCATTACATGTCAAACCAAGTTTGTCTCCTACGTGTTATTTTGCCCTTGCCTTTTTTACTACGTAGGCAAAACCACCCGTCCTCTAAAAGAGAGGATAGGGGAGCATTTTGCATCGATCAAATCGGGCAAAGGATGTCCGAGGTTGATCGAACATGTAAGAGAGGTACACGGTGGTAGGGCTAGATGCCTGAGATTTGCGGGCCTCCTGCATGTCTCTTCTTCACGTAGGGGAGGTGACCGCGACCGAGAGCTCACCAGACGAGAGTCGCGGGTTATATTGCGCGCAGAGGCCCTGGGACCCTTAGGCTTAAATGACAGACTGGAGCTTTCATGCTTCTTGGATCCCTAGGGATCCCATAACAGACCAAAGCAAATCTTCCCCCCCTCACCCGCCTCCTCCCTTGTTCTGCTATCTGGACGTGTGGTCTCCCATTTTGGTGGCATCTCCTCCCCCCTCTCCTTCCTCCTCTCACCTTCTGGACTGGCCAGATGTGTTCTTAATTCAAACCCCTTTCTCAACGGTGCTTTGGGCAGGTTCCACATGGATTGGCTTCTCCATCTTTGACCCTAGGTCGGGATAGGAATTGCAATATGCAATGGTCAGGTCCCCAATAGTGGACTAGACCCCCCACTAATTTCTATTTTAAGTAACTGATACTTGTTGTCAGCTTATTTCGCTGCAACAGTTTCTGTACCTAGTAACACTGAATACCAGTAGTTCAAACGTATCCCTCCCTGCCCGCTCGTTTTTGGAGTGAGGCAAACAATGGTATAGGATATCACGGGGTCGCCCTTAGAAGCCGACCTTGGGTCTTGGAGACGCCTTCTGCTTAGGGACGTCGGGATGCCTCTGTTGTCCCCTCTTGATTATCTGAACTGTTCGGTCCATTTTGGACCCATCTTTGGGTGGCACCTTGGGGGTCTCACATCTTAAGATTCCCCTAATCTTGGTTTTCTGTATGGTGTTCCCCTCACTCTTCACGTGGTGTGACCTCTGAACCTCGTTGTTCAAAGCAAGGTTTACTTTGGCTCTTCTCCCTAATAGACAACGCAACTAAATTAAGGGAGTTTATGCATCCAGCTTTGTAGGCGAATACGCCCCAAAAGGTCTCAATGTTCATAGTTTTACCTCCTGGTCTTTTTTAAATGGGAGCCCCTTGGGTTTGGTATAGGGGGGGAATCCCCCCTTTTTATGTGATAAGGGGACAATGAAATAAAACATAGGGTTTTTAACTGGGGTGTCCAGGCTTGGACACGGCCATGCCACAATGTCAGCAACTTTATATGCACCTTGTTTATGCACATTTGCGATTTAAAACACATTGTTTTGTTTGCACTATGCCAAATAGTGATTTTTTCGTATGTTCAGGTTCCCATATCCTGATGGGTAATGCACAAAGTAAATATGAAGGCACTTTTTCACCCACATATGGCTGCGCAGCCGATCACTACTTCACTATGTTAACAGGTTGCTATGACACCAGTAAGACACCAGTTTCTCGCCGCTGAGCGGCAAGTCTCCGCCCCCTCACCTCCGACCTTCACTCCCAGGCACTCTACACCAATGGGGCAGCGCTGGAGGCGCGGCTTCAGGATCTTACACAGGAAGCCGTACAGCGCTGCCCCGTTTAGGACACACGCACGTGAGCAAGCGCCAGACGGCGTGAAACGGCTGTAGTGCCGTCCTTACATCCCCTGGTCACCTCTTCCCCAACCACCTCCACACCTCCATGGAATCCAGGTTTGACAAACATTGACAATTTCTGTTTCATATGTATGCTGCATACGCTGGCTGTTGTTTGAAGGCCTAAATAAAAGCAGTTTGTGAGGAAGGTGCACAGCTTTTTCTTTCAAGTACCAGTGTCTCACATTTATGCTGTACTTAGAAGTGCCTCTATCTTTGGATATTTCTATTGTTGGCTCTGGATTGGCAAGTGGCTTCCACTGCAGCACTATGGGTTGTATTACACGGGGGTGTGGGGGGGCTCCCATTTAGGTGGTGGTGTGTGGGAGGGAGTTGTCAAGGCATGCTTACAGCTTTGGTGCTGATGTCACAATTCTTTTTGCATTTTAAAACTATAATCACTCCCATCTGAATGCCTTTCACTAGGTACCCAACTCATGCACAAAGACTGTGGGCAATACAAACAATTCTCATGTTGCCCTTTCCTATAAAAGCTGTACATGCAAACCATGGGGTGTGATCTACCAGTACAACTGTCACACTATAGTCTGCAGTGCCTTGTTCCTTCTACCACACTTCAGGATCTTTTATAACTACCATAAAGTACAGTTATATACCTTCTGCGGTAGCTGAAATATCCTTGTCCAGATACTAATACTGGTCACACTCGTTAGTGTGTGTGTGTGTGTGTCGGGAGGGGGTAACTAATACTGGACAAACAGTTGGGGGGAAGGGACACTAATCCTGGCCTCACTGATTACCTGGAGGGGGTCAATGGCTCCAGTCCTCCCATGGCACTCCAGTCCGCCCCACGCGTCCTCCACTAGTCATGTGCTGTATCATATATGTATATGCTTACTAATGTACCATACTGTACCTGTGTGTGTTGGAGGATCGCATGTATGTGTTTGTACCATCACCGACCCTATATGAGCCAAAAATAATTCCGGGTACAACCCCCGTTGTACTTGGCGAAATAAATGATTCTGATTCTGATTCTGATGTGGGGGGCCTGGAAGAGTAATGACTGCACTTGGGGACTAGGAGGGGATACTAGCTGCAAGACTTTATTATCTCCTCCTGTTCCTCAAATGCAGCCATTAACTTTGCTAGATAGACTTATATTTGAGTCATGAAACAATTCCATTTTTCAGAGGGTCAAATATTGGGGTCGACTTATACATGAGGTCAACTTATATTGAATCATATATGGTATATTAGTATAAGCCAAAAAACAAATACCATATAAAGAAAGAGAAAAAAAGCCACTTGCCTTTTGTCAAACTGCCTGCTTATTAATGCACTCATAAATGCAGTACACTGTTCTCACACTAATTTGAAGATCAGTCTGAAACCTCAGTTATTACACACACCAATTACCCACAGTACATTTCTTCATTGCATTTGGTTTGTGTCTGGCAGCAGCTATATATTCAGTAAAGAATGTACATAAACTTGTTGATGTGTGACTGCACTGCATGTGTCGTTGCTACGTTCTGGGATTTACATTGTTGCTATAATGTAATGTAGTTTTATTCATGGCAAAACGTTTTGCATTGACATATATTCATGTTAGCACAGAATAATGCAAGTCATTGAAATTTCCATGCTCTGGTACTGTTTAAGATAACAATGAACACAATTTCATGAAAAGCGGGATTCTTATTATGTGAGAACAAATTCCATGGGAATATCAGAAATAATGGCTGTATTACATTCATTCAATAACATGTTTGTTCCAGAGAGAAACAGACATTTATAAAATATGTTTCTATACCTGTAGCCATGACAGGAATGATCAGTACTTGCGTTTGTTGATGGTATTAGTAAGTCAGAACATGGGAATAGGAATGAAGATTGTAAATGGTTAACCACTTGAGGACCGTGGGCTTTACCCCCCTTAAGGACCGGCCACTTTTTTTTCCATTCAGACCACTGCAGCTTTCACGGTTTATTGCTCGCTCATACAACCACCTAAATGAATTTTGGCTCCTTTTCTTGTCACTAATAAAGCTTTCTTTTGGTGCTATTTGATTGCTCCTGCGATTTTTACTTTTTATTATATTCATCAAAAAAGACATGAATTTTGGCAAAAAAAATGATTTTTTTAACTTTCTGTGCTGACATTTTTCAAATAAAGTAAAATTTCTGTATACATGCAGCGCGAAAAATGTGGACAAACATGTTTTTGATTAAAAAAAAAACCCATTCAGTGTATATTTATTGGTTTGGGTAAAAGTTATAGCGTTTACAAACTATGGTGCAAAAAGTGAATTTTCCCATTTTCAAGCATCTATGACTTTTCTGACCACCTGACATGTTTCATGAGGGGCTAGAATTCCAGGATAGTATAAATACCCCCCAAATGACCCCATTTTGGAAAGAAGACATCCCAAAGTATTCACTGAGAGGCATAGTGAGTTCATAGAAGATATTAATTTTTGTCACAAGTAAGCGGAAAATGACACTTTGTGACACAAAAAAAAAAAAAGTTTCCATTTCTTCTAACTTGCGACAAAAAAAAAAAATGAAATCTGCCACAGACTCACCATGCCCCTCTCTGAATACCTTGAAGTGTCTACTTTCCAAAATGGGGTCATTTGTGGGGTGTGTTTACTGTCCTCGCATTTTGGGGGGTGCTAATTTGTAAGCACCCATGTAAATCCTAAAGGTGCTCATTGGACTTTGGGCCCCTTAGCGCAATGAGGCTGCAGAAGAGTGCCACACATGTGGTATTGCCATACTCAGGAGAAGTAGTATAATGTGTTTTGGGGTGTATTTTTACACATACCCATGCTGGGTGGGAGAAATATCTCTGTAAATGACAATTTTTTTATTTTTTTTACACACAATTGTCCATTTACAGAGATCTTTCTCCCACCCAGCATGGGTATGTGTAAAAATACACCCCAAAACACATTATACTACTTCTCCTGAGTACGGCGATACCACATGTGTGGCACTTTTTTGCACCCTAACTGCGCTAAGGGGCCCAAAGTCCAATGAGTACCTTTAGGATTTCACAGGTCATTTTGAGAAATTTCGTTTCAAGACTACTCCTCACGGTTTAGGGCCCCTAAAATGCCAGGACAGTATAGGAACCCCACAAATGACCCCATTTTAGAAAGAAGACACCCCAAGGTATTCCGTTAGTAGTACGGTGAGTTCATAGAAGATTTTATTTTTTGTCACAAGTTAGCGGAAAATGACACTTTGTGAAAAAAACCAATAAAAATCAATTTCCGCTAACTTGTGACAAAAAATAAAATCTTCTATGAACTCACCGTACTACTAACAATACCTTGAGGTGTCTTCTTTCTAAAATGGAGTCATTTGTGGGGTTCCTATACTGTCCTGGCATTTTAGGGGCCCTAAACCGTGAGGAGTAGTCTTGAAACAAAATTTCTCAAAATGACCTGTGAAATCCTAAAGGTACTCATTAGACTTTGGGCCCCTTAGCGCAGTTAGGGTGCAAAAAAGTGCCACACATGTGGTATCGCCGTACTCGGGAGAAGTAGTACAATGTGTTTTGGGGTGTATTTTTACACATACCCATGCTGGGTGGGAGAAATAACTCTGTAAATGGACAATTGTGTGTAAAAAAATCAAAAGATTGTCATTTACAGAGGTATTTCTCCCACCCAGCATGGGTATGTGTAAAAATACACCCCAAAACACATTATACTACTTCTCCTGAGTACGGCGATACCACATGATTGGCACTTTTTTGCAGCCTAACTGCGCTAAGTGGCCCAAAGTCCAATGAGTACCTTTAGGATTTCACAGGTCATTTTTGTTTCAAGACTACTCCTCACGGTTTAGGGCCCCTAAAATGCCAGGGCAGTATAGGAACCCCACTAATGACCCCATTTTAGAAAGAAGACACCCCAAGGTATTCCGCTAGGAGTATGGTGAGTTCATAGAAGTTTTTATTTTTTTGTCACAAGTTAGCGGAAATTGATTTTAATTGTTTTTTTTCACAAAGTGTCATTTTCTGCTAACTTGTGACAAAAAATAAAATCTTCTATGAACTCACCATACTCCTAACGGAATACGTTTGGGTGTCTTCTTTCTAGAATGGGGTCATTTGTGGGGTTCCTATACTGCCCTGGCATTTTAGGGCCCCTAAACCGTGAGGAGTAGTCTTGAAACAAAAATGACCTGTGAAATCCTAAAGGTACTCATTGGACTTTGGGCCCCTTAGCGCAGTTAGGCTGCAAAAAAGTGCCAATCATGTGGTATCGCCATACTCGGGAGAAGTAGTATAATGTGTTTTGGGGTGTATTTTTACACATACCCATGCTGGGTGGGAGAAATACCTCTGTAAATGACAATTGTTTGATTTTGTTTACACACAATTGTCCATTTACAGAGAGATTTCTCCCACCCAGCATGGGTATGTGTAAAAATACACCCCAATACACATTATACTACTTCTCCTGAGTACGGCGATACCACATGTGTGACACTTTTTTGCAGCCTAGGTGCGCTAAGGGGCCCAACGTCCTAATCACAGGTCATTTTGAGGCATTTGTTTTCTAGACTACTCCTCACGGTTTAGGGCCCCTAAAATGCCAGGGCAGTATAGGAACCCCACAAGTGACCCCATTTTAGAAAGAAGACACCCCAAGGTATTCCATTAGGTGTATGGCGAGTTCATAGAAGATTTTATTTTTTGTCACAAGTTAGTGAAAAATGACACTTTGTGAAAAAAAAACAAAAATCAATTTCCGCTAACTTTTGACAAAAAATAAAATCTTCTATGAACTCGTCATACACCTAACAGAATACACTGGGGTGTCTTTTTTCTAAAATGGAGTCAGTTTCTGGGGTTCCTATACCGCCCTGGCATTTTACGGGCCCAAAACTGTGAGTAGTCTGGAAACCAAATGTCTCAAAATGACTGTTCAGGGGTATAAGCATCTGCAAATTTTGATAACAGTTGGTCTATGAGGGGGCGAATTTTGTGGAACCGGTCATATGCAGGGTGGCCTTTTAGATAACAGGTTGTATTGGGCCTGATCTGATGGATAGGAGTGCTAGGGGGGTGACAGGAGGTGATTGATGGGTGTCTCAGGGGGTGGTTAGAGGGGAAAATAGATGCAATCAATGCACTGGGGAGGTGATCGGAAGGGGGTCTGAGGGGGATCTGAGGGTTTGGCCGAGTGATCAGGAGCCCACACGGGGCAAATTAGGGCCTGATCTGATGGGTAGGTGTGCTAGGGGGTGACAGGAGGTGATTGATGGGTGTCTCAAGGTGTGATTAGAGGGGGGAATAGATGCAAGCAATGCACTGGTGAGGTGATCAGGGCTGGGGTCTGAGGGCATTCTGAGGGTGTGGGCGGGTGATTGAGTGCCCTAGGGGCAGATAGGGGTCTAATCTGATAGGTAGCAGTGACAGGGGGTGATTGATGGGTAATTCGTGGGTGTTTAGGGTAGAGAACAGATATAAACACTGCCCTTGGGAGGTGATCTGACGTCGGATCTGCGGGCGAACTATTGGTGTGAGTGGGTGATCAGATTGCCCGCAAGGGGCAGGTTAGGGGCTGATTGATGAGTGGCAGTGACAGGGGGTGATTGATGGGTGGCAGTGCCAGGGGGTGATTGATGGGTGGCAGTGACAGGGGGTGATTGACGGGTGATTGACTGGTGATTGACAGGTGATCAATGGGTTATTACAGGGAAGAACAGATGTAACTAATGCACTGGCGAATTGATAAGGGGGGTCTGAGGGCAATCTGAGCGTGTAGGCGGGTGATTGGGTGCCCGCAAGGGGCAGATTAGGGTCTGATCTGATGGGTAACAGTGACAGGTAGTGATAGGGGGTGATTGATGGGTAATTAGTGGGTAATTATTGGGTGTTTAGAGGAGACAATAGATGTAAACACTGCGCTTGGGTGGTGATCTGATGTCGGATCTGCGGGCGATCTATTGGTGTGGGTGGGTGATCAGATTGCCCGCAAGGGGCAGGTTAGAGGCTGATTGATGGGTGGCAGTGACAGGGGGTGATTGATGGGTGGCAGTGACAGGGGGTGATTGATGGGTGATTGACAGGTGATTTACAGGTGATCAATGGGTTATTACAGGGAAGAACAGATGTAAATATTGCACTGGTGAATTGATAAGGGGGAGTCTGAGGGCAATCTGAGCGTGTAGGCGGGTGATTGGGTGCCCGCAAGGGGCAGATTAGGGTCTGATCTGATGGGTAACAGTGACAGGTGGTGATAGGGGGTGATTGATGGGTGATTGATGGGTAATTAGTGGGTGTTTAGAGGAGAGAATAGATGTAAACACTGTGTTTGGGTGGTGATCTGATGTCGGATCTGCGGGCGATCTATTGGTGTGGGTGGGTGATCAGATTGCCCGCAAGGGGCAGGTTAGGGGCTGATTGATGGGTGGCAGTGACAGGGGGTGATTGATGGGTGGCAGTGACAGGGGGTGATTGATGGGTGATTGACAGGTGATCAGTGGGTTATTACAGGGAAGAACAGATGTAAATATTGCACTGGCGAATTGATAAGGGGGGATCTGAGGGCAAACTGAGCATGTAGGCAGGTGATTGGGTGCCCGCAAGGGGCAGATTAGGGTCTGATCTGATGGGTAACAGTGACAGGTGGTGATAGGGGGTGATTGATGGGTGATTGATGGGTAATTAGTGGGTGTTTAGAGGAGAGAAAAGATGTAAACATTGCGTTTGGGTGGTGATCTGATGTCGGATCTGCGGGCGATCTATTGGTGTGGGTGGGTGATCAGATTGCCCGCAAGGGGCAGGTTAGGGGCTGATTGATGGGTGGCAGTGACAGGGGGTGATTGATTGGTGATTGACAGGTGATTGACAGGTGATTGACAGGTGATTGTCAGGTGATCAGGGGGGATAGATGCATACAGTACACAGGGACACGGGGGGGGGGGGGTCTGGGGAGAATCTGAGGGGTGGGGGGGTGATCAGGAGGGGGCAGTGGGCAGGGGGGGAGATAAAAAAAAATAGCGTTGACAGATAGTGACAGGGAGTGATTGATGGGTGATTAGGGGGGTGATTGGGTGCAAACAGGGGTCTGGGGGGTGGGCAGGGGGGGGTCTGAGGGGTGCTGTGGGCGATCTGGGGCAGGGGGGGGGAAATTAGTGTGCTTGGTGCAGACTAGGGTGGCTGCAGCCTGCCCTGGTGGTCCCTCGGACACTGGGACCACCAGGGCAGGAGGCAGCCTGTATAATACACTTTGTAAACATTACAAAGTGTATTATACACTTTGTATGCGGCGATCGCAGGGTTAACACCCCGCCGGCGCTTCCGTATAGCCGGCGGGATGTTGCGGCGGGCGAGCGGTGACAGGCGCCGGCGGAGGATCGCGTCACGGATGACGCCATCGCTCCGCCCATGCCCTTACAAGGACCCCCGCCTCTGTGGGTGAGCCGGTCCTTAAGGGCTCCACTTCCCGGCCGCCCCTGTGCGTTAGGCGGTCGGGAAGTGATTAATATAGAACCTCTGCAGAGCTCTATACACATATCCACAAGTATGCAGACTCCCTTTTATTAAAAACAAATGAAAGCAAGAGGGCTATGGTGGCTGCCATGTTTATTTCCTTTTAAATAATACCCATTGCCTGACAGTCCTGCTGACCTCTTAGTAGTAGTATCTGAGTCAGTGATGAGGGAAAATGCTGATATTCTTTTTGCACTAATTTTCGTGAAAATTATGTACAATTCAACCTTAGAGCAAAAATGCCACCGAAAATCATTTTCGATGGCAGTTTATGTGTGTTTTTTTCTCATTTTTCGTGATTTTTTTTACACTAAAAAAAAAATCGATGTTTGTGCTTTTCATGAATTTCCACTGTAAAATTAAAGATTTCAAGTTTTTCATGAATAAAAAATATGTTTTCTTTGACCATGTTGTGAAGATACAAAGTATTTTTGCAAATATTTTTTCAAAATTGAAAATTTTTGAGGGGAAAAAGACTTTGGTGAAAATGCACACACCTGGAACAAGCCTGCAGCTAATCAGACTTAGTAAAAAACATCTGATCT
Source organism: Hyperolius riggenbachi (assembly GCF_040937935.1). Taxonomy (NCBI): domain Eukaryota; kingdom Metazoa; phylum Chordata; class Amphibia; order Anura; family Hyperoliidae; genus Hyperolius; species Hyperolius riggenbachi. The sequence goes on from NC_090646.1 coordinate 242,767,024, forward strand.
GCATGCTTGTTCATGGTCTATGGCTAAAAGTGTTAGAGGGAGAGCATGAGCAGGACAGCCAGGCAATGTGCATTGTTTAAAAGGAAATCAATGCATCAGCCTCTATATCCCTCTCACTTAAAGGACAGGTCCGAGGTAAAAAAGAAAAATCTACTTGCCTGGGGCTTCCTCCAGCCCCTGGTAACCCATCTTTCCTTTGCCGCAGCTCGGGTGTCCTGGGATCCCTTTTGTATATAGGTTAGTCAGGTGAATAAGTGCACCTAGTATAGGTTCATCAGGTGTATATAGGTCCCAGTGTAGGTTAGTCAGCTTCCCTCCAGAAATGTTAGCAGTGGCAGCGGGTGGGGAATTAACCTCTTCCGTGTTACAAGCAGCTACGGAGCTCAGCATGTCTACAATGTCACTGACAGGAAGTGGAGTCAGTGGTTGGAGACATAGAAGGTGGAGACATGCAGAGCTCAATCACCACTTGGAACGTCGAAGAGGTAAGTTCCCTGCCCGCTGTAAGCATTTCTGGAGGGGGAGCTGGGAGTGCTGAAGGGGGGGCCCTGGGTGAGGGAGGGGGGGAAGTTGGGCCCACCTCTTCACCGCTGTGTGCCCACTGCCCCCTCTTCCTATGCTGCACTCACCTCCTGCTCCTTAAAACGTCCCTGGATGGGCCCCGTAACAGGCTTCACCCCAACGGGCCCCCCTGTGCCCACATCCCTTTCAGTGATGATTGTTATACTTTTGCTAAAGAACTCAGTGACATGGCAGCTATGTAAGATGCTGCTTTTCTGACAAATCAGAAACAAGCTCAACCACACATTGGTAGGTCACACAGACACTGGACGCTATGTATAAAATTGTCTGTCCTTAGTTGCCACACTGTCAATTAAGGGAAATATGTGCTTCAAATTTTAAAAAAAAAATTAGATTGGGCCCTTTTCTCTACAGTACTATGCAGAAGGTGAGGTCCATTAGGAAGTGGATTACTCATGCCGGTGTGAAAGAGCATGAATAGTCTGCACAAATTCACAGCTTTAACCTGACTATCTTTGGGATACACTGGATTATCCAGTGTAAAACTCCATTATCCATCATCAGTGTGTGACCACTGACCTCAGTAATGCTGTCAGGTTCCCAAACATAAAACCCTTTCCTGAACAGTGGAGATTATTGTAGCAGCAATGCAACGAGTGTAGTGTGCAAGTAAAGACATATGGGTGTAGTATTGCAGTCTCCACATGCGTTTAACCTTTTAGTCCATATATAACATAATAAGCTGATTATTTTGTACAAAGCAATGGTAATTACTTATATCAACATATTATTGGGAAGGGAATAACATGTGGGGGGAAGAATTCAATGCAACATGAATTTGTTCATATGTGTCCACTTATTAAGATTGTGCATTTGTTTATCTTTTATATTATATGAAAACATTTATTCTATCCCTTTCTGAATGAGGATGGGAATCATGTGAGATTAGTGTAATTCTCTAATTATATTGCTTGGGCAACCGAAATAAATGAGGTTAGAGCACATGGAAAACATATCAACTCTTCTCTATTTATCTTGTTTGCATGATAGAGGAGTGAAATATTTTATGATCATAACCACTGACCACTTCTATTTTGATTGGTGTCACTTGTTTTAGGAATGCATTATAAAGAGTCTCCACTGCTGAAAGGCATATGGAGTAGCATCAGCATGGTAATCCTCTAACTTGTCCTTGATCTATGAAACTGACAATCTACGTGATTTTTGCTGCACACAGTATTTCTGGGGGAAACTGAAGAAAGTTTTTTTTTTTTTTAAACCACTTCACCAAAGAAAGATGCTGTGTAAAATATTAATAAAAATAGAATGTGATGATTTGAAAATCATTTAAACCCCTTGTCTTGTTTAGTTGTTAAGAGTTCAAAGACAACATAACAAAGCTTGAAACTTATTTTGTGGTATAAAATGAGCATCCAATCAAGGCTAATTTACTATTTAAAAAAACAAAACATTTATAATACCGGTAATAAGAATAATAATCCAAAAAGTCCCAAAATGACAAATGATACTTTGTCATTCCTGTGCTGCCAGCAATTGTTGCAGTGTTGTATGAACACTTTACCTGATACTTTCTGCTGTAAAATATTACTGGAAGGTTATTTTTTAATAAAAAAAGGAAAGAAAAGTAAATACCGGAAAAGTATGGTAACATTGAGTTATGATAATTTGAGAAAGATAGGTTTGCCAAAGACCCCCTCCTCCCTTTTGCAAAGCACTTTTATCCCAATATTAAGGATAAGCGATTCAGCCGAAAGGGAAGCAAGGGTCGAGACAGGTCATTTTGGCTCACATCAATGTAATTCCACGATAGTTGTACTCTGAATTACAGTCCCGCCAAGTTGCTACGACTCGGAGGGGGAATATTATTTTACATCACACGGAATTTCAGCGGCAGCAGGGTGAGCAGTCATTCAGCTCACCCTTACGCCCATTTGATCAGGCGTTATTATTATAATACGTACGGGGCAGGGGTAATGGTATGGGTGTGGGAGGTATGTGGAATGTGGTTTTTACACTTTATTAGGTCTCCTCTCAGGTAAAAGATGTCATTTTGTTACATTTTCATATTTGGCAATAATGTTTGATAATTTAACCACTTGAGGACCGTGGGCTTTACCCCCCTTAAGGACCGGCCACTTTTTTTCCATTCAGACCACTGCAGCTTTCACGGTTTATTGCTCGCTCATACAACCTACCACCTAAATGAATTTTGGCTCCTTTTCTTGTCACTAATAAAGCTTTCTTTTGGTGCTATTTGATTGCGCCTGCGATTTTTACTTTTCATTATATTCATCAAAAAAGACATGAATTTTGGCAAAAAAATGATTTTTTTAACTTTCTGTGCTGACATTTTTCAAATAAAGTAAAATTTCTGTATACATGCAGCGCGAAAAATGTGGACAAACATGTTTTTGATAAAAAAAAACCCATTCAGTGTATATTTATTGGTTTGGGTAAAAGTTATAGCGTTTACAAACTATGGTGCAAAAAGTGAATTTTTCCATTTTCCAGCATCTATGACTTTTCTGACCACCTGACATGTTTCATGAGGGGGCTAGAATTCCAGGATAGTATAAATACCCCCCAAATGACCCCATTTTGGAAAGAAGACATCCCAAAGTATTCACTGAGAGGCATAGTGAGTTCATAGAAGATATTAATTTTTGTCACAAGTAAGCGGAAAATGACACTTTGTGACAAAAAAAAAAAGTTTCCATTTCTTCTAACTTGCGACAAAAAAAAATGAAATCTGCCACGGACTCACCATGCCCCTCTCTGAATACCTTGAAGTGTCTACTTTCCAAAATGGGGTCATTTGTGGGGTGTGTTTACTGTCCTCGCATTTTGGGGGGTGCTAATTTGTAAGCACCCCTGTAAAGCCTAAAGGTGCTCATTGGACTTTGGGCCCCTTAGCGCAGTGAGGCTGCAAAAAAGTGCCACACATGTGGTATTGCCGTACTCAGGAGAAGTAGTATAATGTGTTTTGGGGTGTATTTTCACACATACCGATGCTGGGTGGGAGAAATATCTCTGTAAATGACAATTTTTTAATTTTTTTTACACACAATTGTCCATTTACAGAGATCTTTCTCCCACTCAGCATGGGTATGTGTACAAATACACCCCAAAACACATTATACTACTTCTCCTGAGTACGACGATACCACATGTGTAGCACTTTTTTGCACCCTAACTGCGCTAAGGGGCCCAAAGTCCAATGAGTACCTTTAGGATTTCACAGGTCACTTTGAGAAATTTCGTTTCAAGACTACTCCTCACGGTTTAGGGCCCCTAAAATGCCAGGACAGTATAGGAACCCCACAAATGACCCCATTTTAGAAAGAAGACACCCCAAGGTATTCCGTCAGTAGTACGGTGAGTTCATAGAAGATTTTATTTTTTGTCACAAGTTAGCGGAAAATGACACTTTGTGAAAAAAAACAATAAAAATCAATTTCCGCTAACTTGTGACAAAAAATAAAATCTTCTATAAACTCACCGTACTACTAACAGAATACCTTGGGGTGTCTTCTTTCTAAAATGGAGTCATTTGTGGGGTTCCTATACTGTCCTGGCATTTTAGGGGCCCTAAACCGTGAGGAGTAGTCTTAAAACAAAATTTCTCAAAATGACCTGTGAAATCCTAAAGGTACTCATTGGACTTTGGGCCCCTTAGCGCAGTTAAGGTGCAAAAAAGTGCCACACATGTGGTATCGCCGTACTCGGGAGAAGTAGTACAATGTGTTTTGGGGTGTATTTTTACACATACCCATGCTGGGTGGGAGAAATAACTCTGTAAATGGACAATTGTGTGTAAAAAAATCAAAAGATTGTCATTTACAGAGGTATTTCTCCCACCCAGCATGGGTATGTGTAAAAATACACCCCAAAACACATTAGACTACTTCTCCCAAATACGGCGATACCACATGTGTGGCACTTTTTTGCACCCTAACTGCGCTAAGGGGCCCAAAGTACAATGAGTACCTTTAGGATTTCACAGGTCATTTTTGTTTCAAGACTACTCCTCACGGTTTAGGGCCCCTAAAATGCCAGGGCAGTATAGGAACCCCACTAATGACCCCATTTTAGAAAGAAGACACCCCAAGGTATTCCGTTAGGAGTATGGTGAGTTCATAGAAGTTTTTATTTTTTTGTCACAAGTTAGCGGAAATTGATTTTAATTGTTTTTTTTTCACAAAGTGTCATTTTCCGCTAACTTGTGACAAAAAATAAAATCTTCTATGAACTCACCATACTCCTAACGGAATACCTTTGGGTGTCTTCTTTCTAGAATGGGGTCATTTGTGGGGTTCCTATACTGCCCTGGCATTTTAGGGGCCCTAAACCGTGAGGAGTAGTCTTGAAACCAAATGTCGCGAAATGACCTGTGAAATCCTAAAGGTACTCATTGGACTTTGGGCCCCTTAGCGTACTTAGGGTGTAAAAAAGTGCCACACATGTAGTACCGCCGTACTCAGGAGAAGTAGTATAATGTGTTTTGGGGTGTATTTTTACACATACCCATGCTAAGTGGGAGAAATATCTCTGTAAATGGACAATTGTTTGATTTTTTTTACACACAATTGTCCATTTACATAGAAATTTCTCCCACCCAGCATGGGTATGTGTAAAAATACACCCCAAAACACATTATACTACTTCTCCTGAGTACGGCGGTACCACATGTGCGACACTTTTTTGCAGCCTAGGTGCGCTAAGGGGCCCAACGTCCTATTCACAGGTCATTTTGAGGCATTTGTTTTCTAGACTACTCCTCGCGGTTTAGGGCCCCTAAAATGCCAGGGCAGTATAGGAACCCCACAAGTGACCCCATTTTAGAAAGAAGACACCCCAAGGTATTCCGTTAGGTCTATGGTGAGTTCATAGAAGATTTTATTTTTTGTCACAAGTTAGTGAAAAATGACACTTTGTGAAAAAACCCCAATAAAAATCAATTTCCGCTAACTTTTGACAAAAAATAAAATCTTCTATGAACTCGTCATACACCTAACAGAATACCTTGGGGTGTCTTTTTTTCTAAAATGGGGTCACTTGTGGGGTTCCTATACTGCCCTGGCATTTTACGGGCCCAAAACCGTGAGTAGTCTGGAAACCAAATGTCTCAAAATGACTGTTCAGGGGTATAAGCATCTGCAAATTTTGATGACAGGTGGTCTATGAGGGGGCGAATTTTGTGGAACCGGTCATAAGCAGGGTGGCCTTTTAGGTGACAGGTTGTATTGGGCCTGATCTGATGGATAGGAGTGCTAGGGGGGTGACAGGAGGTGATTGATGGGTGTCTCAGGGGGTGGTTAGAGGGGAAAATAGATGCACTGGGGAGGTGATTGGAAGGGGGTCTGAGGGGGATCTGAGGGTTTGGCCGAGTGATCAGGAGCCCACACGGGGCAAATTAGGGCCTGATCTGATGGGTAGGTGTGCTAGGGGATGACAGGAGGTGATTGATGGGTGTCTCAAGGTGTGATTAGAGGGGGGAATAGATGCAAGCAATGCACTGGCGAGGTGATCAGGGCTGGGGTCTGAGGGCATTCTGAGGGTGTGGGCGGGTGATTGAGTGCCCTAGGGGCAGATAGGGGTCTAATCTGATAGGTAGCAGTGACAGGGGGTGATTGATGGGTAATTAGTGGGTGTTTAGGGTAGAGAACAGATATAAACACTGCCCTTGGGAGGTGATCTGACGTCGGATCTGCGGGCGAACTATTGGTGTGGGTGGGTGATCAGATTGCCCGCAAGGGGCAGGTTAGGGGCTGATTGATGGGTGGCAGTGACAGGGGGTGATTGATGGGTGGCAGTGACAGGGGGTGATTGATGGGTGGCAGTGGCAGGGGGTGATTGATGGGTGATTGATAGGTGATTGACAGGTGATTGACAGGTAATCAGTGGGTTATTACAGGGGAGAACAGATGTAAATATTGCACTGGCGAATTGATAAGGGGGGGTCTGAGGGCAATCTGAGCGTGTAGGCGGGTGATTGGGTGCCCGCAAGGGGCAGATTAGGGTCTGATCTGATGGGTAACAGTGACAGGTGGGGATAGGGGGTGATTGATGGGCGATTGATGGGTAATTTGTGGGTGTTTAGAGGAGAGAATAGATGTAAACACTGCGCTTGGGTGGTGATGTGATGTCGGATCTGCGGGCGATCTATTGGTGTGGGTGGGTAATCAGTTTGCCCACAAGGGGCAGGTTAGGGGCTGATTGATGGGTGGCAGTGACAGGGGGTGATTGATGGGTGGCAGTGACAGGGGGTGATTGATGGGTGATTGATAGGTGATTGACAGGTGATTGACAGGTAATCAGTGGGTTATTACGGGGAGAACAGATGTAAATATTGCACTGGCGAATTGATAAGGGGGGGTCTGAGGGCAATCTGAGCGTGTAGGCGGGTGATTGGGTGCCCGCAAGGGGCAGATTAGGGTCTGATCTGATGGGTAACAGTGACAGGTGGTGATAGGGGGTGATTGATGGGTGATTGATGGGTAATTAGTGGGTGTTTAGAGGAGACAATAGATGTAAACACTGCGCTTGGGTGGTGATCTGATGTCGGATCTGCGGGCGATCTATTGGCGTGGGTGGGTGATCAGTTTGCCCGCAAGGGGCAGGTTAGGGGCTGATTGATGGGTGGCAGTGACAGGGGGTGATTGATGGGTGGCAGTGACAGGGGGTGATTGATGGGTGATTGACAGGTCATCAGTGGGTTATTACAGGGAAGGAGAGATGTAAATATTGCCCTGGCGAATTGATAAGTGGGGGTCTGAGGGCAATCTGAGCGTGTAGGCGGGTGATTGGGTGCCCGCAAGGGGCAGATTAGGGTCTGATCTGATGGGTAACAGTGACAGGTGGTGATAGGGGGGTGATTGATGGGTAATTAGTGGGTGTTTAGAGGAGAGAATAGATGTAAACACTGCGCTTGGGAGGTGATCTGATCTCGGATCTGCGGGCGATCTATTGGTGTGGGTGGGTAATCAGATTGCACGAAAGGGGCAGGTTAGGGGCTGATTGATGGGTGGCAGTGACAGGGGGTGATTGATGGGTGATTGACAGGTAATTGACAGGTGATTGACAGGTGATCAGGGGGGATAGATGCATACAGTACATGGGGAGGGGGGTCTGGGGGGGGGGGTCTGGGGAGAATCTGAGGGGTGGGGGGGTGATCAGGAGGGAGCAGGGGGCAGGGGGGATAAAAAAAAAATAGCGTTGACAGATAGTGACAGGGAGTGATTGATGGGTGATTAGGGGGGTGATTGGGTGCAAACATGGGTCTGGGGGGTGGGCAGGGGGGGGTCTGATGGGTGCTGTGGGCGATCTGGGGCAGGGGGGGGGGAAATTAGTGTGCTTGGTGGTGCAGACTAGGGTGGCTGCAGCCTGCCCTGGTGGTCCCTCGGACACTGGGACCACCAGGGCAGGAGGCAGCCTGTATAATACACTTTGTAAACATTACAAAGTGTATTATACACTTTGTATGCGGAGATCGTCGGGTTAACATCCCGCCGGCGCTTCCGTATGGCCGGCGGGATGTTGCGGCGGGTGAGCGGCGACAGGCGGAGGATCGCGTCACGGATGACGCGATCGCTCCGCCCATGCCCCTACAAGGACCGCCGCCATTTGTCTATACGGCGGTCCTTGCGGGGTCCACTTCCCGCCGCCAATTGTCAATACGGCGGTCGGGAAGTGGTTAAAACTCCCACACTGTGAACAAATAGACGCACAGGATTATAAATCCCCAATACAGGCACAAATGTTTTTATCGATGTTTTGAAGGTCTTTCTTTGTTCATTTCACAAGTGGCTTTATTATCTAATGCTACATAATCCACTTGTAAAATATTGTGCCCCTTTCTACAACACTGATGGCTTGTACTGTATGCTGCCATCTTTTTGGACAGACTCAGATTGTGACGGCCCCCTTCCAGTCTGAATAGTGGAAATGAAGCAATCCATACATCAATTGTAGCCACTCCCATAAGCTGCCCATTAACTGTACAATTTTTTCACCAAATGCAATCTTTCGTGGTATTTTGAAAGATCGTAACTAATCAGAAGGCAATTATCATTTGTTCACATGTACTGAATGATTCTTTCCTCAAATTCGATCATAAAATCCAACTTTCGGATCAGTTTTATCCTATTTAGCAATTGACTAAGGAATCTTTCCTTATTAATTGCCTTAATAAATGGCGACTTTTCTATACTATTCGATCATTAAAATCACACCCAAAAAATCGCTTTGGTGAAAAATTTGTACCGTTAATCGGCACCTATGGAGGCTAAAAGCTCTCCAATGGGATTTTAGCTGCAGAAAACTCTTTTCTTTACAAACCCTTCCCCCCCCCCTTCAAAAACATTTAATCACCACGATTTGGTCGTATGGCATGTTCAGATGTTGGTTGTAAAGCCCAGAGATTGGCTTTAAATCAGAGCGACATCTGACAAAAGTATCTGCATCTGGTGCTTTCTGCCTATATGCCTTGTACAAACTATAAAGATTGGCAGTGGATCAACAATGGTCAGGACATGGTTTTCATGGCTTGGAACCTCATTTCCAGTGATGAGAAATCTTAGTGCTATGACATACAAAATTTTACATTCTAGAGAAATGTGTGATTTTTTTGTTTGCTTTGTAAATTATTTTTTCATAGTGGTTTACATTATACATATAATGATAAAATATTGGGCATAAACCTGCCACTGGTGGAACAAATAGAATGAAAACAACCTCACGGATTAACATGTTCATGCCTCATAGAGCATAAACATTCTGAACTTGTCTTCATTTTACACATCTTTCATGCTCTCTACAAGACCTGTATGTTTTTTTTTCTATTTTCTCTTGGGCTTTCGTGCATTGCTTTTTTTGTATATCAAAACAGAGAAGCTTTTCAAAACCAAGGAACAATAAGCAATCCTAAATGCACATCTGATGAGCCATACACTTTTCTTTTAATTAACTTATTTTCATTTTTCAATGAAATACCACTGCAAGTTTGAATGGGTCTATAAGTTTGAGAAGTTTTACTCTTGAATGAGTAGATATGAGCTGGAGTGCTCATATTCTGAAGAATTTAGCTGAAAGTTACTCTTTTCTGAACAGGTGCATTTATCAACTTCACTAATCATTGTGCTTGGGTGAAAATGCCCACAACAATGTCCCAAAAGTGTTAAAAAAAACCCATAATGGAGTGTTTCTGTTGTCCACATTCATTGACCATGTAGCAAGTCTGCAAGACAAATTCAAAATACTGTCTGCTATAAAAACTTTGCTATACGCATCCTAACTATTGGGTTAATACTGATGGATAGACAGAGGAAAGTCGAGGACTCCAAGAATTCAGTCAGGACGCACATTTTCCAATGATATGAAAAGATGAAGACTAGCACACTACAGCAGCAGCTCACAACGCTGAGATAAATTCTCTCGGGAAATGTGTTTTTATGCCCTGGGAGGATTTTAATTCATAGTAGAGGTTATTCACTCATCACACTGTTCTAGAAACACCACTGAGTATTTAGAGGAATATTTAGAAGAGTCCTAGAAAAGTATTAAAGCCAGATGATCAGCAGTACAGCAATCAGAGAACATAACCTTTCCAAAAGGAGGACAGCAATAGCAGTTTCCACCATGCATCCAAGATTGGTGTACTCTGAATGCCTGTGTGATAGAGATGGCAATTCAGCCTGTTGAATGGAATAGCAAACCTTCATTTGGGTCGGAATTTGCAGCTTGGCAGATCCTGGACCCACGATACAGGGTTTGCTGTTTGCCTGCCAAACAGCATGTTCAACCCATTTCATGTCACAATCTTTCATTGTCACCTGTCACCCGTTACTCTGGCTCACCACCGCAGCAGGTTCCTCTAATGCTCTGAGACTAGATGCTCCAGTGTAGCTCAGGACCTTCAGGTGTTGTGCAGATGGGATAATTAATAGACACAGTCTTGGATTGGTTTGCGTTAATTTTCAGGTATTTTTTGTACTCACCAATATTTTCACCTCTCTACATCTTCAAATATATATTTATTGATATTGGGTCATTTATTCAAAAGCATGCCTGTTCTCAATGCAGTACATAGTTTTCAGTGAATTGCTATACTGTATCTCTGATGTACTGTACTGATTTCAGCATAGAAGCCTATGATTTTTTTTTATTTCATGCTTGGTAGTAAGGTGCCTGTGTGCTCATTCAGTATAAATGGAGGACTTTTGTGTTTAGAAATGCCATGTTAGAATTCCTGGAACTATGAATCCTATCAGAGATAATTACTTTGCCACCACACTAAGAGAAAAGGCATATTTAAAACTTTAAGATTCTATTTAAACCAAACCTCTTTTGTACTATTCTCCACATGTCTGGACTTGACTTTTAAATCACCTTTAATGACTAAAGTCATAGAAATAGCACTTGAAAGCCCTTATTTATGCAAACATATGACAACCTCTCCTATACGAAAGGGAAAAAGTGAGCAGTTTTAGTTATAGAAATATAATAGTACAAAATTGCTTTTCCATGTAATTGCAGACCTCAGCTTAACCACAGCTTTTACATGGACCTATGGACCTCTGGTACAATGCAAATTATGCAGCTCCTTTTCTATGGGTGTAACACAGATACAACATGGAAAATACTGCAGAAGAATAGGTATTCAGAACCTTTTCTTTCAGCATAATTGTTGCTGCAGCCACCAGTCTGATGCAGACGTATTCTTCTATTTTGCTTTGGTATCTTGTATCTGATTAACATATATCTTTCAGGAAAAACGCAAATTTATTTTAATGCTTCTAAATACAGTTATTGCCAGTAATAAATATATATGTGTATATGTGACTTATGACGCTGTGTTCTAAAAGTAAATGCTAATTTTCTGAAAAATCATAGGGAATGGGATTAGTCTTAGTACAACAGGGAGTAGCTTAGATAGCATGTTCAGATTTTATTCTATGTTTTCAAATGTTTAGAGCCAATATAGTTGCTGTTGAAATATGGATACTGGTGATTAAGTCAGGATCCATTTTGCTTAGTGATGTACCTGGATATGGAGGGTCCAAGTCTGGCTTCTGCTGGGGCAACTACACATTATGGGGCCTCATAATGAAATTTAGCCTAAATCCTCAACCCAAGGTATATTTAGCTTGCTGAAATATTTAGCAGAGCCTCCCAAGCTGTTATGCTTACGTGATTTTCCATATCAACACACTGTCAACATCCAACACTGTCAACATGTCAACTGTCAAGATCCTGTATCCCTCCATTCAAGTTCTGCTGGTCAGTGTATTTATACAGGTAAGTGTCTGGCATTTACAGGGCTAATTGGTAAAAAGAGGACAAACTGGTTTCTCACCTACTGTGTTTACCTCAAATTGCGATCATTCCAATTTAGATTTTGTTTTTACCTTTTTCGAATCTGACAACTTAAAATCAACACCAAGCGGAATCCAGCACTACTTTTGTAAAACGTCAACTTTATTAAATATCTTTAAAACTGGTACAGAGGAAGACAGAACGTAGCTGCAGTGTGTTCTTTCTTCCACTGTACAAGTTTAAAAGATATTTAATAAAGTGGATGCTTTAAAGAAGTAGTGCTGGATTCCGCTTGGTGAAGATTTTGAGGACCTGAGGAAACACAGAACCTATACTTTGCTCATTTCAATCCAGTCTTTTGAGTATGACTTTAACCTGCTTTGGTACCTACTTAAAATCAAAAAGCTTAATCCACAAAACCCAAGCCCCTGTGTTGCAGAATTTGTCACCAGCTTTCTAAATCATGATTTTACTATTCATTATTGATGTGAAACATTAATAAACTTCACTTACATAAAATAGAACACACAGATATTGGAGCAATGTGGCATGGGGATAATTATGAAAGACGGTTAGACTGATGGATGGCTGAGACAATATCCATGAAAACATGAAGTTGGTATATGTAGAATATACTTCTGCCTCCCTTTGGTGGATGCTTTTGTAATGGCGGTAGCCCTGGTTGCTCTATGTGCTATGGAAGTCTAGGTTTTATATCACAGTTAATCAAGATGATGACTTGATATAAGAATTCAATAGTGGGCTGAAGCACCATGAGAAAGCCAATTGGCAGAGCTGGCTGTAGATATCATTCATGACACATCAGGCAGTAGCAGAAACAGAATCTTAAAAGCCATACTTCAGTCTCCCATTTTGAATGCATTTGATAGTACAGTTACACAAATTAACAGGTCCTAACTTGTTGAGACATTCATAGGAACTTGCACGTTGAGGACGTCTTCTGGTTCTCTTTATGAAGTGAAAAGCCTTATTGACACTATGAACACTGTTCTCTCTTATTTTATGGAGAGCACATGGCAATTTGATTCTAATCAGGGGACATATGGCTCCCTTATTGAATTTAATAAAGTGTTGGGGCTTGTCTTGCTGGGGCACAGATTCTAAGAAGTGATCTGATTTTGCCAGAGCTTCCACCCCAGTATAATCACCTTTAGTAGGTAAGGGGATAACTTTGCTTTTGCTTAGTTCATTGTTATAGCCCTCAACTAAGCCCTCTGCTGGACACAGATCACTAGGGATATTGATGGACAGAGGAGGTACAGAGTCAAGCAGGCCAGTGCAAATAGCCAACTGATCATCTTCAGTCAAGCTGGGGTCAGAAGCCAGAGCATTAGTGTCAGTTGAGCCTTGTTGAGAAACCAAAGGATAAGTATCAGTCAAGCTAGGGTCAAAAGCCAGAGAACCAGTGTCAACCATGCTGTGTTTTTAAACCAGAGGATCTGTATCCCAAGGTGAGGGTACATTAGTTGGAGGATCAGTGTCGTAAGGCCAGGGTACATGAGTTGGAGCTTTAGATCAGACTGCAGGGGCCAGAATTCAGAATTAGTCTGTTCAGGGTAAGGGTTAAGGATTAGAAAAATACACAGCACTGCAGAGTGCCTGCCTGTGGTTGGTACTGACATGCCCATTCGCACATGTACTGCCCAGCACCTGAATATACTACATGCACCCATGATCACATGGACAGATGAGCCTGTGTCCAGAGCTATCTCTGTGACATAATAGCTTAAACATAAATAGTTATTTCAAATAATATTGCTTTGTGAATGTAGCTATGCTTAGTATATTGACTTTGCATACTGTTTAGTCAGTCTGTCACAGTGAATAACGACATTCCAACATATGACCTTTTAGTCATTAAGCATGACAACTAATATAGCAGTTTTAGCCATTAGGATCAAAAATTAAAACATTTTCGGCCCATTTATGAAGAGTTATGCCAGAATAATGACAGCGTATCATGAAATTTCCTGATTAAATTATAAGTCATTTCAAATTTCCGGCAGTGTCTTTGTCATCCATAGCTTTGTCATTCTGGATTTTCAACAGATTTTCACATTAAATAACAGTGCAAATGCCTCGTGAAGCTGAATAAAAAAAATAACATTTATAGTTCTAATCCATGAATATGGCTTATAATGGATACTGTAGTCTTTTTCCTGTCTTTTTATTTGTATGTTGAACTAGCAAACGATAATTAGCAGATATCAGATGCTATTTGTCTAATGTATATTTCACAATGTCAACAGTAAAAAAAGTAAGTCCATCAGGATATTAATTCTTTATATTCTTCCTATCACCATATACATTACATAGCAGCTGTTTTGTAAAGACAGGTGGGTAAAAAAACATTTAATTTAAAATATTAATTCTGATTGGTGGTTACAATTTTGCTTCAGTTCTCTTCACACCTGAGTATGTAAATTAGCATCAAAGTTTACCACATTTTCCATAATGTACCCTTGTTATCCAATTCTCTTATTTTCATTAACCAGTTCGGCCTTTCTGGACGAGCTTTCTCGTCCAGAAAGGCACTGCTGCTTTCAATGCGTGGTGTGCGCGATCGGGCGCGCGCCCGCGCGCGCACCCGCCGCCCGCCGCTAGCTCCCCGATCAGTGAATGGGAATATAATTCCCATTCACCGATCTAACTTCCCCGCAGAAATACCGACGCTTTCTCTCCAGAGAGCGTGGTATTTCTGCCCCCAGGAAACAACTCCTCTGAATTTTGGTTCCTGGATGCGAGATCGTTCGCATCCAGGACTTTTCTCACTTTTCTTACAAATAGTAAACTGCACCCACATACATTTTTAATTAAAGAATTTGCTTATTTTACATGTAAAATAAGCAGTTTCCCTCCCACACCAAAAATTACCCACATACATTTATTATTAAAAAAAAAAAAAAAAAAAAATACAATTAAAAAAAAACATCATAAATAGTTACCCAAAGGTCTAAACTTTTTAAATATACATGTCAAGAGAGTATGTTATTATATTATTTAAAACCATAAGCTTATGTGATGGACGCAAATTGAAAAACTGCACCTTTATTTCTAAATGAAATATCGGCACCATAAATTGTGATAGGGACATTGTTTAAATGGTGTAATTAACGGGACAGATGGGCAAATAAAATACATGGGTTTTAATTACGGTAGCGTATATTAATTTTAAACTATAATGGCCAAAAACTGAGAAATAATGAATTTTTTCCGTTTTTTCCTTATTCTTCCTGTTAAAATGCATTTACAGTAAAGTGGCTCTTAGCAAAATGTACCCCCCAAAGAAAGCCTAATTGGTGGCAGAAAAAACAAGATATAGATCAATTCATTGTGATAAGTAGCAATAAGGTTATAGGCGAATGAATGGGAGGTGAACGTTGCTCGGATGCATGAGATTTTCGGCACTGCGGCGCTGAACCGGTTAAATATGCTAGATACATGGTGTTGCTTAAAACAGGGGTGGAGGTGCCCAGTGCATAAAAGATAGGCTAATAAAGCTGTTAATCTTATAAACAGAGAGGTGATTTTACCTCTCTTGAAGAATTTGGACCAGTTTATTGAAAAAAAAGGTATTTTATTTGAGCACTATCTTTTATGCATTGGACGTCCCCACCCCTGTTTTAGTGTCTTGACATACCTCTTTAGAGGTGATAGTTTTTTTAGTTTGTCCTAAAGAACATTTGGAGTGCCACCAACCAGTTCCTATTACAGACCAGGGAAACTGAGCGGGGACGGTTTATTTCCTACCTGCCCTGATGGTGGTTGCAAAGATTAGCAACCTACCTTTGTGAGTATATACATCCTTAGCATTTCACTTTTCTGAATCTTACACAATTCTGTACCATTGGGCTTCTGGTCTTCTTTTGTCTTTTAGATGAGCCTGGGGTTGTTACAATCGACATAAGCTAGATCCATAGTGCTGTGACCTTTGCTCTAAGGCCCCTTTAATAGATAACAGAATTGCATTTGCTGCACATCTAATGCATGTCAGTGGGATTTAATTTACTGTATGTTGTATTGTGATTTTTCATATGCAAATTTTCTGCAGTAAAAAATCCATCTGATCCACACAAATGGTCGGCACCTCCACACACAAAAAAAGTCATTTTACGTATAAAACATAGTTCTTTATTTCATCTTGTTAAAAAAAGGTTCCATAAAAAGGGTGTCAAACAGCATAGGGCTACTACCTGCAACACCCGCTGTTTCAGACCTCCTGGTCTTTCCTCAGGCTGGACAGCTGTCCACAGCAGTGTGGGGCTGTCCAGCCTGAGCAGGTGGTGCCGACCATTTCTGTGGATCACTGTGCTACTGTGGTACTTAAGGTACTGAAGGACGTTTGGTCTTGGGCACTCCACTTCTATTTTTTGCATGGGTGCTGATCACACAAAAAGTTGTAAAAAATCCATCTGGCATGTATGCTTTTCTTTTTGCAGTGGACATGCAATTCGCATATCAATTTAAAGCGGAATATAACCCAGCATTTCAACTTTGCTCTAAAACATTATTTACAGCATATTATATGCAACCAGCATTTTTTTTTTACTAGACCAGCATTGGAAGGGTTACACACAGCGCTTTAAAGTTCCGTGGAGATAAATGCTGCCACAGCCGAAGTTTAGTTAGATACATTTAAGTAAACACAATGTAACAAGTGAGGAATGTGACACACACTCTGACTGTGCAGGAGCTCCCAGACACAGAGAGAGAGTGAGTCACATTCCTCACTTGTTACATTGTGTTTACTTAAATGTATCTATCTAAACTTCGGCTGCGGCAGCATTTCTCTCCACGGAACTTTAAAGCTCTGTGTGTAACCCTTCCAATGCTGGTCTAGTAAAAAAAAAATGCTGGTTGCATATAATATGCTGTAAAGTTTTAGAGCAAAGTTGAAATGCTGGGTTATATTCCGCTTTAAGTCTATGGAAGTGCAGAAAAAAAATCACATTTGATATGTGAAAGTTGCAACCGCTTTTGAAGTCACCTAGATACATTTTCATGAATATTACCTTCATTTTAAGGCATGGAAAAATCAGGATCCCAAAAATCACATCAAAACAGAAACAAAAAAGCAAAATTGCAGAGGAAAATGATTAAAGGACAAACCAAAAAATGATAAGCTAAGTGTTGAGGCTGCTGATTCAGTGCCATCTTGGATAGTTGGATAGCCAGACACATGAACTCATTCTTCCCCTCGGCTGTCAGGCTCTTAAACTCCCTCCACATACTACCATCAGGGAATCCCCCCAGTGGGCTGCGGAGCAGGCCGTGACATAGCCAATCAATCAACCATATAATCAACTGACACCCTGGACTAATGTCAGACTGGAAAATTACAGGAGGAGAACTGCTATGTACAATGTACAATGTAAACCGTGTTTCTGATGTTCCCCTGCTTGTTGACTGCATATATGTGCACCTGTATATCTATGTCTTCTTCTTGAGCTATGTATTGTGCCAAATCCAATTCTGGGCATGATTATGAACCAAAAAAATTGTAAATTGCAGAATCAGAGGTGTGGAAAAAACTATGCGGATTGTGGGTGGAAATCACAGGGATAAAAGTGATTTCTGCCTAAAGTGTTTAGAAAACCTTGTCTTTACAGCGTATCCTCAAGTACCCATTATAAGCCTTTTAAGATATTGGTCTCCTAATTTGAACATATAATAAAGGTTTTTGGTTTACATTTTAGGATTCACCAGCTCCTGGTTCCTACAACGTCAGCGAATCTTATGAACACTTGTATGCTAAGGGCCAATACAGAGCGCCCAGGACAGTACAGGCCAAGAGAAAGCAATCCTCCTTCCTAAGTGTGGCTCCCAGAAGCCTCACTCTGCAAATGACCTCTGAAGTACCAGGTATGATTATTTTGTTTCTGATAAATGACCATTCACACTGCAGCATTTGGAAGCAATCCAACAGATTCATGAGCAGCTTCAATAGTGTAATTTGTTGCTGCTGATGGAAGTGCCCATTTATTGTTAGCTTTAAAGTGACTGGCTGCCACCATCTCACACATAATTAGAGAAATTACCATTTTGATAGCAAATATTTAGTTTCCTGATTTAAAAAAAAAATGAAAAAAAAAAACCCAAACAAACAAAAAACATGCATACCACACCCTCTGCGTTTCCCAGTTTCTCAAATGCAGGAGGCTAAAAATTTTTGGCTGTCTTCTGCACTTTATTAGTTTGTTATAATAAGGACACATATATTCCATTGTAATTGTATTAGGTGAGGGCAAAAAAATGTGTTCACAAGCCACTAGATAAGGAAGGAAAACGCTATATCTTTATGACGGGATTCAATACAATTTTTTAGCAAGTGCCAATAACTTAAGAATGACACAAGCATAAGTTTTCTCTAGGGGGATATTTGAGATGTTTAACCAAGTCAACAGTTTTCAGCATCTATCGCTTGAAAAAGAACTAAAAAGCATGTAAGAAAAGTAATGTCAAACTTAACTTGATGTGGAATAACTTATTTTGAGTACTTTTCTTTCTGGTGCTAAAAACATACCGTCTTAGGCCCGGTTCACACTTGCGGTGGCCCTCCGGAATCGCCGTGCCGGAGCCGCACCGCTTGCAGAACGGACGGAACGGACGCACGGCATAGCAATGAAAGCCTATGCGTCCGTTCACATGCGTCCGTTCTGCCGAACCGGAGCCGGACCGGATCCGGGCCGGATCCGGACTCGGGCCTCCGTTCCAACATGCGCTATTTTTTCATCCAGCTCCTCCGGCAGCCGTATCCGGGGCGGAGCCGGACTGCACCATCCGGCCAATACAAACCAATGGGAACCGGAGAGCGCACAACACACTGGCTGAGAAATCCGGATGTTCTACCCCACTTCCTATGGGGATTGTTGCGGCGATATTGGATGGGGACACATGGGCAAGCATTTTGGAGTGGAGCAGCACAGCTGGATCCGGATCCGGAGATGTTGGCAGCATGTCGGAGATGGAGGTGAGTGCTAAACAGCAGAGGGCCTGATTCCACAGGTCCCCCTTCTGCTGACCTCCCAGACCCCAACATTTTTTTTGTTTTTAACGAACTTTTGCCAAACGGATCCGGATCGCATCCTGATGGACACCTGATGCAACCTGACCGGATCCGGATCGGATCCGGATCAGAACCGTACGGTTCCAATCCGGATCCGGTCCGGATCCGGTCAGGTCATCCGGTCCGTTTGGCAAACAACCGCTAATGTGAACCGGGCCTTATTCGGAATATAAGACACACTTTTTCTCCCCCAAAAATGGGCGGAAAAAGGCAGTGCATTTTATATTCCGAATGTGTGGCCAGATTTCCCCCACACAAGCTCTTACCTATTCAGTGTCATGCTCCGAGTCTTCTGTTTGTCTCCTCCGCCCATCTTCTGTGGCCTTTGTACTTCCCAGTTCACTTTATTATTATTATTATTTATTGTATTTATAAAGCGCCAACATATTACGCAGCGCTGGACAATAAATATATACAATGATACAAGGATGACATACATAGGGTTATACACATAGAACAAAGTTATACATGCAAATTGTACAAAATACATGATCATGCAATGTGGGCTGGTTAGGTAGGCCCAGTAATACAAGTACAGGCTGTCATAGGACAGGAGCACATGATCCTTTAGATTACACTAGGGAGTGGAGGACCCTGCCAGAGGCTTACAATCTAAAGGGAGGGGTGGAAACACTAGGTGGGGCTGTTAAATATTCCTTAGAGCGTTACTGTGTGGTAGGAGGTGGGTAGGCCATCATAAAGAGGTGGGTTTTGAGGGCTTGCTTGAATGTGTTGAAAGAGGGAGCAAGTCTGATGGGTGGTGGAAGGGCATTCCAGAGGGTGGGGGCAGCTCTTGAGAAATCCTGCAGGCGGGCATGGGAGTGTGAAATGCGTGGGGTGGTGAGGCGAAGGTCGTTGGAGGAACGGAGGGGGCGACCTGGTGTATACCTGTGAACAAGCTCCGAGATGTAGGTAGGGCAGGTTTTGTGCACAGATTTATATTTTATATTTATAGTTCACTTGTGCCCTCTAGCTGTGCACATCACGCATGAACCCGGTGCACTTGCACTGTCAGGTCATGCATGATGAGCGCAGCTAGAGGGTACCAGTGAACCAGGGAGAACAGAGGCCAGTGGCAGAATCTTCTGATTACAGAGGCTGTAGATGGAAGCAGGAGATGGACGGAGGACTCTGAGTTTGTCGCTGGATAGGTAAGAGCATGCATTGTAGCTAGCAGTGTAGTTAGTGTAGCTGAGAGTGAAGTTGGGGTAGATGGCAGTGTGGTAAGCAGAGCTGTGAGTGTTGCTGGGAGTGTAGTGAGTGTATCTGGGAGTGTAGTTAATGTAGCTTGGAGTGTGATGAGTGTAGCTTTGCTTGTAGCTTGGAGTGTAGCAAGTGTAGCTGTGAGTGTAGTTGGGAGTGGTGTCGTGAGTGTATAAGTCTGTGTTTTGAGTGTAGCTGGTGGGTGCAGCAGGGGTTAGTGAAGCTTGGCAGTGTAGCTCAGATAGAGGCAGTTTTGGGGGAAAAGGTCCACGAGATGTCCATGCACCATATACACATTAGGTTTAGTATTACCCCCAAATCACAACCCCTCACCCCCCAACACCAGCCGAGGCAGCTGGGAGGCACACATGCCTGCAAATCCCTACTGCCATTTTGACCAGCACCCCAAATCCTCCATGTTGGCAGAGTAGGGGCAAGGAGCAGTGTAATACAGCTTCTGCCCTAATCACAAACCTGTTCAATTTTGGGAGATTGTAAGTTAAATTTGATTGTAAATTGAGTTATGTGTTAACCACTTCAGGACCATGCATATTAAAATCTACATCCTGTCTATGAATGCTAGTTTCTGACACATTGTAGATTTTTACTTCAGCATTCTTGTGTACTTTGACTGCTGGCATCTTCTAGAATTAATGAGGAGGATTTTGATTGGCTCCTGATTACATAATTATCACTGTTTCGGTCTTAAAATCCTATTTTCCACCTCTATTTAGTGTCCCTGCAGTGTACCTAAAAAATAAATAATCTATATAATTTTGACATCTCTGCATAGACAACATATGAAATGATCAGTTTCTGAAAGTTTTACTGCAGCAATTTGAGATATTTACATATTTGTGGTTGAAAAATTCAGAAAATTCATTTTTTTCATGTTTTAAGTATATTAACTATTAAAAACACAAGAACATTCCAGATTTACTATAATTCAATTATATCAAAAGAAAGTCCTATTTGTCTTGAAAAACGCCCAAGAACTGTCAACTTTAGCAAAGGCATAACAGAATTGTGAAAATTGACTTGGTCCTGAACATGATGAGACAGTGATAAACAATTTACTTTCTGACAACTCTGGATTTAGACATATAATAGTATAAACTAATGCTTTTTGGTTATTTGTGCTTTTAAACTGCTTAGAACAGTGTATTAAATACTGTAACATTTAACAAGAAGAATATATAATTAAAAAGTAGTATTGGATATTTTTTATACATAAAAATGACTGTGTTTGTATCTTTAAAATATTGTAACTCGAGTAATTTGTAAGCAAGGGACGGTCTGCGACTGCAAGTGTTTTATTGTAGCATTTAATAGATACAGGTTTCATTCATTCATATGTTTGAGGGCATACATTTAAAAGTGCAGCAAGTCAAATTGGGTGTGAGATGTTGCTAAAAGTTTAATATCAAAAATGTTACCGATATACTACTGTGATAAAAGAATCTTGGTTATATTACTCTTAAATTACATTAGTGTGTGCCAATTTATGCGGGCTGCACCTAGAACACTACTATATTGATAACATAACTTGGAAAGTATAGCATTGGCGAAACTGTCTCACGCTACTACTGATGCGGTTTGAGGTGCATCAGGTGGCGAAGGAGGTGGGGCGCAGGTGGGTGCAGGGAAACCTAACGCCCAGTTCCAAGTCACATGACAGGCATTGGATGCCCTTTTTTCTTATGAGAGTAAATACTCAGCTGATAAACATTCAGAAGTAGCAGGTACTCTTTTGCCTAATCATCTTGTGGTCCCAGGCAGTTATTTTTTTTTACAAAAATAGGCTGTTTTTATCTCAGACTGCAGAAGGTAAGGTTCAATTACAGCAGTGAGCCTCTGTGTGAAAGTAACAGATTGTTATTGTACTTTTCTGACTGTAAAGTTTTCTAATTGAACTGGATATTACATTGTGGCTGCTTCCTTACTAGCTGTGTTTTGATTTTTCACTAATAGTTTGGATCAGAGGCAGACAAGACAACTATATCAGCAATGAGGAGATGGGAGACAGAGAAACTGTAATTTATGCTGGACTGTAGATCTATTGTAGCCATTTTTAAGTTCTGTGTAAAGCTACATACAGACATGAAACATTTGAGGGTCATAATATTTGTTGAAGATTGTCAAAGCATGGTGACAAGCGGGTGCCCCTGGCAATTTTTTTAGCTGATTGCATTGGTACTGTACACAGCCTCCTGCTTCTCTTCCTCCATCCCCTCTCCATAGGACAATGCATGCAACTTGACTGAGCCAAGTATGCATTAACTACCGCTGGCTTCTGGCAAGCTGTCATAAAGTAATAATGAACAATTGTTTTGGCCAGGAAGTGTCCATTGTCTGCAAGGGCCTTAAATAATGGGACTCTTATAGACATTGCCATAAATGCCTACTAACAGCAATTTACAATGTGCAAATTATATTTTTTGTTTCATGGTTGTTTAATATATATTTATACATGATAGTGCCGATATACCCAGAAGATTTTCATTAGGAAGTATTCAGAATGACAGGATATTTAAAATCGCTCTGTGAAACATGCTGTCTTTATGTAAGTCATTCTTTCTCTGGACATATTTTCTTCTCAGCCTGTGAACCTTCCACCAAACAGCAGCACCACGGGGAATATTTCAGTACATTTTTTTCCAGAACCCTTATATCCAAATAATGTGTTTTTCCATATGCCAAATTCCCCTCCGTATCATCTACTGCAGAATTGCTTTGATATATGCAGCTGTGGAAAGAAATAAACACAACAGGCACCTTTTTCATCTACAATTAGTCAAATCAAAAGAATCTAGCCGCTCAGTAGCCAAGACTTTAGTAAATTAATAAACGTGCTTTTACTTTGGGAATAAAAGAACTCAACGAAATATTTTTTTAGAGGGTGTTGAATAAGTGTATTCATTGTAAATTCTGTTGTACGCAATACACTTGTACAAAAATCTTCCCTGTGTGCCGCACAAGAAAACTGCTGCAACCTTCAGTATTTTTCTTTGTGTAGGACAAAGCTTTAAAACACACTTAGTCTTTGGATTTACAATTGAACAACACGGAAATAAAAGGCTATACAGTGCTAGCATTGCAGGGTCAAAGAAAATGTATCATTATAGGAAAAGGTAACCTAGTTAGCAAAGATGAATCTTTTGAAAGGGTCACAGCTGTAACTGCTGTGGCCATAGTGTTTGGGTGATTTCATAAATGCTTTCTGTTTTCAGCTATTTTTTATATTTAATATGATTGTTATTATCATTATGCATTTATATTGTGCTGACGTTTTCTGAAGGGCTCCAAAGAGTATGTTGAATAATTAATTTCATTAATAGACTCTCAGAGTAGCTCACAATCTAATCCATGGCATAGTCATAGTTTAAAGAGGAACTCCAGTGACATAAATAAAAGCTGAGAAACGTTTTTTTTCCCCCAATAATGTCTCTTGTACATCGTCTTATTATCTTTTGGGAGGGGACACCTATATCATTTCCCTTCAAAAAATTACTTTCTGTTCCCTTCAAAAAATTACTTTCTGTTTCTGTTTGAATAAAAGTAACTTTAAGTCAACATTTGCCAGGAGTATGAATAATTATGGGCAGCACTGTATATATATATACATAGTGGGATGCGAAAGTTTGGGCAACCTTGTTAATCGTCATGATTTTCCTGTATAAATCGTTCTTTGTTACAATAAAAAAAAGTCAGTTAAATATATCATATGAGACACAGACTAACCAGCAAGCTCATGGTGACCCAGAACTCATTGGAGTGTGTAAGGGACTACAATGGTCCTAAAAGCCCCCTTACTAAGATGTTAAGAAAAACAAAAGTTTGCTTTCCTAAAACAGAAAGAATTTGCGATAATTCAGGTTGGAGTGAGCTTGAGATGTCTCCCAGTGCATCACTGCTGAATATATGCAAATTAACCATTGTACCCTTAGAAGCTAAACACACCTCCAGAACCGCTGGAATGCAATGATGTGTCAGCTTGTTAATTTGTACAGAGCCATAATAATCCAACATGCATACAGACTGTTTCGGATTGTTTGATCCTCATCAGTGCATGGCATGGATTAATTTGGCTCTATGGAGTAGGGCTTGTGAATCCGAGAGGCACAGACTAACCAGCAAGCTCATGGTGACCCAGAACTCATTGGAGTGTGTAAGGGACTACAATGGTCCTAAAAGCCCCCTTACTAAGATGTTAAGAAAAACAAAAGTTTGCTTTCCTAAAACCGAAAGAATTTGCGATAATTCAGGTTGGAGTGAGCTTGAGATGTCTCCCAGAGCAACACTGAATATATGCAAATTAACCATTGTTAGCCCAATTAATCCATGCCATGCACTGATGAGGATCAAACAATCCGAAACAGTCTGTATGCATGTTGGATTATTATTGCTCTGTACAAATTAACAAACTGACACATCATTGCATTCCAGCAGTTCTGGAGGTGTGTTTAGCTTCTAAGGGTACAATGGTTAATTTGCATATATTCAGCAGTGTTGCTCTGGGAGACATCTCAAGCTCACTCCAACCTGAATTATCGCAAATTCTTTCTGTTTTAGGAAAGCAAATATATCATATAGGAGATACAGTATTTGACAAGTTGAATTAAGTTTATTTGATTTACAGAAAGTGTGCAATACATGTTTAAACAAAATTAGATAAATGCACACATTTGGGCACCACAAAAAAGAAATGAAATCAATATTTAGTAGATTCTCCTTTTGCAGAAATTACAGCCTCTAAATGCTTCCTGTAGGTTCCAATGAGAGTCTGGCTTCTGGTTGAAAGTATTTTGTACGTGTTCCTCTGCATGAATGCCTTAGTGGATTTTGTGCAGTGTTTAGGGTCGTTGTCTTGTTGAAAGATCCAGCCCTGGTGCAGCTTCAGCTTTGTCAACTTTGACAAGATTCCCAGTCCCTGCACTAGCCACACAACCCCCAGCATGATGGAACCACCACCATATTTTACTGCAGGTAGCAGGTGTTTTTCTTGGAATGTTGTGTTCTTTTTTCTACATACATAACGCCCCTTGTTATGTCCAAATAACTCAATTTTAGTTTCATCAGTCCACAGCACCTTATTCCAAAATGAAGCTGGCTTGTCCAAAATGTGCTTTAGCATACCTCAAGCAGCTCTGTTTGTGCTGTGGGCGGATAAAAGGCTTCCTCTGCATTATTCTCGCATACAGCATCTCCTTGTGTAAAGTGTGCCAAATGAATAAACAATGCACAGTGACTTTATGTCACTCCATAGGTCTTTGGTACTGGTCTGTGGGTTGACTCTGACTGTTCTCAGCATTCAATGCTTCTGTTTATCTGAGATGTTTCTTGGTCTGCCACTTCGAGCCTTAACTTGAACTGAGCCTGTGGTCTTCCATTTCCTCAATAGGTTCCTAACTGTGGAAATAGACAGCTGAAATCTCTGAGACAGCTTTCTGTATCCTTCCCCTAAACCATGATGGTGAACAATGTTTGTCTTCAGGTCATTTGAGAGTTGTTTTGAGACCCCCATGTTGCTACTCTTCAGAGAAAATTAAACGAGGAGGAAAACTTACAATTGACCCCTTTAAATACTGTTTTTCATATTTGGATTCACCTGTGTATGTAGGCCAGGGGTCACTGAGCTTACCAAGCCAATTTGAGTTCCAATAATTACTTCTAAAGGTTTTGGAATCAATAAAATGAAAACAGTGCCCAAATGTATGCACCTGCCTAATTTTAGTTAAAAAATTACTGCGCACTCTCTGTAAATCCAATAAACTTCATTTCACTTCTCAAATATCACTGTGTGTGTCTCCTATATGATATATTTGACTGACATTTTTTATCATAGCAACCAACAATTTATATAGGAAAATTATGACAATTACAAAGGTTGCCCAAACTTTCGCACCCCACTGTGTGTTTGTATATATATATATATATATATATATATATATATATATATTTATTAATTAGAGGGCATATATATATTTATACATATATATATTTATTAATTATACGCAGCATATAAACACACTTATTGATTAAAGGACTACTGTAGGGGGTCGGGGGAAAATGAGTTGAACTTACCTAGGGCTTCTAATGGTCCCCCGCAGACATCCTGTGCCCATGCAGCCACTCTCCGAAGCTCTGGCCCCGCCTCCAGTTCACTTCTGGAAATTCAGACTGTAAAGTCTGAAAACCACTGCGCCTGCGTTGCCGTGTCCTCGCTCCTGCTGATGTCACCAGGAGCATATTGCGCAGGCACAGACCATACTGGGCCTGCACAGTATGCTCCTGGTGACATCAGCAGGAGCGAGGACACGGCCTTGCAGGCGCAGTGGTTTTCAGACTTTAACCGGTTCAGCAGCACAGTCCGAAAATCTCATGCATCCGAGCAACGTTCACCTCCCATTCATTCGCCTATAACTTTATTGCTACTTATCACAATGAATTGATCTATATCTTGTTTTTTCCGCCACTAATTAGGCTTTCTTTGGGTGCTACATTTTGCTAAGAATTATTTTTTTCTAAATCTATTTTAACAGGAAGATTAAGAAAGAAATGAAAAAAATTCATTATTTCTCAGTTTTTGGCCATTATAGTTTGAAATTAATATACGCTAGCGTAATTAAAACTCATGTATTTTATTTGCCCATCTGTCCCGCTTATTACACCATTTAAACGATGTCCCTATCACAATTTATGGTGCCGATATTTCATTTAGAAATAAAGGTGCATTTTTTCAATTTGCGTCCATCACTATTTATAAGCTTATAATTTTAAATAATATAATAACATATTCTCTTGACATGCATATTTAAAAAGTTCAGACCCTTGGGTAACTATTAATGTTGTTTTTGTTTTTTTTTAATTGTATTTTTTATTTTTATTTTTAATAAAAAAAAGTGTATGTGGGTAATTTTTGGTGTGGGAGGGAAACTGTTAATTTTAAATGTAAAATATATTTTTTTTTTATTAAAAATAAATTGTGGTGCAGTTTACTATTCGGCCACAAGATGGCCACAGTGAAAAAAGTCCTAGATGCGAACGATTTCGCATCTAGGAACTTAAAAGCAGGGGAAATGTTTCCTGGGGGCAGAAATACCGCGCTCTCTGGAGAGAAAGCGCCGGTATTTCTGCGGGGAAGATATATCGGTGAATGGGAATTATATTCCCATTCACTGATCGGGGGGCTAGCGGTGGGCAGCGGGAGTGCGCGCGGGGGCGCGCCCGATCACGCGCACGAGGCGGCGGCAGCAGCAGTGCCTATCTGGACGAGGAAGCTCGTCCAGATAGGCCGACCTGGTTAAAGTCTGAAATTCCAGAAGTGAACCAGAGGCGGGGCCGTCGCATCGGTGAGTCGCTGCGCGGGCACAGGATGTCTGCGGGGGACCATTAGAAGCCCCGGGTAAGTTCAACTCATTTTCCCCCGACCCCCTTACAGTATTCCTTTAAGAGAGCAGGCATTTCTATGAATTGCTCTGTGTGTATTTGTTCTTATGCAACAATAAAAAATTCTACCATCAGAAAAAGGCTTGATCCATACAGAGAGGATTCACACATATCTGAAATTACGGATTTTCTTAGATCCAAACAGAGGCGTCACACACACACAAAACTTTGGATGACCCCTGAGGGAGGGGGAAGTCGGGCCCCCCTCCCCAACTCTGTATGTGCCCACTGCTCCCCCCTACTGCACTGCACCCCCTCCTGCCCCAGGTTCCTCCCCATGAGCCCCCCCCCCCACACTGGCTGCATCCTTTGCGGGGGCAATTGTTACACCCCTGGATCCTCATACATAACGGTCTGTAGAGATTACTGTGCAAAAAGCAAAAATAGCCACCAGCTGATTACTCTTTCTTTTTTTTTTCTTTTTTTGCTGAAGAACACATATGGTAGGGTTAGAATTTGGCATCAACAGCATGAATACATGGACTTTACCTGCGTTACCTTTTTTTTTTATAAATTCTTTTTATTTGAATTTTTAAGATGAAAAACATACAAACAAACACAGGCGCCTCTACTAACACACACAGGTGGGAGGGCGCCTGTAACCAGAGAAAACACTACACATTATGGGACCTACCTGTCCCAACAGAAGATGACCAACACCACCCCCACTCCCCCCACCCTGATCCACCACCCCCCACCCACCCGGGCCACGAATTTGGCCAGGATACATATCCGATTGAGCTTGATCCAGGTGTGGATGTTTTTAGTTGGATTCCACTTTGTCTGTCCAGGGCTTCCAGACTTTCATAAATTTTTGTGGACAGCCTCTGGCCGTATATGCAGCTTTGTATAGAGGTAGAGAGTTATTTATTAAGGATTTCCATTGTTGAAAGGACGGAGGTTCAATAGCCTTCCAGTTGAGAACAATAGCTTTTCTATAGTAGAAGAGGGTAAGACTGAGTAGAGTTCTTTGAGCTCTCCTGGGAGCTAGCGAGGAAGTTAGGCCCAGAAGGCACCAGGTAGGATCCGGTTTAACTGTGGTATGCGCAAACTGTGTGATAAATTCACAAATACTGGCCCAGATGGGAGCAATTTTATAGCAGTTCCAAAAGATATGGTCAAAGTCCGCCTGAGGGGCGCCACAGCGCCAGCAGACATCACTGTATGCTGAGTTGAACTTTGCCAGCTTAGCCGGTGTTAGGTATGCTCTGTGGAGTATTTTGAATTGGATAAGTCTATCCCTAGTGGCAATTAAGTGCTGAAATGGTGCGGTCCAGGCGTCCTCCCAATCCTCATCATCAATAAGTGGTGCCATGACCATCCAGGGGGGCTTGAATGCTGAGACGTGGGGCTCAGTAATGAGTATAATATTCTTATAGATTGAGGATAAGGCCTTGGTTAGGTCCTTGGTTAGAAGGGTATCCTCAACATCAGACGAGCGGATGCGAGGAGGAGAAGATCCGAACTGGGCCTGGTAGGCGTGGCGCAGCTGCAGAAATCTGAAGAAGTGGGAGTTAGGAAGATTATAGGTATCTTTCAGTTGATCAAACGTTGCAAGAGAGCCAGACATTACAATGTGGGATATGTGGCTAACACCTTTGGAAATCCATATTATAGGATCGGGTATAGTGTAGAAGTTCTTGAGAGTAGGATTATTCCAGAGTGGAGTTTTGGGTGAGAAAACTTTTGAGGAGGGAGAGTCCCAGGTATGCACAAGATTCCATGCTCTAATGACCGTTTTCATTGATACAGTTAACGGGTATGGAGCTTTTAGGCCCCGGTACAGAAGTTGTGATAGTGCCTCATAGGAGCCCAATTGGGCTGCCTCAAGCACAGTAGCTGCATTAGATTCGTCGGGGCATAGCCACCAGTGCGCAGTTACCAGTATGCTAGCAAGGAAGTATTTCTGTAGGTGAGGCAGGGCAAGACCCCCCTCTGTCCACGGCCTCTGGAGCTTTTTAAGGCTTATTCTAGAGGATTTTTGATTCCAAATAAAGCTAAGGAAGATAGAGTTAAGTTGGGCAAAGAACTTTTTAGGGATCCAGATAGGACAGTTGCAGAACACATATAGCATGCGGGGCAGTATCTTCATCTTAATTAGGTTAATTTTGCCTACTAAGGATAGTGGAAGAATTTGCCATTTTTGTAGACATTGCTTAGTATGGGCAATTAGGGGCAGAAGGTTGTCTACATAGAAGTCATCTATATTATTCGTAATTTGTATGCCCAGGTACTTGGTTCTGGGGACCACTTCCAGGGTGAACGTATCATTGTTTAGTGGCGTGAGCGGAAGAAGTTTCGACTTTTTCCAGTTGACCCCGAGGCCAGTAAAGGGCAGGAAATTTTCAAATATGGATAGTACGCCCTTTAAGGAATTGGCCGGATCGTCAAGGTATATTACAAGGTCGTCGGCATAGAGGGATACCCTCTCCTCCAGCCCCCCAGTTCGGAAGCCCGAGATATCAGGGGACTGCCGTAGGGATGCAGCAAGAGGTTCCATCGCAAGAGCGAAGAGGGCTGGAGAGAGAGGGCACCCCTGGCGAGTGCCACGGCGCAACTCAATTGGAGCTGAAATGATGTTCCCCATTTTAATATTAGTTAAGGGCGTTTTATATATAGCCTGTATCCATGAGACAAACCTCTGACTAAATCCCATTTTATGTAGAGCGGCCCACAGGTATTCCCATTCGACAGAGTCGAAGGCCTTCTGGATATCGACAAACGCCAGGGCTCTAGGGGTAGAGGAGTTTGAATTGAGTTGTATGTGGGAGAAGAGGCATCTAAGGTTTATATCTGTTGTTTTATTGGGAATAAATCTAGTCTGGTCTGGGCTGATGAGCTCCGTGATAAACTGATTAATCCTAGTTGTGATAAGTTTGGTTAGTATCTTAAGGTCATTATTGAGAAGGGATATTGGCCTATATGATTGGCATTCAAGAGGGTCCTTGTCAGGTTTGGGGATTAAAATTAAGTGAGCTTGATAGAAGGAAGGGGGGAGGTTACCACCAAGAAGGGCTGAATTATAGAGGGTTTTTAGTTTGGGGGCAAGGAGGCGAGCATATGTTTTATATAATTCTATAGGGATCCCGTCAGGGCCAGGGGATTTATTGCAGGGAAATGAGCTTATGGCGTTTAAGATTTCATCCTCTTGGATCTCAGCCTCAAGGAGCAGAGTTTGTTCAGATGTCAGCATAGGAAGCTCTATGCGTTCTAGGTGGGCGGCCATATTTTCATGACAGCTTGCAAATTGGGATTGATAGAGGTCTGTATAATACTTATAGAAGCAATCTACTATGAGGCCTGGGACAGAGGTAGTGTCTCCCGAGGGCAGTTTAATTTCAGGAATCACAGTTTGTGCAGTCTGACTCCTGGAAAGGTCTGCCAGGAGCTTCCCATTCTTATCACCCTTTTCCCAAATTTCCTGTCGCCACTCTGTGAGGGAAGCCTTGGTAATGTCAGTCATGTGCAGGTTTAAGTTACGTTTGGCTTGCATTAGGTGAAGAAAATCCGATTTAGCGTTGGAATCAGCAAATTTTTGTGAAGCTGCAGATTCCGCAGACTTCAGGTTTAGTAGGGTTTGATTAAATTCTTTCCTATGGGCAGAAATACATGAAATATATTCACCTCGCAGAGTGGCTTTAAAAGCATCCCATACTAATAGTTCGTTGGCAGATCCCTCATTAATTTCCCAATATGATTGGATAGCAGGTGAGATATGCTTACTGATTTTCTCATCTGAAATCCATTTAGGGTCCAGCCTCCATATGCTTCTATCAGCACAATGCCTAAATGTAAGATTAATTTCAAGTGGGGCGTGATCTGAAAGACCGCTTGGGAGGTAGTTGGCAGATATAACATTCGTTAAGAGGTCTGAATTTGCAAAAGCAAGGTCAATTCGGGAGGCGGATTTATGTGTCGTAGAGAAGTATGAGAAGGAGGTTTTAGTGGAGTTTTTCCATCTCCAATTTTCAGTTAATGAAAGGGCATTGGCCCAATTAGCTAGTTCTTGGCTTGCATGTCTATTGGGGTTGGAGGTATCACAGGTTGAATCCAGGATAGCATTATAGTCTCCTATAAGGAGTAATTTAGCGGGGAGGAACTTAGCTATTTTGGCACTGAGCTCAGAGAGCAACGGAGGCTGGAGGCTGGGAGGAGCATAAATACCAATAAAGCAATATGTCTCACTGTGTATTTGGAGCTTTAAAATAACATATCTACCATCAGTATCAACCTCTGAGGACAAAATTTTGCATGGCAGGGCCTTGCTGATCAGAATGGAGACTCCCCTCGAGAAGGTGGAAAAAGTAGAGTGATACACCTTTTGGACCCAAGGGCGGCGCAGAGTGCGCAGCCTGTCACCAATCATGTGGGTCTCAAGTAAAATGAGAATATGGGGCTTATATTTTTGAACGTATTGAAACGTTAGTGAGCGTTTGAATGCGGAGCCTAGGCCCCGTACATTCCATGAAAGTACCTTCAGAGGAGTCCCCATTCTAACGCAAAGCTAGTTATATTAATTATCATTGCTGAGAACATTTCGGCGGGAAGCCTGAGCATCGGGGAGGCGGCATCCCAGGCAAGGAGGAGAGAGGGACATAAGATGGTGCCGGTCAGGAAAGACAATACAAACAGTAAACCCAAACGCATCAAACAATTGCATAACATTACCCCTGCTGCAGTACTGAAACAGAAAAAAAGTATGCAGCCTTGCATCCCAACAAAGCAGAACATCAGCACCTGTAGTCTATATTAGTAACCTTAGGTGCTAAAAACAGTAGGTATCGGTGTCCGTTATCAAACCTGAGGTCCGTGCAAGTGTAGGAAAGACATAACACGGCAGTGCATAGCAGGACAGTAGTTACAACACTAGGTTGCAGGCATTATGGATATATATATTACCCGCACAAGGATCATAGTCATTGGTTGCGAAATCAGAGCACTATACCCGATTATATGGTGTCTAGCCAGTCACTTACTTCCTGGGGATGGTCAAAGAATTTAGTGAAGTTTCCGTGCACCACTCTAAGCTTGGAAGGGAAGAGCATACTATACTTTAATTCTTTGTCTCGGAGACGCTTCTTAACTTCCATAAATGATTTGCGCTTCTTCTGGATGTCCGCAGAGAAATCCGGGAAAAGCATTACTTTTGCATTATTATAGGTGAGCTCCATCTGTTTCCTGGCCTCAGTGAGGATCAAATCGCGGTCCTTGTAATTCAAGAGGCGCGCCAGGAATGGCCTCGCAGGGGAACCCGGTGGAAGCGGCCGAGAGGGGACCCTGTGCGCCCGTTCAACAACGTATGTAGCTGGGAGATCATTTAGGCCTAGGAGGGTTTTGAAGAAGGCCTCAGCAAATTCTGCAGGATTATCTCCCTCTGTTCCCTCTGGCAGCCCCAGGACTCTTACGTTGTTCCTACGTAGTCTGTTCTCTGCATCAACCGAGCGGTCCATAAGTTGTTTCACCTGCTGCTTAAGGGATGCAATATCCGTAGTGTGTGTAGCAGCGGTGTCCTCAGTGTCTGAGACTCTCCTCTCGACTTCCGCGGTCCGTGCGTGTAGTTTGTCCATGTCTTGGCGGATTAGTTGGATGTCTGCCTCTACCTTATCTAGCTTGGTGGTGAGAGCTATGCGGGAGGCAGTAATAGCTTCCAGGATGACCGCGGTGCTCGCAGACGATGCGGCTTCCCCTCCGGCCTCCGCCATTGTGCTGGAGTTATGGCGGGTGCTGGTCACGTGGCAGCACTGAATGCAGCTAGTACAGGCTTCCGTAGAGTTTTTGTTCCCGGCCTTCTTGTTGTCAGATTTTTTAGGGGGCATAGTACCTCATTCGAATCCTCACAACCTCAGGAGTTCAGTGAGGGCAGTTAGGTGAGTAAAAATTGCAGTTTTCGGAGGATTTTTTCAGGATTTTCACGGAGCAACAGGCACACATGTCTTCTCCGCTCTACATCCGGACACACCCCCCCTACCTGCGTTACCTTAACAGTCCAGATGGGTGGTGGTGTAGGATGTGGTAGATTTGTAGCATGAATGTGTACCTGATAAATCTGCAAAAACTGTGCAATGCAGCCACATCACTGTGGACTAGAATCTCAACAGAATGTTTTCAACTTCTTGAGGAACCCTATGCCAAGAACAATTCAAGTTGGATTCAGATAAGGGAAGTCCAACTCAGTTTTAAAAGTGTGCACAGATTTTTTTATATTGTAAATGCAAACCATTTGGTCCCTCACATTTACATCCCTTTATCCTGCTGTAGCCCCCATGACAGAGGATCCACCATAAACCTTATTCCCCCAAATTACAAATGGTGCCACCTGTAGAGAGATGTTTGCAAACCCCCATGGCCCTGACTCCCTGTGCATGCAGGTACTGCTCACCCAGCAGTGATGCCCCTGCTGGAGATCTCTAGCATCATGGCTCCTATCCACCCAAGGACCTGCTTCTTACAGCACCTGTATGGGAAGATGAGCATAAGGTACAGAATAGGTAGCTGACAATTGCTACTGCGTGAACTACAATTTTATTTAGCTAAAAGAAAAAAAAAACATATTACAGCTTATTTATACATTTAGGATTTATTTTATATTTACAGCTTCCATCACTGGTGTTATACTGTAAAGAAAGGTCTTACAATGTGAGTTAAAAATAATAATAAAACAAATGTGCGGAGAAGTATTTATTTACAGTTTAAGTTTGTTGGAGACTTTAGTTTGTAAGTAATCTGCATTACATAAAATATTATAGAATTTAATAATAAGTAAAATAATGCTGGAGTCTGCAATGCGGATTGAGTCCATATTAACAGAATATTACCATAGTCTGCTCTTGTAAAAGAGACACGGTTGAATCATGCTTCTACTCTCAAATGAAATTGAACCTAATACTTTGGTGCTGAACATGTCCGGTGTGATTTTGGTATATTAAATAATATGGAGCGATAGTTGAAGATGATTAATGAAAAGGTGACAGCATAATAGGTTTTAATGAAAATGATAATTTATACTTTTGACACTGGGGACAACAGAGAATATGACATTATTTCATTTCTTAAGACATGACATTGAATGACTACCTAATTGACAGTTACTTGCTTTCATTCATAGCAGTTTGAAATATTTGGAATTTCAAAGAATAAAATAGTTAGACATAATACATTTAGAAGAGAAAAACTTTGGACCCTTCTGTAACAGTTGGCAAGAGATATTGCTTTGATATTAAATCTTTTCCCCATAAAACGGGTTTATATGAAAAAGGCGCCTGTAAAAAAGGGCGCCTGGTGGAGCCCATATATACCAATTTCGGCTACAAAAAAGGCGCCTGGTGTAGCCTATATAAACTTCGGCTACAAAAAAAGGCGCCTGGTGTAACCCATATAAACGTCGGCTACAAAAAGGCGCCTGGTGTAGCCCATATAAACTTCGGCTACAAAAAAGGCGCCTGGTGTAGCCCATATAAACTTCGGCTACAAAAAAAGGCGCCTGGAGTAGCCCATGTAAACTTCGGCTACAAAAAAGGCGCCTGGTGTAGCCCATATAAAAACTTCAGCTACTAAAAAACTCCGGGATGTGTTAATTACTATTCCCCCTCCATGCCGCCATGGATAGTGGGGGAATGAAATAATTCGGCTTCCAGCGCTTGTAGCCCATATAAAAACTTCAGCTACAAAAAAACTCCGGGATGTGTTAATTACTATTCCCCCTCCATGCCGCCATGGATAGTGGGGGAATGAAATAATTCGGCTTCCAGCACTTGTAGCCCATATAAAAACGTCGGCTACAAAAAAAGGCGCCTTGTGTAGCCCATATAAACTTCGGCTACAAAAAAGGCGCCTGGTGTAGCCCATATAAACTTCGGCTACAAAAAAGGCGCATGGTGTAGCCCATATCAAAACTCGGGCGCCCTTTTCTACACCTTGTAACCCATATTTCCAGAAATAACATTGATGTCTATGGCGGCGCCCTTTTCATACAGGCAGCTCAGGCGCCCTTTTCAACCGATACCCATAAAACTACCTACTGTTATTTCCCTTTAATTGTGCCACTGATACTCACTAGGATGGCCTTCAGGCCACAACTCAAAAAGTTTGTGTTGCCTCGCACTCACTACTGGATCAAACATTAAGAGGGAGTGCTACAGCTGAAAAAGGGGGATGACACCATCTATAAATCATCAGATAAAGCAGGAATCCGGCACGCCCAATATGTATGTATTTGTTTTGTGTATTAAAACGCTGGCATTTTTACAATGGCGTTTCTGATATGTCGCCTATGGCTAAAATTGTGCACCCCAACCCGGTGCTTCAAAGCCACCTACCCCTGTAATGTCAGTATCCTTTCTCTTGTACATTCCTTATTGTTTGTTATGTAGTGTGGGATATTACCGGTTACTTTTTGGGAAATATTTCTATTATATTAGAATTAAGTAGCTATGTTCCTCAAAATGAAATATATAATTAGCAACATGCTTCCAGACAAAAGACTATAGTAGTCACATGCTTACAGATAAAAGAATCAAACAGTGTCATAAAAAAATAAAATCAAGTAGTCACAAGCATTTAAATAAAATAATTAAATAGCCAGGTGCCTCAGGATAAACAAATTAAGTAGCCAGGTGACACAAAGATATACAGTGGTGTGAAAAACTATTTGCCCCCTTCCTGATTTCTTATTCTTTTGCATGTTTGTCACACTTAAATGTTTCTGCTCATCAAAAACCGTTAACTATTAGTCAAAGATAACATAATTGAACACAAAATGCAGTTTTAAATGATGGTTTTTATTATTTAGTGAGGAAAAAAACCTCCAAATCTACATGGCCCTGTGTGAAAGAGTGATTGCCCCCCTTGTTAAAAAATAACTTAACTGTGGTTTATCACACCTGAGTTCAATTTCTGTAGTCACCCCCAGGCCTGATTACTGCCACACCTGTTTCAATCAAGAAATCACTTAAATAGGAGCTATCTGACACAGAGAAGTAGACCAAAAGCACCTCAAAAGCTAGACATCATGCCAAGATCCAAAGAAATTCAGGAACAAATGAGAACAAAAGTACTGTAATTGAGATCTATCAGTCTGGTAAAGGTTATAAAGCCATTTCTAAAGCATTGGGACTCCAGCGAACCACAGTGAGAGCCATTATCCACAAATGGCAAAAACATGGAACAGTGATGAACCTTCCCAGGAGTGGCTGGCTGACCAAAATTACCCCAAGAGCGCAGAGAAAACTCATCCGAGAGGCCACAAAAGACCCCAGGACAACATCTATAGAACTGCAGGCCTCACTTGCCTGAATTAAGGTCAGTGTTCACAACTCCACCATAAGAAAGAGAATGGGCAAAAACGGCCTGCATGGCAGATATCCAAGGCGCAAACCACTTTTAAGCAAAAAGAACATTAAGGTTTGTCTCAATTTTGCTAAAAAAACATCTCAATGATTGCCAAGACTTGTGGGAAAATACCTTGTGGACCGCCGAGACAAAAGTTGAACTTTTTGGAAGGTGCGTGTCCTGTTAAATCTGTCGTAGAAGTAACACAGCATTTCAGCAAAAGAACATCATACCAACAGTAAAATATAGTGGTGGTAGTGTGATGGTCTGGGGTTGTTTTGCTGCATCAGGACCTGGAAGGCTTGCTGTGATAGATGGAACCATGAATTCTACTGTCTACCAAAAAATCCTGAAGGAGAATGTCCGGCCATCTGTTCGTCAACTCAAGCTGAAGCGATCTTGGGTGCTGCAGCAGGACAATGACCCAAAACACACCAGCAAATCCACCTCTGAATGGCTGAAGAAAAACAAAATGAAGACTTTGGAGTGGCCTAGTCAAAGTCCTGACCTGAATCCTATTGAGATGTTGTGGCATGACCTTAAAAAGGCAGTTCATGCTAGAAAACCCTCAAATAAAGCTGAATTACAACAATTCTGCAAAGATGAGTGGGCCAAAATTCCTCCAGAGCGCTGTAAAAGACTTGTTGCAAGTTATTGCAAACGCTTGATTGCAGTTATTGCTGCTAAGGGTGGCCCAACCAGTTATTAGGTTCAGGGGGAAATTTCTTTTTCACACAGGGCCATGTAGGTTTTGAGATTTTCTTCTCACTAAATAATAAAAACCATCATTTAAAACTGCATTTTGTGTTTAATTATGTTATCTTTAACTAATGGTTAACGGTTTTTGATGAGCAGATACATTTAAGTGTGACAAACATGCAAAAGAATAAGAAATCAGGAAGGGGGCAAATAGTTTTTCACACCACTGTAACAATTAATAAAACAAATTGTGTTCCCACATAAAATTACAGCCTTTTGTGCACCAGCAGCAATTTCTACAGGTAGATTTTAGATGCTAAGTATTTGACCACTGTGGTAATGCCATACTCCATTAAAAAGACAATACAAACAAACAAAAAAACCCACAACTTCTTTCCTGACACTATCCTGCTCACCATTCTTCCATGTTAATGCAGGTTGTTGCTGTGATCAACCCGATTCTGCTATTGAACACTCAGTTGAAATGGAGGGGATGATTATTCTGCTAGTATGTTGCTGGTGTTTCTGCAAGTGGCCATCTGCTCTTTCGGTTATGGTCCAGGAGAGGTGCATAAGAGAAAGACATGGAAAGGGTCAAAAGTTCACAGACCGACATCAGTGGGACAGCCGAGTCCAGCATGTGGGTCCTGCCTGTACACAGAAGCACAGCACAGGACAGCAGCCTTCCGTTAACCTCTGTACAGGCACAAGCCATCGTGCAGGAAGACAGCGGGAAGTCGGGAAGCAGCTGCACGCTGGCCCTGTTCACAGTGCAGTCACGCACTAAAAGCAGGCTGCAGCTGCTTACTAATGACATCAATCGCCATGGATCTGAGGTCTAAATGAGGCGAAGGCAGTGCGGACAGGGAGACAATGGTTGCAGCACTGGGCGGGGGCAAGCACAGCATGGGGGCAGGCTATGGCGCCCATGGCACAAGCCATGCCTGCACCTCTCTAAATATGCCACTGTGTTTTTATACACAAAAAGAATAAAGATACATATTGGATGTGCTAGCTTCCTGCGTTATTTTCAGGTCACAACTAACTGGAAAATACTTAGATTTATGTTGTGGAGATCAAATTTAGCTGTTTCCTGTATGAAAATAGGCTGAACTTTTTGATTTAGGATGATACCATTTATTGGCTATTATTAAGGCCTCTTGCACACTGCAAGTGATTCCGATTCAGATTCCGCTTTTTAATCAGTTTTTACATCCGATTCAGATTCCGATTTGCAGTTTGCTCCTTGCACACTGCAAATCGGAATCTGAAAACTGATTAAAAAGCGGAATCTGAATCGGAATCACTTGCAGTGTGCAAGAGGCCTAAAAGATGAAAAAAGTAGGTTTTTACTATGATGCCTTCTTCAGAATCTGGTCCTGTGCACTCTACTACTATGGATATGTGTAAGGTGCTTATGGGATAATAATAGTACGTCAAGGACCCATAGGAAACACGTTTCAGGCTTTAAATGCTAGCTATACCGGCCTGCATGGGTGGCAAGGGCTTAAAGAGGCTTGGAAGGGGGGATTCCACAATGTCAATTTTCTTAAAACATATAAAATGTCATTTTTTCGAGTTCTTTGAACTTTTAAAAATTAGTTTCCTCAAAACTACAAAGGTCATTTTAGAAATGTTTTTATCTTGTCCACACAATTCCCCTTAAAGGAAATCTTGAGATCAGTGTATATGCATGATTTACACTTACCTGGGGCTTCCTCCAGCCCCATGAGGATCGTGGGCTCCATCGTCATCCTCCCTGCCTGCTCTGTTCTCCGATCATTTTCATAAAATCAGATTTTAGCAGAAATCTTATAGACATAGAATGTTGCATTGTGGTAATCAATTTTGAATTGATGGGCTTTTTGATCAGGGCTAAACTATTTTGTGTATAATCGGGCCACAATCATCCTGTGCATGGGTAGATTTATCATTTTGTAGGATATTATCACAAGCTCCATAATTTTGTTTCCATTGTCCTAAAATAAATAAATGTGTTCTGATGCATTGGGTCATCTGCATTGTATGGCCAGACTTCCCCACTTCACAAGGCAGCTAGTTCCCCTTCTTCTCTCACTTTACAACTGTGGTACTCACATACCAGGGTATGGGATGTATACTCTTCCTAAGAGACAGTCAGATTAACACATTTCTGTGAGCGTCACAGATTTAATTCATGTCACAGTACTTTATTCTTTTGTGTATGTAGATTCCACAAAACTTTTTGAGTTGCTTCAATATAGCTATATTCCTGTACTTTTTGCACTTTTGCCATTTAAAAGAAGGGACATATTTATCATTGTACTTAGTATTGTCTCTACATACCAGCACATAGACAGTGCTTGGATCTGCCTGCAACACATGCATACTTTGAAAAATGGAGTCCAGAAATGTGGGCACTAGCTAGAGATGAGCGTAATGGCGTAATTACGATTTCGCGAAATTTTGCGTAATTAGTGTAATTACGATTATGGCCGTAAGTACATAATCGTAATGAAGAAGGATTTCGCGAAATTTCGCGTAAGCATAATTTTCGCATTACAATGGGTATTTGTTCATGCCGTAATTTCGCATTAAACGCTACCGTAATTTCGCGTTAAACCGTAACGCTCCGTATAATGTAAAAAAGCAGCCGACTTTAAGGGTTAATAGCAAAGCCCCCTTAAATGCTAAGAGCCTCAAATTTGGAGAATATATTAAGGAGATCAGAAGGAATAAGAGGAACATTTTTTTTTCAAAAAGACCTTATAGTTTTTGAGAAAATCGATGTTAAAGTTTCAAAGTAAAAATGTATACATTTAAAAACCCGCCGACTTTAACGGTTAATAGCAAAGCCTGCTTAAAGTTTAGGAACACCAATTTCCTAGGGTATATTAAGGGGATCAGTGGGAATAAGAGGAACATTTTTTTTTTCAAAAAGACCTTATAGTTTTTGAGAAAATCGATTTTTAAGTTTCAAGGGCAAAAATGTCTTTTAAATGCGGAAAATGTCAGTTTTTTTTGCACAGGTAACAATAGTGTATTATTTTCATAGATTCCCCCAAGTGGGAAGAGTTTTACTTACTTCGTTCTGAGTGTGGGAAATATAAAAAAAAAAACGACGTGGGGTCCCCCCTCCCAGACCTCTTTAACCCCTTGTCCCCCATGCAGGCTGGGATAGCCAGAATGCGGAGCACCGGCCGCGTGGGGCTCCGCACCCTGACTATACCAGCCTGCATGGTCCATGGATTGGGGGGTCTCGGAAGGGGAGGGGCAGCCAAGCTTTCCCCTCCCCCTCCGAGCCCTTGTCCAATCCAAGGACAAGGGGCTCTTCTCCACCTCCGATGGGCGGTGGAGGTGGAGGCCGCTATTTCCTGGGGGGGGGGGGTTCATGGTGGAATCTGGGAGTCCCCTTTAAAAAGGGGTCCCCCAGATGCCCACCCCCCCTCCCAGGAGAAATGAGTATAGAGGTACTTGTACCCCTTACCCATTTCCTTTAAGAGTTAAAAGTAAATAAACACACAAACACTTAGAAAAAGTATTTTAATTGAACAAAAAACATAACCACGAAAAAAGTCCTTTAATATTCTTAATTAACCATTAATACTTACCTGTCCCTTTAAATAAATGATCCCTCGAAATAGCCTCGGAAATGTTCTATCAGTTACAATGTAACAAAGTTATTACAATGTAACAACTTTGTTACATTGTAACTACGCCGCACCCGACGTCACTCGCCGTTCAGCCGCCGCATACGTGTCTGCACTGCACGGACCCGACAGAGCTCTGAGCTATATAGCTCAGAGCTCTGAGAAGCATCTTTGAATTTGGGCTCCAAGGAGCCCCATTGGTCCTTAGCAGACCAATGGGGTTCCTTCTGATTTGAAGGAACCCCATTGGTCTGCTAAGGACCAATGGGGCTCCTTGGAGCCCAAATTCAAAGATGCTTCTCAGAGCTCTGAGCTATATAGCTCAGAGCTCTGTCGGGTCCGTGCAGCGCAGACGCGTATGCGGCGGCTGAGCGGCGAGTGACGTCGGGTGCGGCGTAGTTACAATGTAACAAAGTTGTTACATTGTAATAACTTTGTTACATTGTAAC
This sequence comes from Hyperolius riggenbachi, assembly GCF_040937935.1. Classification (NCBI taxonomy): domain Eukaryota; kingdom Metazoa; phylum Chordata; class Amphibia; order Anura; family Hyperoliidae; genus Hyperolius; species Hyperolius riggenbachi. The sequence continues at coordinate 242,808,723 of NC_090646.1, forward strand.
TGATAGAACATTTCCGAGGCTATTTCGAGGGATCATTTATTTAAAGGGACAGGTAAGTATTAATGGTTAATTAAGAATATTAAAGGACTTTTTTCGTGGTTATGTTTTTTGTTCAATTAAAATACTTTTTCTAAGTGTTTGTGTGTTTATTTACTTTTAACTCTTAAAGGAAATGGGTAAGGGGTACAAGTACCTCTATACTCATTTCTCCTGGGAGGGGGGGTGGGCATCTGGGGGACCCCTTTTTAAAGGGGACTCCCAGATTCCACCATGAACCCCCCCCCCCCCAGGAAATCGCGGCCTCCACCTCCACCGCCCATCGGAGGTGGAGAAGAGCCCCTTGTCCTTGGATTGGACAAGGGCTCGGAGGGGGAGGGGAAAGCTTGGCTGCCCCTCCCCTTCCGAGACCCCCCAATCCATGGACCATGTGGGCTGGTATAGTCAGGGTGCGGAGCCCCACGCGGCCGGTGCTCCGCATTCTGGCTATCCCAGCCTGCATGGGGGACAAGGGGTTAAAGAGGTCTGGGAGGGGGGACCCCACGTCGTTTTTTTTTTATATTTCCCACACTCAGAACGAAGTAAGTAAAACTCTTACCACTTGGGGGAATCTATGAAAATAATACACTATTGTTACCTGTGCAAAAAAAACTGACATTTTCCGCATTTAAAAGACATTTTTGCCCTTGAAACTTAAAAATCGATTTTCTCAAAAACTATAAGGTCTTTTTGAAAAAAAAAATTTCCTCTTATTCCCACTGATCCCCTTAATATACCCTAGGAATTTGGTGTTCCTAAACCTTAAGCAGGCTTTGCTATTAACCGTTAAAGTCGGCGGGTTTTTAAATGTATACATTTTTACTTTGAAACTTTAACATCGATTTTCTCAAAAACTATAAGGTCTTTTTGAAAAAAAAAATTTTTCCTCTTATTCCTCCTGATCTCCTTAATATATTCTCCAAATTTGAGGCTCCTAGCATTTAAGGGGGCTTTGCTATTAACCCTTAAAGTTGGCGGCTTTTTTATAGTATACGGAGCGTTACGGTTTAACGCGAAATTACGGTAGCGTTTAATGCGAAATTACGGCATGAACGAAACGCGAAATTACGCATTGAAAATTACGCTTACGGTATTTTCAATTACGATTTTAATGGCAATTACGCTACGGTATTTTCGCATCGTAATCGCAAATTTCGCATGCGTAATTATAGTAATGCGAAATTACGAAAATTTCGGCTCAACTCTAGCACTAGCTAAAGCGGCTAGTAAGATTTTGGCAATATTACCAATATTCTACTATTGGGCACTGGATACATCACTTCTGATTTTTCTTGTGGTAATGCTTGAATTACTTTCCTCCATTTTTTGTCCATAAAAAATCCACTCACTTCCATCTCATATGTGTACAGAGAACTGAAAAAACGAAAAACAGAAAGGGACAAAAGCTTCATAGCAGACACATAGTATAGACAATGGCATTCAGAGCCTTCTGGTGTTACAGCTTTGTAATGCTGTTTTCATCTGTGTCGGCACTGTTCCCCATACCCTTCCAAAATCCTAATCTTAACATTCTCAACAAACATTAACCCCTTCCTGAAACCAAACTTTAAGCCTGCCAGTGTTAACCCCCTCCTAATGCCTAATTCTAACACCCCACTGATGTTAACTCCTTCCTGATGCCTACCCCTAACTTCTACTTCAACAATAACCCCTTCCAGATACCTAACCCTAACATCTCTTTCCTCACATCTATCCCCAACTCTTTATCCTTAATATCTAAATCTAACCTACCAGCAGCCCTGACCCTCCTACCAGACTGCTAACCCTAATCACTGACCCTAACCAATATTTTGCTATCATCTTTTTGACCCCAGAAACCAAATGAAAGCATTGGAGGCCAAAATTGTGTAGGTGCTGGCATGGACAATATAGTTGCCAAGTTCTGGCTCCTACAGGTTGTCCGTAGGCATTTTGCTGAAAAATCCTTTAGGTGTTGCCATCAGCTGTGTTAGAGCCAAATATGACCACCTAGACAAAAACCTCCTGTCAAATTCCCCTGGATTCCAGCATTGTTAATGATTTTACCAAGTACCAACATCCAAAGCGATGTAGTGAAGCAACCTGCTTCGGAGCAGGTGATTTCGGCATTGTAGCACTAATGCTATAGTGCATGGGTGCGTAAGGGTAATTCGGGGTTCTGGCAATCATTGGACCCCAAATTACTTCTCCTTCCCAATAGAATGTATCTCCCCTGGGAATTTGAGCAGCAGCAGGGTGAGCCATCATTCATCTCACCCTGTACCCAATTCACCGGAGGCGCAATAACACCAATGCACCTGCTTTGCCAAAAGAAACCATTTACCGTAACATTTTTTCAAATACAGAGATAGCTATGATATCACAATATTATTATATCACTATAACCTCACAATACTAACCTTGCTGTAACCTCACACTGCTTGGTGTGATATAAAATGTTGACAATTTAATCAAACAACTTGTTATTTTAATTAGCACATCACTCTACCTGGTATATTGTATTTACAGTAACCTGTTTTCTTATTTAAAGTTATGCAATATATACACCCAAATGCAGGACAAAACTTTTTTTTATCTTTGATTCTTTGCTAAGTATATAAAGAAATACTCTTCTATACCTCTCTGTTACTATTATTGTACATTGAACACTGAGTACACTGAATAATTCATGTCACTAACTGTTCCTCAGCAGGAGCACACAATGATTGCTTTTATGTAAAATTATTTACATAATAAAAAGGTCCGAACCAAGAAAAAATGACAACAAAATATTTTTCGCCATTGGCTTAAAAATAAACTGTAACAGAACCTTTATAAATGCTTGTACATACAGGCAGGTCAGACCTGTTCTAGCACCATTTCAACCATTATTGGTGGCTGAGCACTTTTGGTAGCAATTTTGCAGCATTTTTTGGAGTGATTTTTGGTATTTTAAAAGCAATTTTGAATTGAATGTGCGTGATTTAAATGGTGATTGTAATAGCAATTAACCATTTCCATAGGTTTGATGCAGTGCTGCAAAATCACTTTGTACAGAAAAGAGATTTTGCAGTGAATCTATACTTAGAAGCTATTGCTATAGAAGCACAAAAGCACCAACAATGCTGCCATTGTGATTTCCAGAAATCACAACTGGGATCAACTCCATTTACTTTCATTAACCTAGCATTTTTAGATTAGCTAAAATGCTGCTCAGAGAGCTCTAGTGCACCAGTGTCGAACTCCAGGCCTGAAGGGCCAGATCCATGCCAGTGTTTAGGGTGGACTGAGAAATAGAGTAATGTGTTCTACCTGATGGACCACACCTTTCCTGATTCAGACCCATCAATTCATTTGGGCTGTGTCAAAAATGTGTAAGGACCTTGACCCTCGAAAGTCCGGTTTGACATCCCTGCTCTAGTGGGCCCAGGCCTTGAATTCTATTACATGTGGAAAACTGTAAAAGTGGTACAAAACATGGTTTGAACATTTTACTGCCATCTGTGTCCACCAGCGGCAAAGCTCTGCAAAAAAAAAGTTATTAAAACTGAACTTCGTACTGTACTCCATTCACAGACTATGAGGTATAATATTTTAGTGTTAAAACAACTGTGAATATTGTGTTAGCATTTTAGATGCTGTATAAATATGATCACGTGAGTCAAAACTGATGGTGAAAGAACCTTTGGAGAGCAGTGATTTCTGATGCGTTTTCTGAGGAATCTCTTGCTGCCACCAATAGACACACTATTCACAAAACAGCATTAAGGAAGTTACCACACGTCAAACATAACAAATGTTGCATGCTGTGAATGCAACCATGTAGATGCAATAAAGTTAATGCATTAGGCTTGGTTCCCACTTAGTGTAGTGTCTGCTCCGATGGTCCAGCTGTACCCTGGGGCAGATGCGTTCCCCCCATAGGCTATATGGGGAAACCCACCCACCTGCCCAGGGTTATCACGGATGGCCCAGAAGTGTAGTCCACTTACCTCAAGTGTGAAGTTGTGAACGGACCGCTAATTAAAATATATATATATATATATATATATATATATTATATAATATATATATATATATATATATATATATATATATATATATATATATACAGTGGTTTGCAAAAGTATTCTGCCCCCTTGACATTTTGTCATATTACTGCCACAAACATTGATCAATTTTATTGGAATTCCACGTGAAAGACCAATACAACGTGGTGTACACAAGAAAAGTGGAACGAAAATCATACATGGTAGGGACTAGATTGTGCGCTCCTCCGAGGGACAGTTAATGACAAGACTATATATACTCTGTACAGTGCTGCGGAAGATGTCAGCACTATATAAATACTAAATAATAATAATACATGATTCCAAACATTTTTTACAAATAAATAACTGCAAAGTGGGGTGTGCATAATTATTCAGCCCCCTTTGGTCTGAGTGCATTCAGTTGCCCATAGACATTGCCTGATGAGTGCTAATGACTAAATAGAGTGTACCTGTGTGTAATCTAATGTCAGTACAAATACAGCTGCTCTGTGACGGCGTCAGAGGTTGTCTAAGAGAATATTGGGAGCAACAACACCATGAAGTCCAAAGAACACACCAGACAGGTCAGGGATAAAGTTATTGAGAAATTTAAAGCAGGCGTGGGCTACAAAAAATTTTCCAAAGCCTTGAACATCCCACAGAGCACTGTTCAAGTGATCATTCACAAATGGAAGGAGTATGGCACAACTGTAAACCTACCAAGACAAGGCCGTCCACCGAAACTCACAGGCCAAACAAGGAGAGTGCTGATCAGAAATGCAGTCAAGAGGCCCATGGTGACTCTGGATGAGCTGCAGAGATCTACAGCTCAGGTGGGGGAATCTGTCCATAGGACAACTATTAGTCATGCACTGCACAAAGTTGGCCTTTATGGAAGAGTGGCAAGAAGAAAGCCATTGTTAACAGAAAAGCATAACAAGTCCCGTTTGCAGTTTTCTACAAGCTATGTGGGGGACACAGCAAACATGTGGAAGAAGGTGCTTTGCCCAGATGAGACCAAAATGGAACTTTTTGGCCAAAATGCAAAACGCTATGTGTGGTGGAAAATGAACACTGCACGTCACTCTGAACACACTGTCCCCACTGTCAAATATGGTGGTGGCAGCATCATGCTCTGGGGGTGCTTCTCTTCAGCAGAGACAGGGAAGCTGGTCAGAGTTGATGGGAAGATGGATGGAGCCAAATACAGGGCAATCTTGGAAAAAAACCTCTTGGAGTCTGCAAAAGACTTGAGACTGGGGCGGAGGTTCACCTTTCAGCAGAACAACAACCCTAAACATAAAGCCAGGGCAACAATGGAATGGTTTAAAACAAAACATATCCATGTGTTAGAATGGCCCAGTCAAAGTCCAGATCTAAATCCAATCAAGAATCTGTGGCAAGATCTGAAAACTGCTGTTCACAAACACTGTCCATCTAATCTGACTGAGCTGGAGCTGTTTTGCAAAGAAGAATGGGCAAGGATTTCAGTCTCTAGATGTGCAAAGCTGGAAGAGACATACCCTAAAAGACTGGCAGCTGTAATTACAGCAAAAGGTGGTTCTACAAAGTATTGACTCAGGGGCCGAATAATTACACACACCCCACTTTGCAGTTATTTTATTTTTTTAAATGTTTGGAATGATGTATGATTTTCTTTCCACTTCTCACATGTACACCACTTTGTATTGGTGTCTCACGTGGAATTCCAATAAAATTGATTCATGTTTGTGGCAGTAATGTGACAAAATGTGGAAAACTTCAAGGGGGCCGAATACTTTTGCAAACCACTGTGTGTGTGTATATATATATATATATATATATATATATATATATATATATATATACAGTATATATAAGCTGTTCACTATCTGTTTAGCAATTAGTGGAGAATGGACAAAAGATGTCCGTTCTCCGTTCAAGTGGGAACAGGGCCTAATGCAACACTCAAGAGTCAAGAGCAAACAACAGAACTAAAATAAAACAAAGATGGGGCTGTTTACACATAAAAGGAATAATGAAGGTGTTAACTGCATAACACACTTACACTATTTGTGCAGTTATCACATTAGATTTGTAAGCAGCACAGCCTAAAATTGACCAGCACCCCCCCCCCCCCCCTCCAAATAAAAGGCCAATAATGAATTGCAAGTTGACTCCAAGCTTTAAAAACACACACAAATAAAAACACACACTGGCCTGAGTTTGCTGGGCAATCCAAACACCTAAAAAGGTTGAGAGCCACCTGGCAAGTGTTTGTGGGCAAACACATGAGATACTTGACATATATAACGTGTAAGTTAATGGTGATAATGTGTTTTATTATGAATTTATGATGATGAATGTCATGAGTTACGTCATTCAGTGTATGATTATGTAGATGTTACCAGAGACTCCTTTGTTGTTGTTCCTTTCACCTTTTAATTAACTGAGCTAAAAGTACATTTTTTAATACTTTTTGGCGTTAGAACTTTAATGTATTAAGTTTGTAAATGGAGTAGGTTGACTTTATTGCATAAGACTTTTGTTAAATTATTCATTTTGTAGAAGTTCCTCAATATATCTGCTTAATACTTGTATGGCCACGATGTTTAGTTTAGCATAATCACAACTCCTAGATTTGATGAATGCAATTAAATTAGATGTGTAATTAAATGAGAATTGCTTTACATTGAGCCAGAACCAATTCACTGTGTGGTCTTTGTCATAAGCGCTGATTAATGTCTCATACATGATTCTTCTTTTTTCATTACACTGTTTGCCATAAAAATGAAATATCAGAATTAGAATGCCTCATAAAGTTCATGAAATACTATAAACTAATAGATTTATTACGCTGAACATAAGAGATCAAAATATTTTTCCAATGTCTTTTTTTTTCTTTGCCACTCGGCAAATCAGCAGCAGATCATTAAAGTAATATGGTTCAGAATGGCAAAAATGCACACACACTTTCACTTGCAGTGCTGTTACAGTTTTAAGAGAAATCTGTTAATCCAATACATAAAGAAGTAATGAAGGTGTTAAGTGCACAACATAGTTAAGTTATATACACACATCCGATAATTGCTGCCCATGAAGAATGGAGTAATGCTCTCTCAGGAGACAATTTGGGGAATGATGCTGTACAGACATAACCCTAGTCCTGAAGCTAGTGATGTGTTCTGTTGTTATGGAAGAGGGTGGAGGGACAATGATCGGCACTTGACGGAGCAGCTTCTATCAATCTGTGTGGTTGAAAATAGCAGTCAGTCATGCTCGGGCATCGGGGGTCATTCAGGATCAAGCAGGATGGATTCCTAATTATGCCCTATGCCCGAGCAAGATTGATCAGCTGCCGCTGTACACACATAATGATCATTGGCTGAAATGGTTGTTATCAGCTGTTTCAGCCAGCGGTTATCACATGTGTATGTGCCTTTACATTATTTGTGCAAGTATCACTTTAGATTTGTAAATGGCACAGCTTAAAGTTGACCTCCCCACTCCTGAAAAGGAAAAGCGCAACACTTAATTACAAATGGACCCAAACATTAAAATAAAAGCTTTAGAAATACACAAGTACAAATAAAACCACACACTTACTTTACTTAGGTAGAAAGCTGGTCTGAGGTTGCTGGGCAATCCTAATACTAATTAAGGCCGAGACCCTCCTGGCAAACATCTTCTGTTAGTTCACATGTAGCTTGGTGGTGGTTACACATTATTAATTCATGATAACAGACGTCAGGTGTTAGGTTTTAGCTTTTCAACTCTATAATGCGTTAGGAATTACCAGTGTTTTGTGATTGGATCCCTATATCACCATCATGGGATTAAGTGTCTTTTCCTACTGAACACTGAAACCTCAAACCAACCTGTCACAACCTGTCACAGGTTGTTGATTTATAGAAACAAATTAGATGTTACTAGATAGTTTATACAAGAATATTGGAGCTAAGAAAGTCATCAAAACTAAGGAAAAAAATAGGAGCATAACTGCTGCAAAAGTCGAAAGATGCCTAGATAAGGGATTCTGACTGCTTAATCTGAGCAACTTGTGGTCCATGTGGTCCGGTATTAGTCATGGAGAGAATCTGAAGACATAACAACAAAAGTTGTTTAGGTGATACCTTTAATGACTAACTGTACAACATTTATTTGCAAGCTTTGGAAACTTTAAGTTTCTTCTTCAGGCATGTTTCAGAGCTGGATCTGATGGTTCTGAGAAGGAGAAATTTAAAGTTTCGAAAGCTTGCAAAGAAATATTGTACAGTTAGCCATTAAAGGTATCACCTAAACAACTTTTGTTGTTATGTCTTCCCAATCTGAGCAACTGCTCCACTTTCTGCTCATATTTTCGTCGCACTGGTTTTGATAAATCTGAAGTATTGTTACATATAGTCTGCACACAGAGAAGGGAGGGGGGTGAGTTCCATTTTAAAGGTAATCTGCAAAGCTTTTATATTGCCTTCTAAAATATTTATACATGTTATTAGATCTATTTTAAGGTGTTTTATCTGTAAACTAAATAAGCCCAGTTTATCTAACCTTTCCTGGTAAGTGAGACTTCCATCTCTCTGATGAGTTTTGTAGTTTGTCTCTGCATCTTCTCCAAAACTCTAATGTCCCTCCTGTAATACGATGACCACGACAATATTTCTTATTTCAGTTGTGGCCTGATAAGAGAGATTATATATATTTGCTTGAGCTGCAGCTGCTTGGCATTGAATATGGTTAAGTAGCTTGTTGTCAACCAGTATTCCTAACTCTCTCTCCAAGTTTTATGTTCCAATCTGTATCCCATTTATTTTGTATGGTGGTAGACCATTGGCATTACCAAGATTTTTCATTTTTCAACATTGCATTTCATCTGTAATTTACTTGCCAATAAAGCCATCCTATCCAGTTTCTTCTGCAATATGTTACTATTTTCCCGTGTGTTGATAATTCTGCACAATGTTGCATCATCAGCAAAAATAGTAGAATAACCTTCTATTACATCTACTAGGTCATTAATAAATTAATCGAAGAGTAATGGACCTAGCTGACCCCGTGGGACCCCACTGCTAACAGTTACTCATTTTGAATATGATCAATTGACCACAACTTTTTGCTTTTTCTCCATTACCCAGTTCCTTAACCATGCACACACATTCTTCCCCAGTCCTTGCATCTTCAATTTCACAAGACTGTTGTGGGGAACAGTATAGAAGGCCTTTTCAAAGTCCAAATATATCCCATCTACAACAGTCTCAACAATCATATTAGCATTCACCACCTCATAAAAGCTGAACATATTAGTCAAAAAAGACCTGTCCTTCGTAAACCCATGATGATGCTGAGAAAAAGAGGTTTATCAATAACTGAAACTAATTCCCTTAACATGCACGGATGGTTGCCATCTGGTTGTGGTGCCTTATCAGTTTTGATTTTATTTAGTCTTGCCTTCACTTCTTCCTGCGTTAAGTATTTCATTTTTAAAACAGAAGAAAGGGACCCTTCCGTATCTGTAATATGTAACTAGGTGTCTTCCTTGTGAAGAGGTTTCTTATATATGTTACGGCCAGAACCCGAAGTGTGGCCACTTCTAGTTCTGGCCGGCCACTTCGGGTTCTGGCTGGCCAATGTGCGAAGTGGCTGCAGCGCAGCGGCCAATGTTAGAAATGTTCTGTTTACGCCGTCTTGCTGCGGCCAAATTGATGAAAACTTGCTTAATTTAATGAAATATAGCCGGCGGCAATGTAATAGGTGAAGCCGCCGGCTTTCGCACTGCCTCTCTCCTCCCCCCCCCGCCTCCCATACAATAAGTAGCAGCCGGCGGGGACACGCGTGTCCCGAGAGTCGTTCGTCGCGGCAGGGGAATCCTGCCGTTCCTGCAGAGCGGGTGCTGGCAGAAGCAATGTCTGCAGCCTCCCCGCTCTGCTGCCCTGTGCCACTTCGCACATTGGCCGGCCAGAACCCGAAGTGGCTGGCCAGAACGCGAAGTGGCCACACTTCGGGTTCTGGCCGTAACATATATAAGACAGATAATGTGATCATTTTGTTTCATAAGAGTTGGCGTTCATGGTTCATAGACAGTTTAGGCGATTGCTAGTTATTTTGGGCAGAAACAGCACTGAAAATAGAAGAAGCCTTTTTTACTTAATAAATGATTTACATCCTTACATAAAGGTACCGTACTTCAGAGTTACCAACAGAAAAAACCCAAGCAAAAAATATTCTGTTGGTGTTATCATTAATTAACTATGTTGATAACATTCATTTTTTTCTGATATACAAGTCACCTAAGTGTAAGTTGGTACCATTCTAATGCTGGTCACACAAGTATAAACTTAAACATACAATTATGAGCACCCAAAAATGGCAAAGAACAAAATAATGGACTATTCTCAAATGGCCACTATGAACCGGATTTGAATCCTACCAGTACCAAATACCTATGACAAGAACTAAGAAATGCAAATTGGAGAAGGAGCCCTTCAAACTGGACACAGCTGCATCAGTTTACTCAGGAAAAGTGCGCCATCTAAGTGCTGATATGTGTAGCAGTATCACTGAGAGTTACTTACAGAAATGCCTTGTTTGCAATAATTGTCTGCAGGTTGTGCAGTAAAATATTAGGTTAAGGGCCGGTTTGCACTAGTAACTGCGACCGTTTCCAATTCAGCTGCGGCTCCTGTTCTGCCATACACGGCTATAAGGATCTGGCTGCATGCTGCTGAAATTTGCAGTGCAATCTGGATGTTTCCCTGCTCCTCCTGCCTGCGGGGAAATATTGCAGATTCGGTCCAGATTTGGACATAGTGGAAATAGGCTCTTGGGGTCCCATAATATTTGACATTGCCGTTTTCATTTGTATTATTTAAAAAAATATTAAGTTGAACCAAAACTTTAGGCAAAAGTAGAATTATTAGTGATGGGTACCAATTCCAGTGTCAGTTTCAGATTAGGCAATTGTTAACCCTCCTGGCGGTATGAAAAATTCCGCCAGGAGGCAGCGCGGCAGTTTTTTTTTTTTGTTTTTTTTTTAAATCATGTAGCGAGCCCAGGGCTCGCTACATGATAGCCGCTGCTCAGCGGCATCCCCCGCCTGCTTCGATCGCCTTCGGCGATCTCCGATCAGGAAATCCCGTTCAAAGAACGGGATTTCCTGGAGGGCTTCCCCCGTCGTGACGTCATTGGGAGTCCCGATCCACCCCTCGGCGCTGCCTGGCACTGATTGGCCAGGCAGCGTACGGGGTCTGGGGGGGGCCCGCGCGCCGCAACGTATAGCGGCAATCGGGCGCGGGGCGGCAGCGATCAGTGTGCTGGCGCAGCTAGCAAAGTGCTAGCTGCGTCCAGCAAAAAAAAAATTAAGAAAATCGGCCCAGCAGGGCCGGAGAAAACCTCCTGCGCGGCTTACCCCGAACTACATTCGGGGTTACCGCCAGGAAGGTTATTTCTTCTTCTACATTCATGGAGGGATACCAACAAGTTTGTGGTATGGCACTATTTTATTCCTATTTAAAGACAAATCCAGGGAAATATATCTTTTATATCCTATTTTTATATCCTATTTTTTTTTCAGATGTGGTAGCTGCCTTTTTACAATTGGAAAATAAATATTAAACAAGACAGTTGATAGCATGGAAATACAGTATCTCAGAAAAGTTAAAACTTTTCATGGGACAACACTGAATATATGACACTTTGATATACTTTATTGTAAAGTAGTCATCCAATAATGATTAAGGATAGGTGCACACTTAGCAGAAATGCAAGTATTGCGGAAAAACACTGCGTTTTTGCCGCTAATGGAAGTCTATGACCCGCAGGAAAAAACACATATGTGTTTTCTAAGCGTTTTGTTGCATAATATTCAAAAATACACCAAAAACGCAATTAACGAAAGTCAATGGGAATGCAATGGTATGCGGTTTTCATGCGTTTTCCATGCGTTTTTATATGCCTTTTTTTGTGATGTATTTCTGCTTCCTGTTGTCTTCCCAGTGATTAGTATAAATGCAATTTAAAAAAGGCATGAAAAACGTTTACAAAACGCATATGCGTTTTGTATATGCGAAACGCATGCAAAATGTTTAAAAATGCATCTGCGGAAAAAAACGCTAACTAAAAACGCAGTTAAAATGCACACAAATGCGCACATGACAGAAAAAGAAACCTTTCACACTCTGTTATATGTGCACCCAGCCTAAACAGCTGGCAACAAAAGTGAGTGAAAGCCTAAATAAAGAATGGCAAAATTGTGCCCAGAAAGTCAATATTTTGCGTGCCAAACATTATTTTCAACCCTCAACTTAACTCTTTTGGGCATGGAGTTTATTAGAGCTCCACAGGTTGCCACTGAAATCCACTTCTCCATGAGGGAGCAGGTGGATGTTAGATACTGTGCATTCCTCCACCTTCCCTTTGAGGAATAGGGTTTAGGTCTGAAGACATGCTTAGCCACTGGCCAGTCTACCTTTAGCCTCAGTTTCTTTAGCAAGACAGTGGTGATCTTGGAGGTGTGTTTGGAGTTATCATGTTGAAATAGAGATCCATGGTCCAGTTACTGAAAGGAGGGGCTCATGCTTTGCTTCAGTGTGTCACAGTAAATGTTGGCATTCATGGATCCCCCAATTAACTGTAGCTCCTCAGTGCTGGCAGCACTCATGCGTCCCCTAACCATGACACTCCTACCACCATGCTTGACTGCAGGCAAGACACTTTTCATTGTGCTGCTTAATTGGTAGCTGCCAGTTTCAGGGTGTTGGCAATCTTCTTATAGCATAGGCCATCTTTATGTAGAACAACAATTTTTTTTTTTTTTAAAGAACAACTGATGTTTCTGACATTATTGTCAGATCTGACAAGATTAGCTGCATGCTTGTTTCTGGTGTGATTTAGATACTACTGTAGCCAATTAGACCAGCAGGGCTGCCAGACAACTGTTATTGTTAAAAAGGAAATAAGTATGGCAGCCTCCACATTCTTTTCACTTCAGTTGTCCTTTAACCACTGACAGGCGTCGGCGGGTCGTTAGTGGTATAGCATGGAAACGGCCGCTCGATCGAGCGGCCTTTCCATGCCAGTTCACAGAGACTGCCTCCGTGAACAGTGTGCGAGCCGCCGATTGCGGCTCGCACGCATAATGTAAACAGGCGGGGAAGGAATCCCCGCTGTTTACATCACACGGCGCTGCTGCGCAGCAGCGCCGTGACGTAGATCAGCGATCCCCGGCCTCTGATTGGCCGGGGATCGCCGGCATCTGATAGGCAGAAGCCTATCCTATCAGGCGCAGGACTGAACTCCGTCCTGCGCCGCTCCGAGGTAAAGGGAGAGGGAGGGAAAGCAGGGGAGCCCGGAAAACACTGCGGAGGGGGGCTTTGAGGAGCCCCCCCCGCAAATCAATAGTAGCCGGCGGCGATCAGACCCCCCCTGCAGGACATCCCCCTAGTGGGGAAAAAAGGGGGGAAGTCTGATCGCCCTGCCACATTCCTGATCGGTGCTGCGGGCTGTAGAGCCCACGCAGCACCGATAAGTGCAAAATCCCCTGGTCCTTAAGTGGTTAAGATCCCAAAGGAAGTTCTCTGCCATGAGGCACCATGCTAAACTTCCAGTGACCAGTATAAGACAGTGTGAGAGCAATAACACCAAAGGTAAGACGCCTGTTCCCCAGTCACACCTTAGACCTTGTTGCACTAAGGAGTGACATGATCACAGAGAGGGACAATGTCTACTTGGGCAGAATTTCGATAGTTTTCACTTAGAGGCATCCTCACTTTTGTTGACAGTGGTTTAGACATTAATGGATGAGTGTTGCGCTATTTTGATGGGACAGTAAATTTACACCATTCTGCAAGTTGTACACTAACTACTTTACATTGTATGAAAGTGTCATAATTTAAGAAATGAGGCAGCTGCGGCGAACAGCCCCGCTGCCGCAGCTGCCTCCATGCGGCCATCCATCCGTTCGGCGTCCAGGACGCCGAGGACGGAACGTCCTTCCATGCAGGGGGTTGCCTTAGCACGCAGGCGCGCGCACAGACGGGACCTTTATGCGGGGAGGAAACCCGTCAGCTGACCTGCTGTTCGGCTGCCGTCAGAAGAGACCCACGGCGCCCAGGATTGGCTGATGAGAGGGGGGCATGCCAGTGAGGTCTCCTTTGCTTCATAAGCCTCCGGGCTTCTTTATCACATTGTCTGCTGTCGTGAATACTCTGCGTGTTAGCGCTCAGACCTTAGACTAGGTCCCAGGTGTTGTAGTGGGTGTTGTTGTGGGTGTTGTAGTCTAGGATTTTGCTACCTTGTTACTATTGTATTGTTTAGACTAGTTCCCGGGTGTTGATGCCAAGGACTTCACACCCAGACTAGGATATTGCTTATGTATTGATCTCCTGTGTATGACTCTTAGCGATTTCTCTGACTCTGATCCTGCTTTCTGATCCTGTACTTTTGCCTATCTGTCTACCTGTTGCTGAACCTCTGCCTGATTCCCGATTACACTCTTGTCTCACGATTCTGTACCGATACGTACCTTCCTGTTGCTGAACCTCTGCCTGATTACCATTTACTCTCTTGTCTCACGATCCTGTACCCATACTTACCTCTCTGTTGCCGAACCTTGCCTGCCTGACCATTCTACTCACCAGTGGGCACTCGCCACTGGTGAGGTGTTACTACGCCAGCTCCGCTGGTGAAGCAGTTGTGCTAGGCTATAGTTCAGCCTTGATTGTCTGCTCGTTAGGTAACCTGCCATTGTAGTATTACTGTGTCTCGCAGGCTGCAGTACAGTCTGACTCACCCGCCCCTCGGATGTTCATTTGCCTACAGCATATTCTGAATCAACCACTCCTCGGGAGATTCAGCCTCTTCAGTATTGTTCCTCCAGCTTGCTGGAGGTTGTACGTTAGTGCACGTTCAGTGTACTGTTTATACCTCACCAGCCCCTCTGGTGAGGTCTCATTGTACCATTGAAGTTACAGTTGCACCAAATCACTACACACTCTGCTCTTTGTCTGCTATACTGGAATTATTGGTGATTCTGCAGATCACACATAATCGGGTATAGCGTCTGCATTATTGGTGATTCTGCAGATCACCACATAATCAGATATCTGAGCTCGACACCCAACCGTTACACATAACTTCACTGTTGATCCATGAAAAGTTATAATTCAATATTTACACAAATGTGAGGGGTGTACTCACTTTCATGCAATACTGTAATTGTGATTGATATTGTGTAATGCTAGTCTGGTTTTAATAAGCAAAAACATCCCATGATCATACCTTACATGTATTACCATGATGGCTAAGTTCATATTTACAAAACACACATACAGTTCTAATTGTGTTTATTAAATATTTTAGCAAAGTTAATTCAATAAAGGTTATGTTATTTTAGCTGAGTAAAGCGGATGAATGATAATGTAAGATTGAAGTAGAATTGCCAGTTGCTATCAACTCAGGGTTTAATAAATCTGAACTGTTCACTGTTTCTGTAACATGAGAATGCCAGGCAGACCAAGAGGTCAGCACCTGTTTCTTGTTAATCATATATTTTATTTAGATATGCGTGTTGAAAATGCATAGCATTGGTTTCATGTGAAACTGATACATAGGTCAGTTAAAGACATTAGCTGCACACTATCGCTGTCCTTTTCCACAGATATAGCAAAGCTTTCAGATTTGAAAAATGTCTCATGACTTTTCATTGAACTGTGAAATCTTTGCGGACTAAGCAGTAAAAACATATGTACATTTAAAGTTGTGTTATCATTTTAATGACAAAAACAGAACGTAAACTAATTACACACATAAAAAACTGACTGATGTCTCTTGCTGCTACAAAAAAGGGAAAAAAGCACTAACAACTTTTAATAAAATTAAGTATAACATGCATCATAACTATGACACATAGGTAAATCTAGTATAACAAACACAGTTAACAGCACCATTCAGAATTATACATTTCATGTTCTCTAATAATTTTGCATAACCTGAACAATATATTCATATTAAAATAATGGAAATGGATTCAGCTGTATTCCTTGTGCATGCTGCATACACCCTATAAAATGTTACAGGGTATGAGCATGATCAGACATGCTGACACAAATTCACACATGACTGCCAACACAGGTCCAATAGATTGTATTGCAATAGTTCTTTAAACTAATGCAGGTGCAGAGGTTAGGGTACAAATCTAAGTGAATGTCTTCCATCTTAGTCTGGTATGCTGGTGCCACCACCAGCGACAGACATAAACTTCAGAGAGTCACTGGCAGACCCCTCCCCTCACTTGCCCTCCTGTAGAACACTAGACTGCGTTCTAGAGCGCTGAAGATCACCAATGACTCCTCCCACCCAGGCCACTGCTTCTTCAGCCCATTTCCAATAAGGCCGTCTCCACTAGGACCACTAGACACAATAACTCTTTCTTCCCCTCTGCTGTAAGCCTCCTGAACTCCCTCCACATTCTTCCACCCCGCAACAGGACTGAATCAACCAGTAAACAGGGCCAATGACTAACTGAATAGAATTTTCTTTTGGAATGTCTAGGTAATGTTTACGTAGCTGTTTATTATGTTTCTCTACTGTTTGTTAGGTTGTTTTTGTCTTTGGATCGATTAACTGTACTCTCAGTGACTCTATCTACCTCTATCCTCTACATTGAGCTGTGTATCTGTACCACACCCAATTCCAGGCAGGAATCTGTCATGCTTGGTGAAATAAATGTATTCTTATTCTGATGTCTACACAGTATCAAATCTCAGAGAATCTGTGAACCTCTGTAGTGGTTCAAACCTCTGTAGTGATTCAAACACCATACACCATAAATAAATGATGGCAGTAGGAACTGTTTCTAGCATGTGGCATAGGCATGACAGGACCCCCCCTTCCTTCCACCAACCTCCTTAAAAAATACAAAGAAAGCATTTACAGTTCTTAAAAAGTTAACCATCACTAAAACTGAGTGATTTCACTGCATTAAGCAAACACAGTTTTATCAAAATCGCGTACTAGTTTTCACCTTTATTTTTTTTCTAACCATTGCTGCCCTTATAATCCTAACCTGAACCTTTGGTCTGAACACAACTATGTGTCTGAGGAAATTCTAAGGGCTCTTTTAGATGAATGGATGACAGCAGAGCATAACTGCTTATCAGCCACTCCTGTTTATGTGCAGGGCACTTGCAGCTGGCTGCAGGCATCCAGCACTAGTGGTGGTCTCTGCATGTACAGTACAGACCAAAAGTTTAGACACACCTTCTCATTTAAAGAGTTTTCTTTATTTTCATGACTATGAACATTGTAGATTCACACTGAAGGCATCCAAACTATGAATTAACACATGTGGAAGTATAGTACATAACCAAAAAGTGTTAAACAACTGAAAATATGTCATATTCTAGGTTCTTTAAAGTAGCCACCTTTTGCTTTGATTACTGATTTGCACATTCTTGGCATTCTCTTGATGAGCTTCAAGAGTAAGTCACCTGAAATGGTTTTCACTTCACAGGTGTGCCCTGTCAGGTTTAATAAGTGGGATGTCTTGCCTTATAAATGGAGTTGGGACCATCAGTTGCGTTGTGGAGAAGTCAGGTGGATAAACAGCTGATAGTCCTACTGAATAGTAGACTGTTAAAATTTGTATTATGGCAAGAAAAAAGCAGCTAAGTAAAGAAAAACGAGTAGCCATCATTACTTTAAGAAATGAAGGTCAGTCAGTCCGAAAAATTGGGAAAACTTTGAAAGTGTCCCCAAGTGCAGTCTCAAACACCATCAAACGCTTCAAAGAAACTGGCTAACATGCGGACCGCCCCAGGAAAGGAAGACTAAGAGTCACCTCTGCTGCGAATGATAAGTTCATCTGAGTCACCAGCCTCAGAAATCACAGGTTAACAGCAGCTCAGATTAGAGACCAGGTCAATGCCACACAGAGTTTTAGCAGCAGACACATCTCTAGAAAAACTGTTAAGAGGAGACTGTGTGAGCCAGGCCTTCATGGTAGAATATCTGCTAGGAAACCACTGCTAAGGACAGGCAACAGGCAAAAGAGACTTGTTTGGGCTAAAAAATACAAGGAATATACATTAGACCAGTGGAAATCTGTGCTTTGGTTTGATGAGTCCAAATTTGAGATTTTTGGTTCCAAACACTGTGTCTTTGTGCGATACAGAAAAGGTGAACGGATGGTCTCTACATGCCTGGTTCCCACCGTGAAGCATGGAGGAGGAGGTGTGATGGTGTGAGGGTGCTTTGCTGGTGACACTGTTGGGGATTTATTCAAAATTGAAGGCATACTGAATCACTATGGCTACCACAACATCTTGCAGCAGCATGCTATTCTATCCGGTTTGCGTTTAGTTGGACCATCATCATTTATTTTTCAACAGGATAATGACCCCAAACATACCTCCAGGCTGTGTAAGGGCTATTTGACCAGGAAGGAGAGTGATGGGGTGCTGCGCCAGATGACCTGGCTTCCACAGTCACCGGACCTGAAGCCAATCAAGATGGTTTGGGGTGAGCTGGACTGCATAGTGAAGGCAAAAGGGTCAACAAGTGCTAAGCATCTCTGGGAACTCCTTCAAGACTGTTGGAAGACCATTTCAGGTGACTTCCTCTTGAAGCTCGTCAAGAGTGTGCAAAGCAGTAATCAAAGCAAAAGGTGGCTACTTTGAAGAACCTAGAATATGACATATTTTCAGTTGTTTCACACTTTTTGGTTATGTACTATACTTCCACATGTGTTAATTCATAGTTTAGATGCCTTCAGTGTGAATCTACAATGTTCATATTCATTAAAAAAATAAAGAAAACTCTTTAAATGAGAAGGTGTGTCCAAACTTTTGGTCTGTACTGTATATCTGAGCAGGTGATAGCTACATGCTGCATTCTTTATTTTACAAGGCAGTAACCACACCACATTTTTTTCCTCACTTCCTGTGTCTAGGACCTCCATGGAACTATCTGGCTTTGATTAAAAATTGGTAGTCCCTGATAAGAATGAGTGAGATTAATTTTGTGCAGGGGGGTCAACAGACTTAGGCTGCCGCCTATCACCAATGTGCTTCACAGGGATCTCCATCTTCCTCACAATTCTCACTTGACAGCAGGAGTTTCAGTTTAGAAGGCGGAAGTATGGGGAAGATGGAGAGCAGCATGGAGTGCATTGTCGAGAGGGGAGGCGTAGGTAAGTCTGTGCAGCCCTCTGCCGAAACATGCTCTGAGACCATTTTGAGCTTGAGACATGAAACAAGGGAGAGCAATAAAAACCAGTCACTGATTAAAACTCTTTCCTAGTTTGCAAAAAAAAAAATAAATAAATAATATTTTGTTTGTTGTTTCTATCACTTTTATTGAGATTTTCCCCACTTCCTCTCTACACGGAAGACTGTGACAGTTCTTTATAGATGATAAGCACACAACAGCAGTCAAATTCTAAAAGAGGCACATAATTCTTTTCACACTATCCAGAGTTAAAATAACGTTTTGTTTTTATTTACTAGCAATGTGCTTTAAAACTAAATTACTTTGTACAGCTCTACAGAATATGTTGAAGCTTTATAAATGAATAATAATAGTAATAATAATAATAATAATAATAATAAAATAATAATAATAATAATAATAATAATAATAATAATAATAATAATAATAATAATAAATGATTAGGGGAAGCTGTGGTTTAAATTTTCTTTTAGGCATCTTCTGAGGATCAGTAAAGATTCCCTATTTATCAGAATACATTATGGAATGAGATTTGGAATTCACTGCATTGCCTTTATTATGTTATTTTTCTAATACAATGGTATAGTACTTTTCTCATCTCCACTGGTTTCCTGGAGTTAGCACTTGGGAGTGAACAGGTAAATGATAAAAATGCTGAAAGTGAAATATTGTGCATTGTTTTATTAAAAACAAGTTTCTGCACTTTCATTTTATTTATGGAAACAGAAAGTGAAATGCATTCTGTTACATGGGAGGAGGGAATCTCTACCTAAACAAAGGTCAAAAGACAGTGTTTAAACACTGTTAAATCCTTCCTGAATGCAATATTTACTGCCTTTACCTGTAAGCATGTGTCCTCAGTTCTCATGTCCAGGTCCAAATCCCTTATAATGCAGCTGATGCCTGCAAGAATAAATACATTCATGCACAAAATGAACAGCAACCAAAAACAATCAAAACAAACAAAAAATATGCAAAATATGCAAAAATATGCAAACATATTTTTGCATATTTTGCATATTTTTTCTTTTTTTTTATTGCAGTTACTCCTGTTGTATTTTTGCCTGAGGAAGCGGGCTTGAGACCCATGAAATGCATTGCATATTTTTGAAGTAAGAATTAAACGTTTTGATCATATAGAATCATTGTGTTTGTCCTGGGGAGGTAAGTCCACCCTTATCCCATCTTATTTTTGTTTTAAATTCAGGATATTTTATCCTGTTGGCACCTCTGTTACTTCTGTATGCTGTCTCAAACACTGGTCTGTATTACTCAGTAAGTCCCTATAGTTAGATAGAAATTCCATTATGAACTTTACCATTAACCTACTTTGGATGTGTATACCACAAAACAAGTACTCGTTAAAAAAATGAGTACTTCCTGGGTGCTGTATTGAGTAAATGATCACAAGGTGTGTTCCCATAATTATATTTTTGCTCAGCTTTTGACCTATTTCAAATCTATTATTATGACTACTTGTGGTAATGGACATTTAGAGTAATCTTTACTGAAACCAACTTGTCTCATATATCTAAAAATAATCTAATGAGAGTTTAATTTTTTTACCTCTAAAATTAGAAAGCTACTTTAATGATCACAGGTTTTGGTGACTCATTTTGAGAGAGAAGTCATTTTTAGATCAATTCATTGCCCAACTCAATTAAATGTGACTTTGCACAATATATTAAACTATCTAATTAATTCTGCTTAGTGTCTGAGGATTTATTTTTTCTCTTTTCAAGTGTTTTTGTAATATTGTAGTGATGTGGTTCAAGAACAAAAAGGGTCAGTAAGAGACAGCATAGTCTGAACATCATAATCATGCTTTTTATTATACTTTGTGCATACATCAATGAAGGTCTAAATCTATCAAATGTTCATTTTCATTTATTTTTCATGTCACCTGGGAAAAACCTAAAGAACATCTAATCCACTGCCTCAATAGATGCTCTTTCAATTGGTATTTTAGTAAAGGAAGACAGGTCACTAAAGATCACATAAATTCCGTTATTAAATTACATTCATTTCCTTTTTTTTAAAATGCAAAATCTGTTGTCGCTTTCCAAGTATGATATTACAGCATCTTTAAAATTTCACTTGTCTCTCAATGGTTAGGCATCACTAAAACAGGTTTTTTTCAAGTTGTAGTGAAAGTATGTTTTTTATGATGCTCTGTAACATTGAAAATAGTTACATTTCTTATTCCTGTATATAAGATTATCATTTGCAAACAATTTCTTAGAATGGAGTGAGACAAGCAGCTGATAGACAGATAGATAGATAGATAGATAGATAGATAGATAGATATCATATTTTTCAGACTATAAGACGCTCCTGACCATAAGACCTAGGTTTAGAGGACAAAAGCCAGGGGAAAATATATACTAAACCTGGTGCATCTATGGTGAAGGGTCATCTTGTGGATTGTGCCCCCTTTGTACCTCATGTCCCCTTGTACCTCTTGGATCTCCCTGTGTCCTCCTCTGTCTACCTTGTGTCCTGTGTCCCCATGTGTCTGCTTCTGTCCTCCTTGTGTCCTCCTCTATGCCCCTTTGTGCCCCTCTTGTGTCATCCTCTATGCCCTTTTGTGTCCCCATGTCCTGTGTTTGTCCCCCTGTGTCCTCCTCTGCATGTGCACAGTACAGGGAGTCCCCTACATTGCAGCGGGTTGGAGGTTCGTATTAGCAGTGTTCACAAGTCAGGAACTCCCTGCATTTGGACTATAAGATACAGTGACTTTTTTCCCCCACTTTCGGGGGAGAAAATGTGAGTCTTATAGTCCAAAAAATACAATATTTGTTTTTGTCAAAAATGTCCATGTTATGCTATTTATACCCTTCATTTCTGTTCATTATTTTATTCCATCTAGTTTAACTTTAAGTCTCAGACTCATCCTTAAAAACAATAATACAGTAGCGGCCAAACATATAGCCAAACAATCATGAAGAGTAGAGAACACCCACCAAAAGAGGGAATCAATTATTGCATGAATCCAAATAGCAGTAACTTCACAAGAGCCCTTCTATAAGATGATAGAAAAAGTAATAAAAAGGAAGGAAAAGGACAGTTTATCTATTAACCAAAATACAAAAGGAAAAAAGCCTATATGGGCATCAGAATATTAACACATAAATAAACCTGGACAAGACATTGAAGAAACCAATAGCCATGAAAACTTAATAGAAATGGTAAATGAGAATGGCCTACCCGCTTGAGGAGGAGCGACCAGAAAAAAGTACCTAGTCTTGATTGTCTATCTAGACAGACCACTGCAGTATTAATGAATTTCTGTTTTATCATGGGCAGAGCAAATAAGCTCCTTTATTATAACCTCATTCACAGTATTAACTAGATCTATGATTCCTGGTAAATGTTAGGCTTTCCGAACTGGCAATTAGATAGCGTATTGAGGCCAAAATATAGTGCAGGAGAACCTTTTTTGCTTGTGAGCTAGAACCATGGAACACAGGTAGTAAGGCAATCTCAAAAGTATGTGGAATTGAGCATGAATACATGTCTTTACTGTCAGGATATATGCAGTGGGATGGTATACAAGACAGGGAAGCCGTCTTGTGTCCTGATGGGGGAATCTATTTTGACTGTGCTGTTTACCGGTAAGCTGTTTATGGTGCTGTGTAAAATCCCATCTTATGTGAATGTGATACACTGTATTTATTTTCCTCTGGAGACCACAGACTTTCTGTCTCCAATGCAAAGAAGCAAGCATTTGCATTCCCTCTGAAGTCTACGTATAATGACATGTAAATAACGCACCCAGCAAGCAGCCTACATTTAGTAGCCCACTTGAATGAGGAACCTGGCCCATAAGCATTGTTAAGCTAGGGGCAATGAAAACACCTTATTGTCACCTGTAAACCCCTTGATAGGGAATGCCCAACACATTTGATTATGGCTGTCTGGATTTTCGGAGCTGAGAACTGTTGGGTGTCTGCCTATAATTACCAAGATGTAGCTCCATAACTTAAAAAGCATTTCCACAGGA
Organism: Hyperolius riggenbachi; assembly: GCF_040937935.1. Classification (NCBI taxonomy): domain Eukaryota; kingdom Metazoa; phylum Chordata; class Amphibia; order Anura; family Hyperoliidae; genus Hyperolius; species Hyperolius riggenbachi. The sequence continues at coordinate 242,831,973 of NC_090646.1, forward strand.
AATTGGTTTTCTAGCCTAGAGCTACATTCTGGGTTACAAAATAGATGCTCATAGTGTGAGTACGTGTATTTCCCAGGAGATAGCGATAGCTAGGTTATACCTTGATCGAACATCAGAACGGCGTTTGGACCTTTACACTGGCTAAATTTGATTCTCTATTTTATTCCCTTTTATTTTGATAAGCGAATGTCTTTGTGTGTGTCTTTGTACCTTTCTACTTTCTTTTTTGTAAAAATTCTTATATATATTTCCTTCTGCATTGTTCCCCTTTTTGGGAATATTAAATCCTTATTTAAACTTATACAAACTAGCTTGCATGCTAAGAAGAGAACTGACATCTCCTAGAGAGAGACTGCAGTATATTGTGTTACAGTTTAGTACCTAAATGTATGCTCAGATTGTTCATTTCTACCATGTGAGATTGCATTGTGTGTGTGGGGTTCTCGTAGTTTGGCCTAAATATTGCAGCTGACCAAGCTGGAGTGCGTGCAGCTCGACAGCAGTGCATGAAATTGTCATACGTGCTATGGACAGGGACAGTTCTCCTTTGGTACAGGAATCTGTGCGTGCATGGTTTTCTAGCAGTTGTGCCGCGGACGACTGCTAGTGGTGGCTGAGTCTTGCAGAGTGTGACAGAGTGTTTAGCTTAAATATGGCTGCTCCCCCTCTCAATCTTGGTCAAAACCTGGTCAAGAACTGTCTCTGCAGGCTTGGCAGGGGGCCGGTTCCTAATATTTACCCCTTGAAAGGCGGTTCCCTAAGGGAATTAATTTTCCCACAACTACACCATATTTGTAGATAGTTACCTACCTGTTGGCTGCATCTCCAGCACTTGTCCAAGGTTCCCATTTTCCATTTACTCAGCTGTGAAGGGGTTTGGAACTACCGAACATGAATTCTATTGGTGTTGGGCGAACAGTGTTTGCCACTGTTCGGGTTCTGCAGAACATCACCCTTTTCGGGTGATGTTCGAGTTCGGCCGAACACCTGATGGTGTTCGGTCAAACTGTTCGGCCATATGGCCGAACTAAGAGCGCATGGCCGAACGTTACCCGAACGTTCGGCTAGCGCTGTGATTGGCCGAACGGGTCACGTGTAGTGTTGGGCGAACATCTAGATGTTCGGGTTTGGGCCGAACATGGCCGCGATGTTCGGGTGTTCGAGCCGAACTCCGAACATAATGGAAGTCAATGGGGACCCGAACTTTCGTGCTTTGTAAAGCCTCCTTACATGCTACATACCCCAAATTTACAGGGTATGTGCACCTTGGGAGTGGGTACAAGAGGGAAAAAATTTAGCAAAAAGAGCTTATAGTTTTTGAGAAAATCAATTTTAAAGTTTCAAAGGGAAAACTGTCTTTTAAATGCGGGAAATGTCTGTTTTCTTTGCACAGGTAACATGCTTTTTGTCGGCATGCAGTCATAAATGTAATACAGATAAGAGGTTCCAGGAAAAGGGACCGGTAACGCTAACCCAGCAGCAGCACACGTGATGGAACAGGAGGAGGGCGGCGCAGGAGGAGAAGGCCACGCTTTGAGACACAACAACCCAGGCCTTGCATGAGGACAAGAAGCGTGCGGATAGCAATTTGCATTTTGTCGGCATGCAGTCATAAATGTAATACAGATGAGAGGTTCCAGGAAAAGGGACCGGTAACGCTAACCCAGCAGCAGCACACGTGATGGAACAGGAGGAGGGCGGCGCAGGAGGAGAAGGCCACGCTTTGAGACACAACAACCCAGGCCTTGCATGAGGACAAGAAGCGTGCGGATAGCCATGCAGTCATAAATGTAATACAGATGAGAGGTTCAATAAACAGGGACCGGAAACGCTAACCCATCACAGATGTTCATTGTTCATGTTACTTGGTTGGGGTCCGGGAGTGTTGCGTAGTCGTTTCCAATCCAGGATTGATTCATTTTAATTTGAGTCAGACGGTCTGCATTTTCTGTGGAGAGGTGGATACGCCGATCTGTGACGATGCCTCCGGCAGCACTGAAACAGCGTTCCGACATAACGCTGGCTGCCGGGCAAGCCAGCACCTCTATTGCGTACATTGCCAGTTTGTGCCAGGTGTCTAGCTTCGATACCCAATAGTTGAAGGGTGCAGATGGATTGTTCAACACAGCTATGCCATCTGACATGTAGTCCTTGACCATCTTCTCCAGGCGATCGGTGTTGGAGGTGGATCTGCACGCTTGCTGTTCTGTGTGCTGCTGCATGGGTGTCAGAAAATTTTCCCACTCCAAGGAAACTGCCGATACCATTCCCTTTTGGGCACTAGCTGCGGCTTGTGTTGTTTGCTGCCCTCCTGGTCGTCCTGGGTTTGCGGAAGTCAGTCTGTCGGCGTACAACTGGCTAGAGGAGGGGGAGGATGTCAATCTCCTCTCTAAAGTCTCCACAAGGGCCTGCTGGTATTCTTCCATTTTGACCTGTCTGACTCTTTCTTCAAGCAGTTTTGGAACATTGTGTTTGTACCGTGGATCCAGAAGGGTATAAACCCAGTAATTGGTGTTGTCCAGAATGTGCACAATGCGTGGGTCACGTTCAATGCAGTCCTAGGCCGAAGAGGTCATAGCCTAGGGTCACAAAAACCTGTTTATTTGGGCAATTTCAATGGTAGTGATGCTGACGTACATAAATCTCAGCCATGGCCGTTAGCAACGTCTGAATTTCACGAAATGTCTCATGCAGGTAGAAGACATATTGTTAGACTTGGATTCCAAAGATGGGGTCCCTACATATCTGCAAACCAGAGTTACAGGGGTCCAAAATTGGTAAAATCCCCCATAGGCTTTCATTGCCTCCCTATTTCACTTTCCAAAATCTCACATCTTTTCAAAGGGCAATTGCTCAGCAGTGGCAAATTTTCTAGCATTGTAGGGACCCTTAGGAGGAACATGACTGGTGAGTTTCGGGCCCCTAGGCCGAAGAGGTCATAGCCTAGGGTCACAAAAACCTGTTCATTTGGGCTATTTCAATGGTAGTGATGCTGACGTACATAAATCTCAGCCATGGCCGTTAGCAACGTCTGAATTTCACGAAATGTCTCATGCAGGTAGAAGACATATTGTTAGACCTATATTCCAAAGATGGGGTCCCTACATCTCTGCAAACCAGAGTTACAGGGATCCAAAATTGGTAAAATCCCCCATAGGCTTTCATTGGGCCTACTATTTACCGTTCCAAAATCTCACACCATTTCAAAGGGCAATGGCTCAGCAGTGGCAAAACCAGAGCCGGCCTTTGGGGGTGGCAAGTGGGGCAATCGCCCCAGGCCCCGCGTCTGAGGAGGGCCCGCACCCTCTGCAGTGCTGGGGAGAGCGAGCAAAACTCACGTGTCTCCGATGCTCCAGCTACCATCTATTTCCTCTCCCAGCATTTGTGTATTGGTAACAGCGCCCCCTATGATGACGTGACCGCATGTCACCACAGGGGGGCACTGTTACCAATACACAGATGCGATGCTGGGAGAGGAAATAGATGGTAGCTGGAGCATCGGAGACACGTGAGTTTTTGCTCTCCCCAGCACTGCAGCCACCTTGCTATCTAACCTGTACTGCGGGGCACCTACCTATCTAATCTATACTGCAGGGCATCTACCTATCTAATCTATACTGCAGGGCATCTACCTATCTAATCTATACTGCAGACACCTCTCTAACCTATACTGCAGGCTGGCACCTATCTAATCTATACTGCAGGCTGGCACCTATCTAACCTATACTGCAGGCACCTATCTAACCTATACTGCAGGTTGGCACCTATCTAATCTATACTGCAGGCTGGCACCCATCTAACCTAGACTGCAGGCACCTATTTAACCTATACTGCAGGCTGGCACCTATCTAATCTATACTGCAGGCACCTATATAATCTATACTGCAGGCACCTACCTATCTAATCTATACTGCAGGCACCTATCTAACCTATACTGCAGACACCTATATATCTAATCTATACTGCAGGCACCTATCTAACCTATACTGCAGGCACCTATCTATTCTATACTGCAGGCACCTATCTAATCTATACTGCAGCCACCTTTCTATCTAATCTATACTGCAGGCACTTACCTATCTAATCTATACTACAGCCACCTTCCTATCTAATCTATACTGCAGGCTGGCACCTATCTAATCTATACTGCAGGCTGGCACCTATCTATCTTATCTATACTGCAGGCACCTATCTAATCTGTACTGCAGGGCACCACCCTACCTACTCTATACTGCAGGCACCTATCTAATCTATACTGCAGGGTACCTACCTAACTAATCTATACTGCAGGCACCTTCCTATCTAATCTGTACTGCAGGGCACCTACCTACCTATCTAATCTGTACTGCAGGGCACCTACCTGTCTAATCTATACTGCAGGGCACCTATCTATCTAATCTATACGGCAGGCACCTATCTAATATATACTGCGGGGTACCTACCTAACTAATCTATACTGCAGGCACCTTCCTATCTAATCTGTACTGCAGGGTACCTACCTACCTATCTAATCTGTAATGCAGGGCACCTACCTGTCTAATCTGTACTGCAGGGTACCTACCTACCTATCTAATCTGTAATGCAGGGCACCTACCTGTCTAATCTTTACTGCAGGCACCTATCTAATCTATACTGCAGGGCACCTACCTATCTAATCTATACTTCGGGGCACCTACCTATCTAACCTATACTGGAGGCACCTACCTATCTAACCTATACAGAGTGTGGGCTTCCACAACGTGTGTATCCACAGCATATATCTCTAGGCCCCGCATATGACACTTGCCCCAGGCCCTGAGTACTCTAAGGCCACCTCTGGGTAAAACTCACCAGTCATGATCCCCCTAAGAGTCCCTACAATGCTATAAAATGTGGTACTGCTGAGCCATTGCCCTTTGAAAAGATGTGAGATTTTGGAAAGTGAAATAGTGAGGCAATGAAAGCCTATGGGGGATTTTAGCAATTTTGGACGCCTGTAACTCTGGTTTGCAGAGATGTAGGGACCCCATCTTTGGAATCCAAGTCTAACGATATGTCTTCTACCTGCATGAGACATTTCGTGAAATTCAGACGTTGCTAACGGCCATGGCTGAGATTTATGTACGTCAGCATCACTACCATTGAAATTGCCCAAATAAACAGGTTTTTGTGACCCTAGGCTATGACCTCTTCGGCCTAGGGGCCCGAAACTCACCAGTCATGTCCCCCCTAAGGGTCCCTACAATGCTAGAAAATTTGCCACTGCTGAGCAATTGCCCTTTGAAAAGATGTGAGATTTTGGAAAGTGAAATAGGGAGGCAATAAAAGCCTATGGGGGATTTTACCAATTTTGGACCCCTGTAACTCTGGTTTGCAGAGATGTAGGGACCCCATCTTTGGAATTCAAGTCTAACAATATGTCTTCTACCTGCATGAGACATTTCGTGAAATTCAGACGTTGCTAACGGCCATGGCTGAGATTTATGTACGTCAGCATCACTACCATTGAAATAGCCCAAATGAACAGGTTTTTGTGACCCTAGGCTATGACCTCTTCGGCCTAGGGGCCCGAAACTCACCAGTCATGTCCCCCCTAAGGGTCCCTACAATGCTAGAAAATTTGCCACTGCTGAGCAATTGCCCTTTGAAAATATGTGAGATTTTGGAAAGTAAAATAGGGAGGCAATAAAAGCCTATGAGGGATTTTACCAATTTTGGACCCCTGTAACTCTGGTTTGCAGAGATGTAGGGACCCCATCTTTGGAATTCAAGTCTAACAATATGTCTTCTACCTGCATGAGACATTTCGTGAAATTCAGACGTTGCTAACGGCCATGGCTGAGATTTATGTACGTCAGCATCACTACCATTGAAATTGCCCAAATAAACAGGTTTTTGTGACCCTAGGCTATGAACTCTTCGGCCTAGGGGCCCGAAACTCACCAGTCATGTTCCCCCTAAGGGTCCCTACAATGCTAGAAAATTTGCCACTGCTGAGCAATTGCCCTTTAAAAAGATGTGAGATTTTGGAAAGTGAAATAGGGAGGCAATGAAAGCCTATGGGGGATTTTACCAATTTTGGACCCCTGTAACTCTGGTTTGCAGAGATGTAGGGACCCCATCTTTGGAATCCAAGTCCAACAATATGTCTTCTACCTGCATGAGACATTTCGTGAAATTCAGACGTTGCTAACGGCCATGGCTGAGATTTATGGACGTCAGCATCACTACCATTGAAATTGCTCAAATAAACAGGTTTTTGTGACCCTAGGCTATGACCTCTTCGGCCTAGGGGCCCGAAACTCACCAGTCATGTTCCCCCTAAGGGTCCCTACAATACTAGAAAATTTGCCACTGCTGAGCAATTGCCCTTTGAAAAGATGTGAGATTTTGGAGAGTGAAATAGGGAGGCAATGAAAGCCTATGGGGGATTTTACCAATTTTGGACCCCTGTAACTCTGGTTTGCAGAGATGTAGGGACCCCATCTTTGGAATCCAAGTCCAACAATATGTCTTCTACCTGCATGAGACATTTTGTGAAATTCAGACGTTGCTAACGGCCATGGCTGAGATTTATGTACGTCAGCATCACTACCATTGAAATTGCCCAAATAAACAGGATTTTGTGACCCTAGGTTATGACCTCTTCGGCCTAGGACTGCATTGAACGCGACCCATGCATTGTGCGCATTCTGGACAACACCAATTACTGGGTTTATACCCTTCTGGATCCACGGTACAAACACAATGTTCCAAAACTGCTTGAAGAAAGAGTCAGACAGGTCAAAATGGAAGAATACCAGCAGGCCCTTGTGGAGACTTTAGAGAGGAGATTGACATCCTCCCCCTCCTCTAGCCAGTTGTACGCCGACAGACTGACTTCCGCAAACCCAGGACGACCAGGAGGGCAGCAAACAACACAAGCTGCAGCTAGTGCCCAAAAGGGAATGGTATCGGCAGTTTCCTTGGAGTGGGAAAATTTTCTGACACCCATGCAGCAGCACACAGAACAGCAAGCGTGCAGATCCACCTCCAACACCGATCGCCTGGAGAAGATGGTCAAGGACTACATGTCAGATGGCATAGCTGTGTTGAACAATCCATCTGCACCGTTCAACTATTGGGTATCGAAGCTAGACACCTGGCACAAACTGGCAATGTACGCAATAGAGGTGCTGGCTTGCCCGGGAAGCAGCGTTATGTCGGAACGCTGTTTCAGTGCTGCCGGAGGCATCGTCACAGATCGGCGTATCCGCCTCTCCACAGAAAATGCAGACCGTCTGACTCAAATTAAAATGAATCAATCCTGGATTGGAAACGACTACGCAACACTCCCGGACCCCAACCAAGTAACATGAACAATGAATATCTGTGATGGGTTAGCGTTTCCGGTCCCTGTTTATTGAACCTCTCATCTGTATTACATTTATGACTGCATGGCGACAAAATGCAAATTGCTATCCGCACGCTTCTTGTCCTCATGCAAGGCCTGGGTTGTTGTGTCTCAAAGCGTGGCCTTCTCCTCCTGCGCCACCCTCCTCCTGTTCCATCACGTGTGCTGCTGCTGGGTTAGCGTTACCGGTCCCTTTTCCTGGAACCTCTTATCTGTATTACATTTATGACTGCATGCCGACAAAAAGCATGTTACCTGTGCAAAGAAAACAGACATTTCCCGCATTTAAAAGACAGTTTTCCCTTTGAAACTTTAAAATCGATTTTCTCAAAAACTATAAGCTCTTTTTGCAAAAAAAATTTTCCTCTTGTACCCACTCCCAATGTGCACATACCCTGTAAATTTGGGGTAGCATGTAAGGAAGCTTTACAAAGCACGAAAGTTCGGGTCCCCATTGATTTCTATTATGTTCGGAGTTCGGCGCGAACACCCGAATATCGCGGCGATGTTCGGCGAACGTTCGCGAACCCGAACATCTAGGTGTTCGCCCAATACTAAATTCTATACCGGTAGTTCCTTTGCTTAGCTTTATTAGATACTGAAGACTTGTGTATAGGAATTAGGGCCTTTTCCCACCCATGGGCTGGGAAGGACTTCTTTAAACCTGTTTCCCAGTGGGAACATATATCTATTGCACATAGCTAGGAGAGAATCCCAGTAAAGCTGACCTCTTCCTCTGAAGGAAGATGACAGCAGTTAAAAGGTTAAACAGAATTCCGCTGTGATGATCCGCTCAGCTGGCTGCACAGGCAGACAGCTGTTTGTCCATTCCTCTAGTCTGTGGGCTGCAGGTCTCTGGAACAGAGACCTGTCTTTCCATTGCAAGTTTCTGGTCTGTTCTCTTGCTGGGGAATTTGCATACATTCGTTTTGCAAATCCCCTACCTGCCTTCTTTGATGACTGGCACTATAAGAGCTTTATGTTTCCCAGAAGGCTTTGCTGGTCATTTCCCTTCCATGGTCTGTTCCTGATGGACACTGCTGGAGTGTCAGCCATTGCTATCTAGTATAGTTAATTCCTGGGGGTTGCTTTAGGCTCCCCTTCTAGCCCAGTCAGGTTGTATTATCTGTATTGCCTGTTCTGTCTTGTCTTGCCTGTTGCCATTGTCCTGTCCCAATGGTGGTCGACAGGAAATGGTTCTGATCTCTGTTCTTGGAGTGTAGCTAGTGCAGCGGTTGCTACCAGCTATCTCTTCTGTTCTGTCTCCTGGTATCACGCTAGCTACTTTTCGCTAGCGCTGGGGATCCTTCTGTTCTGTCTTCTGGGATCGCGCTAACTACTTTTTCGCTAGCGCTGGGGATCCTTCTGTTCTGTCTTCTGGGATTGCGCTAGCTACTTTTCGCTAGCGCTGGGGATCCTTCTGTTCTGTCTTCTGGGATCGCGCTAGCTACTTTTCGCTAGCGCTGGGGATCCTTCTGTTCTGCTACTCTGTACCTGGATCGCGCTAGCCACTTTTCGCTAGTGCCGTGGATCCTATCTCTCGCTTGTCCCTGTTTTCGTGTGTCTGTCTTGTCTGCTACGCTTACTGGAGGCTCGGTGAGGTAACCGTTAAGCAAGCGCTCGTGTCCTCTGTTTCATGTTTGTCTGTTAATGGTTAGTTAGGCGTGCTTGTCTCTATTGTGCTCATCACGTGGAGATCGCGCATAACCGCGTGCACTGTTGCGAATGAGTGCAGTGTTCGCGGTTAGCTAGCGTTTGTTATTTTCCGTATCTCCTTATTGTATTATTTGCTGTGCCTTTGCTACCCTCGTATTCTATTCTGTTCTGCCTTGTGTCACGTCTGGCGATCGCACCTCTCGCGATCGCGTTCCTATTTCGTATCTGCTGTTGTGTGTGCGCGGTCGCGGGGTGGCGACTGGATTGGCGCACACACATACAACCTGTTACTTTGCTCAATCTCATTCGCAATCGCCTCTCTTGCGATTGCGTTCTGCGCTTCGTACAATTCCTGTCTGGCACTTGTGGAGGTACAGAGGATTGGTTCCTCTGCACTCCCCAGCGCCATCTGCCGACAGGAATTTCCCTCTACAGGTGCGTAGCACCTTTTGCTGGGTGCCTGCAAATATACGCTTGTGGAGGATTTCCGCCGTGTCAGCGCACACGTTGTGCGCTGATCACGGAGAAAGTTCCACAATCGTTACAGAATGACCAGCCCAACCCAAAACCCCAGTGTAGACGGAATTTCCGATTTGTACGATTTTGTCGAATATGGCTCTTGTACCTTTAAGAGATTTAAAAAACTTGAACCTGAATCAGCAGACAAATTTTTGTCTGAGTGTACGAAACTGTTAGCGAACCCTGAATTTCAATGCACCCCAGTGTCTACCTGGGCCCCCCAAATGGTCTACATTCTGTTGGGGGGCGAAATGTCAATGTGGGGTTATGATGTGTTAGATCATACCACCCTGGGTCAAAGACCCCTGGAATTCTTGGCCTTTTTAATTCACAATTGGCTGAGATTACCTCAATTACCATACCCCCTTAATGAGTTGTTGTCAGCAGCTCAATCAGCTGTTACATCTACTCTTTCATCCATAAAGCAGCCATCCAAAGCCTCTAAGTCTAAACGTAAAAGATCTAGGAAGGCTTCCCAGCGGAAAGATCCGTTGCCCATGGCAACCACAGATAGAGAGGTTATTTCTGTCAAGTCTGAAATGGGCAAAACCATGCAGTATGATAATGATGTTCAGTTTCCAGGTTTTTTGCCCCAATCCAAAGCTTATGTGGATCCTGCTATAGGTAAGACCACACACTACATTAAAGCAGTTAAAAAATCTGTTCTTGTTCCTGAACTCCACCCCTATGGAGATTATCTGGATACTGGCCTGTTTGAACCCCTATTTGCTTCCTGGGATGTTGGCGCCTTGCTGGAGGAATTCGATTTTGATTGGAAAGCCTTTTGCGATTTTTACATCGCAAAAAGCGAAGATGTCTTGAATGCTTGTCTTGATTCTATGTACCTTCTGATTGATTCTGATGAATGTGACAAGGATGATGTGGATCTGGTGATCTATGTATGGCAAACGATTTTGGATGAGTTGCACACACACCAACCAATTGATTCCAATAAAGAGACATCTTTGTCGGATGATTGTTCCTGCCTTTCTGGGGTAAAGCATGAGAGTCTTGACTTTGTGCAATCTGAAATGAATGAGTATGCCGCTGTGGTTGGTTCCTGTGCGAATCCTGAAGGATTCTCTCCTGACAGTGTGCAGTTTGAGTCTGTGCGATCTGATGCCTGTTTCTCGGATGTTCCTGCAGATTGTGATCGGCATGAGCCTGCCGGTTTCCTCAAGGATGTGTGGGATCCTTTGTCATTTAGTAACAGATCTTTGAGATCTTCCGTCTGTGACCCTGCTATGGGGAAAAGTCCTCGACTATGCAGCGTCAAAAGTAAAATTAATATGCCTAATAAAGTTTGTCCTGTTGATGTCACTATTTCTTCTGCAGATGAGTCTCTGTCTCACCCTGTTCACACCTGTAAGGGCCCGTTGCCTGGGGACAGTTGCTCCAGTGTTTCGGTCCTAGATGCCTTGCAGTCTGCTCCGCAGATCGCGGAGGTTTGCGCTATAGAAGCGTCAGTTTCACAACCTAAAGTGAATTTTGATTCGCAGGTTTTGCGTTCTGATTCCTCAGATTCGACATTGTTAGCCGAATCTAAGAGTGAGACAGCGCTTCGGTTTTGCGAATCTGATGCTGAACCCTCTTTGCCTTATTCAGAGACGCTTTCTCTGAACCTGCCCTGTACCATGAATAAAAACAGGTTTTCCTTTCACACTGACATTTGTGAGCCCCTTTCTTGCTCTGAGGGAAGTTCTGACTCTCCATCCTGTACTCTGGATGAGTCAATATTGCCTTGTACAATATCTCCTGCCCTGCCCCTAGAGGCTCGTCTAGGTATTGCTGCTATTTTTACCTGTTTTTCTGCAGTTTTGGAGTTGCAAGCTAGTTTGACTGCTACGCAGAATTCCGGGTGCAGTGAGATTGAAGTTAGGGAGTCAGTGTGTGTTCCAATAAATATACCTGTACATTCCCCTCATGATGATGAGATCCAGTCTCAGTTTGTGGTGGAATCTTCCCTGGGACATCTGCCCTGTTCACAAAATAAAGTTCCAGTTTTGCCCTGTAACATGGATAGTACAGAATCCTTCTTAGAAAACTTGAAAAATGATGTTCTGGAGGTCTCCGAGTTCCTCCCAAAGGGTGCAGAACTTGTAGGAGATGTCTCCTGCCCCCCAAGTCCTTCTGAGGTGTTGCCCTCTTCCGTAGGCATTGCTGCCTTGCTGGCTACCTTTTCAGCTCTGGTGGAGCTTCAGTCATGTGTAGTCAATGATGATATTACAGTTACAGAAAATTCTGAATTTGAGTCCGAGTCTTCTTTTGAAAGACCAGTACCTGTGACCTTTACTCGTGATGATTTTCTGCCTGGTACTGGTTTTGGTCTTGTCGTGTCGGACTCTGAGGTTGGCAGTTCCCCGACATGTCCTGAGGTTTCTCCTGTACTAGTGTATCCCGATGTGCTCTGTGACCCAGAAAGCCCAAGTGTGCCTCGGTTACCAGCGTACTCAGATGCTTCCTCAGTGGAGACATGTTCCGATATAGCCTGCCTGCTTGCATGCCCAGAAGTGGTCCCTGAAAGTCCTGATCTTGATGGGTGTCCTGCTAATTTTGAGTCTGAAATGATCATAGGTTCCATAGGGGTTCTTGGTGGTTCTCCATGTGAGCCTGGTGAGCGTTCTGGCTTCTTGGGATCTCTGCGGAGCTTCAAGGCGTTCTGGGAGATTCCGGGAAAGGTTTTGCTTGGTGCCCTGAATACGATCAGCAATGGCTTTGGTGTTGTAAGGGACACTTCGAACAGGTATTGCGTCAGGTTTGGTATTCTTGGACGCTCCTTGGAAGGTGGTGGGTATTGTCTGGAGGGTGTCGATGGCTTCGTCTCTGGTGTCCACAGTCCTGATGGGTGTTACGCTGAGACTTGTAGTGCTGATGGGCATGTTTCGGTGGCTTCTGTTTCTGATGAGGTCGGTTTCGGATGGACTGACTCTGGAATTGGGCCTTGTCGGGCTGCCCCGACCTTCATGAGTCTTCAGTTAGAGTTTTGTGATGATACCAGTTTTGAGGGATGTCTGGAATCCATCCCTAGAGGGGGGGGGGGGGTACTGTGATGATCCGCTCAGCTGGCTGCACAGGCAGACAGCTGTTTGTCCATTCCTCTAGTCTGTGGGCTGCAGGTCTCTGGAACAGAGACCTGTCTTTCCATTGCAAGTTTCTGGTCTGTTCTCTTGCTGGGGAATTTGCATACATTCGTTTTGCAAATCCCCTACCTGCCTTCTTTGATGACTGGCACTATAAGAGCTTTATGTTTCCCAGAAGGCTTTGCTGGTCATTTCCCTTCCATGGTCTGTTCCTGATGGACACTGCTGGAGTGTCAGCCATTGCTATCTAGTATAGTTAATTCCTGGGGGTTGCTTTAGGCTCCCCTTCTAGCCCAGTCAGGTTGTATTATCTGTATTGCCTGTTCTGTCTTGTCTTGCCTGTTGCCATTGTCCTGTCCCAATGGTGGTCGACAGGAAATGGTTCTGATCCCTGTTCTTGTAGTGTAGCTGGTGTAGCGGTTGCTACCAGCTATCTCTTCTGTTCTGTCTCCTGGGATCGCGCTAGCTACTTTTCGCTAGCGCTGGGGATCCTTCTGTTCTGTCTTCTGGGATCGCGCTAACTACTTTTTCGCTAGCGCTGGGGATACTTCTGTTCTGTCTTCTGGGATCGCGCTAGCTACTTTTCGCTAGCGCTGGGGATCCTTCTGTTCTGTCTTCTGGGATCACGCTAGCTACTTTTCGCTAGCACTGGGGATCCTTCTGTTCTGCTACTCTGTACCTGGATCGCGCTAGCCACTTTTCGCTAGTGCTGTGGATCCTATCTCTCGCTTGTCCCTGTTTTCGTGTGTCTGTCTTGTCTGCTACGCTTACTGGAGGCTCGGTGAGGTAACCGTTAAGCAAGCGCTCGTGTCCTCTGTTTCATGTTTGTCTGTTAATGGTTAGTTAGGCATGCTTGTCTCTATTGTGCTTATCACGTGGAGATCGCGCATAACCGCGTGCACTGTTGCGAATGAGTGCAGTGTTCGCGTTAGCTAGCGTTTGTTATTTTCCGTATCTCCTTATTGTATTATTTGCTGTGCCTTTTCTACCCTCGTATTCTATTCTGTTCTGCCTTGTGTCACGTCTGGCGATCGCACCTCTCGCGATCGCGTTCCTATTTCGTATCTGCTGTTGTGTGTGCGCGGTCGCGGGGTGGCGACTGGATTGGCGCACACACATACAACCTGTCCCTTTGCTCAATCTCATTCGCAATCGCCTCTCTTGCGATTGCGTTCTGCGCTTCGTACAATTCCTGTCTGGCACTTGTGGAGGTACAGAGGATTGGTTCCTCTGCACTCCCCAGCACCATCTGCCGACAGGAATTTCCCTCTACAGGTGCGTAGCACCTTTTGCTGGGTGCCTGCAAATATACGCTTGTGGAGGATTTCCGCCGTGTCAGCGCACGCGTTGTGCGCTGATCACGGAGAAAGTTCCACAATCGTTACATCCACTAAGTTTCATTGAACTGGGAGTTAAATAGAAATACCATTTGGAATTTTAATACTTAAAGGGACTCTGAACAGGCAATAACAATGAAATTGGTACTTACCTGGGGCTTCCTCCAGCCCACAGTAGGCTGTGAGGTCCCCCAGCATACTCCTGGCTCCTCTTCTGGTCCTGCTGGTGGCTCCATTACCGGCGACTTTTGGGCTGAAGGTCAGCCTTATACTTCCTGGATGGGAATAATACGCATCATCATACCGGCCGGTGTGACAATCTTGTTCATGTGTGTTTTCTAACTCTGAACCACGCATGCGCAGGACTGTCACGTTGGCCGGCGTGATGGCACGGAGTGTCCCCGACAAGGAAGTATATGGCTGACCTTCAGCCCAAAAGTGCCGGTAACAGAGCCGCCAGCAGGACTGGAAGAGGAGCCCAGAGGACACTGGGGGACCTCAAGGCTTACGGTGGGCTGGAGGGAGCTCCAGGTAAGTTCCAATTTCATTTTTATTGACTGCTCAGCTTCCTTTTACATCCATTTTAATTTATGATTGATTCAATGTTTTTGTTCAGTCGCACTTCCAATTGGGCAAAAACATTGAACAGTGTATGGCTACAAGTAGTACATAATATACCATTTTTATGCTTAACAGATAAATAACATATTCAATCTTGATGGCTACAGAAAATGTCCTCATACAATCATTGCAATTCACATGGATAATAGGAGTCACTTCAGGACTGAAGTTCAGAATTCTTGTTTTGCATTAATTAAGCAGTATTTGTTTTAGTCGTTTTATGATTTTTATTTTTTTTAGGAAACAGTGCTCTATTTTCAAATTAAAAGTAATGAGGCAAAACAAATCTCTGAGAGTTACTATGCAGCTCCACTGAGTTAAAAAATTAAATTCTCTTTAGTTTATTGCAGAATGAACAAAATGAAATATCGGCACACTTATAAGTGAGACCAAGAATCAGCACTAACTTAAATTCCCTATTGTTCGCTTCATCCATGGCTTGTTTTATTGTTTCTAGGAAGCTAAGACTTGAGCAAGTATATATTTAATGTCTGATAATTAAGTCACATTTATGATCCCATATAAAACTTAAATATGTCAGGTAGTCAGACTTCCCCCTGTTGCACAGCACACATGGAAATACCATTCTTTGTGGAGCTTGGGTAATTTACTGTATGTATAGAATGGAATGTTCCCTTCATTAGTGTTCCGTTGCAAAGTCGTTACTGCTTGCTGTGTATTAGACTGGAACATTCACAATGCATTAGGACAACATATGTTGGCAGCAAATATAATTTTTCTCCCCTACAAGTTATTTTTCTGTTGTGTTACGTTATTGCTGTATTGTGTTTTGTCGCCTTGGAAACATCTATATGTGTAAGCATCATCTCTGGGCATCTCAGGCAATAAGAACAATTCACAGCACATTTTAAGATGCTTTATAAAAACATACCTATACATAGTATTTACTTGGACAAAGTGAGCTTGATATATAGCAATTGCAGCCCTTTGCTCTGCAATGCCAGGCATTAAGCTTTTGCATGAGTGTAGCACGATCATATGGGTGCTTGGGGTATGAATGAACTAGTGCAGCGATGTGCAGGGATTCATAGACATCAGAGATGTCCAAACATTTAATTGCCCCTTTATTATAATTGTTATGCCTTAGGTTTAAAGTGACCCCGATGTGAGAGGTTCAGGAGGTTGACATGTTTATTTCCTTTTAAATAATGCACATTGCCTGGCTTTCCTGCTGATCCTCTGCCTTTAAACATGGAACAAGCATGCAGATCAGATGTCTATGACAAATCTGACAAGATTAGCTGCATGCTTGTTTCAGGTGTGTGATTTAGACCCTACTGACTAAGATCATCAGGAGTCAGGATTGCCAGGCAAATGGTATTGTTTAAAAGGAAATAAATATGTCAGCTTCCATAGCCCTCTCACCTCGGGTTCCCTTTAATATACTTAGATAAAATTATTAAAATCATTATTGGCTACAAAGATGTGTGAAAAAAAACCTTATATACAACATATATGATCCTAAGGGAGCAGTGCTGGCTTTTGGCTGGTAATAGTTGCAACCATTGTATGGGTCATATATGGCCATAGCAGGATTTATGTATGTACTGGCACAGCATGGCTTGTGTACTAGGTGTCATTAAAGAGGAACTTCAGCCTAAACAAACATACTGTCATTAAGTTACATTAGTTATGTTAATTAAAATAGATAGGTAACATAATCTCTTACCCATCCTGTTTTAAAAGAACAGGCAAATGTTTGATTTCATGAGGGCATCCATCTTTTTGGTTGAAAGGAGGTGACAGGGAGCATGGGACACAGTTCCAACTTTCCTGTGTCCTGATCACCCCTCCCAGTTGCTAGGCAACATGAATAACAACATAGGAAACCCCATCATGCACAGCATCAGGGAAAAAAAGCCTGTGCAGTTTTCTTTGATGGGTGGAGCTTAGCTCAAAATGCAGCTAAAAATGATGCTTTTGTAAGAAAAACAAAGTTCTGATTCTGTGAAACTGTTAAAGAAACACCAAGCCTTTTCAGTTCTGCTGAGTAGATTTTTAGTCCGAAAGTTCACTTTAACTGCTTATCTGTGCTAAGAACAGGATGAACATCAGAAGGAAGGGGCTCTCATACTGGGTCCCTGCATGCCTCCCACAGGTTTAGTCCCACATATCTCTACACTCCTGTTTGCTGTCACAATGGCTGAGGTATTGTGATGGCTTTCACATGTCCACATATTCACTAGGCAGTTGGTGTTCACATTCACTGCATGCATCTCCTGACTTCCTTCTCCTTTATTGTTCAGTCACTGAAGGCGGGTATGCCATGTGGAAGAGATAAATGCTGGTTGGTTCGAGAACATCAGAACATGTGAATGTTGTCACCTCACCTCATTGTGACAGCCAGTGGGAATGTACAGAGCAAGGGGCTTGATCCATTATTGGGTTGTTTCATGGTGTAATGTCTACAAAATTAAAAATACTGATTGTGTGTATCCATACATATTTGCTCAGATGTAAGGAAATTGATATCAACACTTCCCTCCTGCTGTTAAAGGGGTTTGTCATAGGTTGCTTTATGGGTTTCTACCATGGGGTACTGCCTGTAGTGGGGCCCTGTCATGGGGTGCTGTTCTGTTACTGGGGCCTCACCAAAGGATGCTACCTGTAACCGGGTGTCTACCATGGGGTACTGCCTGTTACTGGGGGTCTGTCATGGGGCAATGTCTGTTAGTGGGGTCCTTCATGGGGTTTATCATGTGGGCCATATCAGTAAGGATTCAGCCTTTTATTGCATTTTACACCAACTGTAATTCATATTTAAGAAATTTATAATGACGTAATAAGTAATTTGATGACATTGATTAGACTCTTCCAGTACCAGTAATTACCCAACCATATCTGGCTGGTGCAAGTAATGTTTTTTTTATATCATGAGGACTAATACATATCTAGTCAGTATGATGTGCTCCTTACTTACTCCTTACTGGTTCTACTCTGCATACAGAAAAAAATTCCCCATACCAGGAAACAAATGGCTCCATGCTCACCCTCCAACAGTTTACAATCACTTGAAATAGGTCTCAGCCAGGTGAAATCTCTCACAGAATAAATGGTTGTATAGGGCAACAAAATTAAAGCGTTCTTGCTCATATTTTGTCATTGAAACCAATTATTGCCTGAAAAAAAAAACCTCACAACCGAATCATAAAAGAAAGTTAGGTTTGCTGTAAAAAAACAAAAACAAAACAAGAAGAAAAAGAAGCAAAATACCCCCCCCCCCCCAAACCAAACAAACAAACAAACAACACTATGACATCTTACTTTAGTTGCATTCGTATGCTAGTACAGTGTGAGCCCTGAAGTTTTCTCCCATGCCTTCTGAATTATATTTCCTGATATTTCAACATCCTTCAAGGCAATGGTTTCTGCGTGAATAATAGCAAAAGTTGTGTAGCAGTAGAGCCTGTGGATGTTCTGTACCAGGCATTGATTGTAGGCAACAAAACATACCACGTATTTCAGCAGTTACTTTCAGTGAGGCATTTCTCCTTTGATGTGTTGCTGCTTTGCTGTTGACCCATCATCTTTCAAAGAGTTTGAGTTAGTTACACTTGACAATGTATATGTACTGATTTATCGTGGCTGTTTTGGGCTATTTTCAAGCTAGCTTCATGCTTGTTGTGAGCTGGTATTGAAGCAGGCTTTCACTTTCATGTGCACATAATATCTGGCAGTCCTGGCCACAAATGATACCTGAGACTTCAGAAAGACATGACTGACTAAGTAGCATGCAGTTCTAACAGAGCAGCTATAGTAAATGTATCCAATGCTTCATATTGCACCAAGTAAAAGTACATTTGACAACTTTTTTGTGTATTCCATTTCAATTGTTACCACAAATGTTTCCCAAACCACCACGTAGGTCCCAAAGTTACCTGAATCACAAATTCATTGCTACATACACTGAGTGTCCTGAGAATCTGTGAGTTCGCTCGGAAATGTCCTTAAATACAGATGATGAATAAAATATTCCACTGCGCTCTCACACAGGATTCAATCTAGAAAACAAAATCAAAAACTTCACATTGCGTGATTCTGTCTAATGTATATAGCTTTATCACACCCGTGCTAGTGTAAAGCGTGATTCCACTCAAAAATCCACCACCAACCTTAATGGGGCTCACCAGATGTAGACCACCTCGTTTTTCAGGTGGGTCTCAAGCTCAGTCTGTGTCTCACTCTGCACGTCAGTGAAGCACACCATCCAGTTTCAATAAAACGTTTAATCTTGGTAAAACTTTAAAAACAAGATACAAGAAAGCTCCTCATTGCATAGTATGTCTGCATAAATGAGCAATACATCCGCGCTTCTTGCGCTAATTGCCTACTTACAGACTAAAGGATTGATATAGGCATGTCTCAATGGTGAAGCTAGAACTCATTCGCCACTTCCGAGCGGTTGTCCGGCGGCGTCCCGCACTCTAGACACTCCCCGCTGCTGTCACGGGCATCCCCAGCTCACCACCGCGAGTTTCCGTACGTGATGACGTCACATGCACTGGCTCCGCCCTACGCGTTTCGTCCTCCAATCAGACTCATCAGGGGCTTTTTTTTTTAGTGGAATCACGCTTTACACTAGCACGGGTGTGATAAAGCTATATACATTAGACAGAATCATGCGATGTGGAGTTTTTGATTTTGTTTTCTAGATTGAATCCTGTGTAAGAGCGCAGTGGAATATTTTATTCATCATCAGTATATGTACAGTATATTAGGATTATGTATATACTGTCCTGTGGATGGGGAAAGGGCAGTGCCATAGGAATCAGTTTAAATTATATGGCCCATTCACCTTCTGGTCGCTCAACTTAAAGGGAACCTGAAGTGAAGGGTATATGGAGGCTGCAATATTTGTTTCCTTTTAAAAAGTTGATCTCTTCGATTGCAGTAGTGTCTGAATCACACACCCAAAACAAGTATGCAGCTACTGCAGCTAATCTTGTCAGACTTTTATCAGAAACATCTGATCTGCATGCTTGTTCAGGGTCTCATTTCTCTCTCCCTCTAATTTCAAGTTCCCTTTAATTCAGGCATACAAGAGGGAGTTGTCTGTACAGACTAATGGCTTAAAAAGTCATGAATGATCCTATTGGTCATTAAATGCTTGATGTCTGTACACAAATTACTCTTTCAGCAAACAAGTCTCATTCTCTAACATCACTAAAGAAAAATGCCTAATAACTAATGCCCTATAGATTTCTATGGGATTATTTTGGATGGTCTTGTAAACTTGCCGATAAGATCAGCAGATGAAGCTCAAAACCAATATCACATTTTAATTTATGCCATTCAATAATTTCCTACTTAAAAACTAATAACAAACATAATAATATAGTAGAGATAAGAAAAGCATTATATGTTCCCTCCAAGTGGCTGTGTCACTTTACAAATGTCGAGAAGCCTTACAGATTCACTTTAACAATGATTTCACTTTTCTCTTTATATAATTTAGATCATACTGTATGTAAGCCAGGATTATACTATAATTATAAAATGTATGGTTCACTGAGTGCAAGCATTGCACGTAATATTCCGCTTCATCTGTCACTCATATGTGACTTTCACTGACATTCAACATGCAACAGTATCTGAAATGATGTGAAATGTGGGAATTAAATTAATGTTTAATCTCGTTTGTTGGCAATAATGTATACTGGTAATTTCCCTGATGAATTGGGAACATTGCTGTGGGGTTTTCAAACTGAATGCTGTTAAATTGTTGAAAGCAAATCCTGCTATGAAAGTCAGTCATCAGTCATTGTTGATATTCACTATGAGAGGGACAGTTTCAAAATCCTAACGCTGTATGTATAGCCAAGTCAACCAGAAGATATAAGTATGCCCTTATCTCAGCAATAGAAAACCGTTACATATCTCATACCCCCTTTTTCAAAGGCAAAAAAGATCTCCCAACTTTTTATTTTTTATTTTTTTAGGTGGTCTGGGTGCCCTTCCCTAACTAGCTTATCTCACAAATAGCAGGAAGTAGCTGAAAGCTTCCTATATTGGATAAGATAAGGACATTGTGACCAGAAGGTATTTGAACCCCCCCTGCCTTTTGAGGAGTTTATACAGTGGTGCAAGCCTATTATCTTGGTGATGTTTTCTGTAGGATGGACAACAAGATTTGGAAGAAGCGACAAAAAAACAATTCTGAGCTGGGTTAAAAAAAAAGAAAAGGACAGAATTGATGTCACTTTTGCATCACAGATAAACAGTAAAGTTGGAAACCAGCAGAAATACTTTCATATTTTTTTTCATATCACACTTCTTCTAAATCAATTAGTGACCACCAAACACAACATGATAAGTAAGCTAAATAAGTAATTTCTTACTGGATTTTTTTTATTGTGTTCAGTAAATGAAGAGTTTTATCTCACTCCTGTAACTGAGATTTTACAGCATTGTGTTCATTATGGCGAGGCAGATATCCAATAGCTACTATTTTTAAAGAAAGCTTTTACTATATTGAACATTTCATCCACAATTTAATGTATAAGTATCCTCTCCTGCCTGACCCTGATTTGTGCTTGCATAGCCTCCGAAAAGAAGTTATTGAAAAGCATCTGGAGATTTACCAATGTTTCTCTGCTCCTTGACCTTGTGGAGATATATTGAGGTGCTGATGATATTAAGGATAACAGGAACATATTCTTTCATTTTTTTCTGCCAGAAGGGAGCAGGTTACCTTGAGTTGCTTGGGGCAAGGAAATGGGTGATTGTCTTGACCATATGAGGTGCTTTGAGTCTGTATGCAGTTCCTCTGAGAGTGCTAATGGGATTATCTGCCTGGCTTTTGAACTCAGGAGACGGCCCATTGTCTCAATACACAAAGCAAGAGGACCAGAGCCTGGAGACTAACACAGAAACGTTTGAAATGTACATGACAGGCTATTAGAAATGGGTGAAGTCCTGTTGATACCATTTTTTACCTGTGGAAATTAAATCATTAGTGGAGGTGCAAAACTATACCCTGTAAATGACATCTAATAAAACGGAGACAGGAAAAA
This sequence comes from Hyperolius riggenbachi, assembly GCF_040937935.1. Taxonomy (NCBI): domain Eukaryota; kingdom Metazoa; phylum Chordata; class Amphibia; order Anura; family Hyperoliidae; genus Hyperolius; species Hyperolius riggenbachi. The sequence continues at coordinate 242,853,592 of NC_090646.1, forward strand.
GCCTTAATCAAGTTTTCACCTGGAGTTAAAAGACTCACTTCACAATCTTTGATGTATAGACTTTTACCTGGAAATGGAATATGTCTGAGATTTAATTAAAACCTAGTTCCTCCCCTCCCCAAGGAAGTTGCAGCCTCCAGGCGTAGCTCAGAGTATAAAAAGCAGAGGCAAATGCCTAGTGACCATCTGCTCTGGGAGTTAGCGCATAGCTAGAGTCGATCTCGACTTCCGGTCGAACAAGCGGCATGCTCCTGCCGACAACGTTGAGACCTTCAAGTTGGTAACGTTTTTTTTTAATCCCCATTTTTATTTTACGCAAATATCCGTGTGTGTTATCTTTGTAACTTTTATCTTGTAACTATTTTTACTTTGTTTTTTGTAATCTTTTTGTATATATTAAGTTCTGCATTGTTCTATGTTTTTCTAGAATATTAAATTATTATTTAATAAGTTTGACTTCTGCCGTACTAAACTAACACTCATAGCCTAGAAGAGACTGAAGTGTAACCGTGTATAAGTTCATGCCTAATTGTACGCTTGAGCAACACTACCGTATGAAATTGTAATTGCATTGTGTGTGGGGGCGTTTGTCATACGTTGGCCTAAGCGCGCAGCTGACCCAACGTACGAACAACGCCAGTGCGAGTAGCGACAGCAGAGTGGCTAACAGTATCGTTCGGAACGACTGTTAGTGGGTCTTTGCTTCACGACAGTGTAAGATTGCAACTGTGTTTGTGTGTGGGTGCGTGGCGTTCCCGTATTTGGCCTAAGCGCAAAGCTGACCCAGATACGAAAACGCGGAGTGCGCGCTGAGGACTCGACAGCAGAGTGGAAGTGTCTAGCGAACCGCTAGTGGTGGCAGTGAGAGGTGTTCTGAGGGGTCCCAGCCTTGTTTTAGCTTGACTAAGGCTGCTTCCCCTCTCAGTCTGGTCAAACCCGCAGTCGGGAACCGTAAACGCAGGCGTGCCGCGGGCCGGTTCCTGACAGACCTCCGTACTTGTGATAATCCTGGAAGACCTTTGAACACTCCCACACACAAGCTGAGCTCTGGCATGGTTACACATCCTTATTAGCATCTATTTATATATGCCTACATCTTCAGCATATAGTATGTAGTCATGCCACTATCTGTCCCTCTGATCTAATCCCTTCTATTGTCATAGTAGTATCCCTATTATAGTCAAAGGATATTAATTAATGTATGTTTTGGGATGTGGAAGGAAGTGCCCAGAGGAAACCTAAACAAACATGGTAGAACATGCAAACTACATGGAGATATTCTCCTGGCCCAAATTTGAACCTGGGGCCCGTCTCATCTCTTCTGAGCCAGGGACCTAGTATTAGCTGCAGATTGGTGATTTGCAAGTAGCTGATCTAGTAAGAAGATGATTTTGTTTTGATGTACTGGTATTGGCATGGTATACTGTACATGGCATGGTATAAATACTTTGTATACTTGATCAAGGACTACTTCTCAAGCTTTCACAGAGCATAATAGTAAAAGTACAGTTATATTCTAAGCACTGCATTACAGCTATGCTTTGCAAGAATAAGACACATGCTCAGGTCTACGTTGATTTAATTTCATATTTGAAGTTGGGCTGCTGAAAGTGCAAATTCAAAATAATCCTGCTTGATTTATTCATATTTTACTAAAATGTCACCAGCAATCAAGTTAATCAAGTATGTTCAATATGCCATTTCAAATAACAAACCTCACATTCAATTAATGCCCTTTTCTAATTAAAACCTGTCTCATGGGATTAAATTCGTCACTCCAAATATTTCATTTTTTACACATTTCATGGTGCATTGTGTGTGAGCACTGAGAAGTTTGATCCTTAGTAGGTTGGTCACACCAATTACAAGAAAATGTTAAAATAACAATTCCAGGACTGGCTTCATACCAGGTTGTAAAATCATTTTCTGAAAATCTCCTATGGGGAAGAAAGAAAAAGTGAGACCGAAAGGAATAACACTGAAGATTTGCACATTTGGGAGTCACTCAATCAAACTGTTCCTTGTTCCCGAAAGAGGAAGTGCGCGACCCTATCGCCACATGGATCAGTTTGGTGGCTGGTGTTGTCTTGCATTTACTGTTCAGCATTAGCGATATAAAGTAACAGGAATTTCACTATAAACAGTAATTGGCGGACACCTTTTTTTTTTAAAACTGTGCTTATACACTCCTAATGAAATCCTCAATTAAAAATAATCTATATCTGTACAGTTGAATGTTAAAAATAGTGTTAAAGAGACACTGAAGCGAAAAAAAAATTATGATATTATGATTTGTATGTGTAGTACAGCTAAGAAATAAAACATTAAGATCAGATACATCAGTCTAATTGTTTCCAGTACAGGAAGAGTTGAGAAACTCCAGTTGTTATCTCTATGCAAACAAGCCATTAAGCTCTCCGACTAAGTTAGTCCTGGAGAGGGCTGTTATCTGACTTTTATTAACTCAATCTCAACTGTAAGTGAACTGTTTACTTTTCCTCTGCTAGAGGAGAGGTCATTACTTCACAGACTGCTCTGAAAGAATCATTTTGAATGCTGAGTGTTGTGTAATCTGAACATATTGTAGAATGATGCAATGTTAGAAAAAACACTATATACCTGAAAATAAAAGTATGAGAATATTTTCTTTGCTGCTAATCTTCTAGTAATTATTCATAGTACACAACCAATTCACTATATCATATTTTTTTTTTGGCTTCAGTGTCTCTTTAAGAAAACATAGAAAATGAAAATGAGAAGTTAAATTGTGTTTTTAAAATAATTATTTTACATTTTTTTTAATTTTCTTTGAATTAGATGCCAGGTATCATTTCTGGTTAAGTTATTAGTCTGGAGTGTCTTAGGGGCACTGTTATCACACATAATGGCAAAAAAGTGACATTTAGAGTTTTGTTTGGGGCTCTGCCCACTGGCTGCATCTGTTACATGTGAATTATTCATACATGAGTCATATTTAACATTTTACTTCTAGAAATAGTAAGCCTAGACAATCCTTATTTATTACAGTGTAAATGTATAATAGTTGTTCAAGCCTAAAATTGTACAGTTATAATGAGAGATCAACTGAAATACTATTTTGCTATCAGCATAGAAAGGTCCCTTCATTGTAATAGAGACTAGACATTAGACCTAACTTAAAGTTTTCATTACAAATGCAGAAAAATCCTATATTCTTATAAGGGAAGGGAATTACTGACCCCGAAGCTCTTTAAGAATAGTATTTTTAGTATAGAAGACTTCTTTATGAGATTATTATGTTTTACCAAAATAATAAATAAATAAATAATGGGGGGAAAAAGAAAACATGATGAAAATTGTCACAGATCTCGTGCTTGCATGCACCGTCTAAATAAATGTAAATTAAGTAATAAAGCTTGTTGCATTGTCTGAGAGAGTCTACTAATTTATATAGTGGAACATAGAGTATTAGATATTGCCCGACGGACTCTTCGGAATTCAGAAATATTTTATTACAGATACAATATTGTAATGTTTAAATCAAGGGGTATATTCATAAAAAAGTGCAATATAAAAAGCTTAGTTTGCATGCACTGCAATTGTTTGTCATGCCTTGTCTCTGCCTCCCTTTGCTACCTGCATTCACTCTTCTAGGCTGAATACTACAAACCTATTTGTTTAGGTTATTTGAGGGACTTTTCTTCACCTCTTAAATAGCATAATGTATGTCAAGGTCATGCAATATTACATTCCTATCTCCTATAGAAGGCAATATCACCCTTAAAGAGAATCTGTACTCTAATATTCTTACACTAAAAAGCATACCATTCTATTCCTTATTTTCTCCTGTGCCCCTCTGTGCTGTTTCTGCCACTCTCTGCTGCAATCCTGGCTTGTAATTAACAGTTTTAGGCAATGTTTACAAACAAACTAACCAGCTTCTAATAGGCTCAGCTAAGCATAGTGTGTGAGTATGCAGGGGGCCTGCAGAGGGTGTGTATCGCTTCTACCAATCACAAGCAGCCCTGCACATTCCACACAAACAAAGCCTTAGCCCGACAAACAGGACAGAGGAAAGATACATTGATTTATTACAGAGACAGTGTAATTAGGAAGAGCTGCAGTAAGCCCCAGCACATTAGAACAGGCATAGGAACTCATAGGATAGAAGAACTAAGGCTGAAAAAATTGTTACAGAGTCTCTTTAAGGGGTCAGAGTGCTTACCTATCGTTTATAGTGTCTGATGAGTAATACATCTTTTGTATAAAATTGGCATTGCCCCTTCTTTTAGAGGTAAGCCATTTTTATTATTTATTACATGTTTTATTATTTTTAGTCACATACTATTGATATACCTGACATCCACTACCACCTATTTTTGGGGTGCCTTCTCCATCCCAGTTGTTACATCATGTCCCCCCCCCCCTTAGTTGCTTTGGGGTCTTAGTCTAGTGTTCGCTTCTGAACTATTGCTTTTTTCTGGAGAGCAACTGACGTATCTGATGACCTAAAGATCCTGAGTGAGGATGGGATTTCCTCTCCTGCCTTTACACTGTGGTTGTTAGTCGTGCAACACACACTTGTAAATATCTTTTTGCTCTTTAAGACTACATGATCCGCAGTTGACATACTACTCCATAAGAAACTCCTGGTGTTTCTGCATTTTTTCCTGTCTCCCTAGGACACAGATTCCCAACCCGTGTGTCGCGACACATTCATGTGTCACTGCAGCATCGGGTATATGTCGCCGCTTGCCGCCCCGGCTGACTGTAATTAGAGCAGGACCACAAATGTGGACATCGGCGACCACTTTCTTGTAGATGTGCTATGTGGCATAACTACACCACTGCTGTGCAATCTGGCAGACACCACCAAGGACAAGTGCTCAGGAAAGAGGACCGGAGGCTGCCTGATACCTTCATCCACTCTGCTCTTCTGGCTCTTCATCATGTGGGGGTAACATATCGCCCACCATACCTGCGGCCACAGCAGGCCAGCCCCTGCTGCTCCACCATCCCTGCGGCCACAGCAGGCCAGCCCCTGCCGTTCCTCCATCTATGCGGCCATAGTAGGCCAGCCTCTGCTGCTCCACCATCCCTGCGGCCACACCAGGCAAGCTCCTGCTGCTCCTCCATCTATGCAGCCATAGCAGGCCAGGCTCTGCCGCTCCACCATCTCTACGGCCACAGCAGGCCAGCCACTGCTGCTCCACCATCCCTGCAGCCACAGCAGGCCAACCCCTGCCTCTCCTCCATCTATGGCCACAGCAGGCCAGCCACTGCTGCTCCACCATCCCTGTGGCCACAGCAGGCCAACCCCTGCCTCTCCTCCATCTATGGCAACAGCATGCCAGATTCTGCCGCTCCACCATCCCTGTGGCCACAGAAGGCCAACCCCTGCCTCTCCACCATCCCTGTGGCCACAGTAGGCCAGTCGCTGCCACTCCTCCATTCATGCAGCCATAGCAGTCCAGTCCCTGCCGCTCCACCATCCCTGCGGCCACAGCAGGCCTGTCCCTGCCGCTCCTCCATATATGTGGCCATAGCAGGCCAGCCCCTGCCGCTCCACCATCCCTGCAGCCACAGAAGGCCAGTCACTGCCTCTCCTCCACCCGTGTGGCCACAGCAGTCCAGTCCCTGCCACGCCACCATTCCCGCAGCCACAGCAGGCCAGTCGCTGCTGCTATTTTTCTACTGTACATATGTGATGTGTCACGGAGATTTGAGCATTTGGCGTGACGTGTCACGACTTCAAAAATGTTGGGAACTACTGCCCTAGGAAGTCTTTTGAATCCCTTGGGATAACACACACACCCTCTTCTCATGCCTACCAGTGTGCCCAGGTTGGCATATTAATGCAAGGTGGTAAACTGCATTAAAATAGCACCTGTTTTGCTTTAAAAACAGAAGTGAAGAGTATAATGCAAAATATGTCAAATCATGTAAAGGATGAATGGCTTGATTCACTAAGCTACTAAAGCAATGCAGCTTAGTTTGAGCAGCGTGAGTTGAAATCCTCAGCGCACGCTATGGGCTGTGTAGCGTGCACTGCTAACTTACGCGCACTCCCTTGTATTTAGTGGCTGCTCCTTTACTCACGCCCTGAGCCCTGTGGCGTCCTGTAGCTGTTTAGGACGTGATCTAATTGCCCTAATAAGAAATCAAGCCTAATGTGCTTAACATGTCATAAATAAGACACTTTAAATTTTTACAGTTCTAAAATTTTAACGAGACCTCTTGATATGCAGCAAAAGTATGCACTTATTTGCTTACCGGTAGTTGTTTTGATTTCTGTAAGAATTTAAATTTGAATAGACTATATGAATCATGAACAAATTCACAGGGATCTGTTTGGTTTTTCTGTGTATTTAAAACTTTATGCCTGACTGAAAGTGCAAACAGTGTGTAGGCAAACAATAATGATCAAAATAATTATACCTTTTTGGGATTCTTATCACATTCAGATTAATAATAAGTGCATCATTGCTGAGTAATTAGGCTCATTTTGCTAAATGTGCATCAGAGTGTAACCACAGGCATTTGGAAAAACTACACTTAAAATGTTACTCAAAAAGAAAAGCAGTTATAAAATGCTACTTTGCAGTCAAGGAAGCTAAAGAAAATGTATTTAATTTTTCTTTTAGGTCTAAGTTTGATCAACACTTAGATCTTTGTGCAATTTGTCATACAGGAACAGAAAATGTCCTGATAGTTCTGAAGAGCCTTTTCCTATGTTTTAATCAAAGACTTTCTACTCTGAGGGCAGAACACAAAATTGTTCCAAATGGAAATAGAAAACCAAGGGAGACAAAATGTGTAATATTACAGTTTTGGATACGATCTTTGTTCTTAAAGAGCCTCTGTAACAACATTTTCAGCATTATTTCTTTTATCCTATAAGTTCCTCTACCTGTTCTAATGTGGACTGTCTTACTGCAGCCTTTCCTAGTTGCACAGTCGCTGTAATATCTCTGTTATCTAATCTAATCGTCTTTCCTTTGTCAGCTTTGTCAGCTCAGGCAAGAATGTGCAGCTCTGCTTGTGATAGGGAGAAGCTATGCACACCCTCTCCATGCCCCCTGCAGGCTCTGTATGCATCACAGACTGAGCTTCTCTGAGCCTATCACAGATTCTCTTCAAAGAGACTGTGCCATGAACAGACACTGGTAAATATCAGAAACCTTGTTCACAATGGCCTCTAAACGGGATACCCAGTGGAGGAGACAGAATAGTTTGCCTGGGTAACAGAAAAAAAGGGCGCCGGCAGCTAGTGGACAAAAAGGGCACCGCCATTCACTCCCATAATAAATATTGTTTAATGGGCGCCGAACAGGAAAAAAGGGCGCTGGAGATTATTAACGTTTTATAACTGCGCCCGGAGATTATTAACATTTTATAACTGCGCCCGTGACAAATCATGTTTACAAATATATTAAACATATTTCTCATATGTAACTAAAACGTTGTTTAAAATGTTATGACTTACTGTTTGTAAAACATTATTATTCAAATAATAAAGCACGTAAAGTAAGTAAATCGTAATATTTTTTAAGTCACTATTTGTAAAACATTATTATCCACACAATAACGCGCTTCACTAAGGGGGGTCTTAGGGTTAGGCACCACCAGGGGGATTTAGGGTTAGGCATCACCAGGGGGGGTCTTAGGGTTAGGCACCACTAGGAAGTCTTAGGGTTAGGCACCACCAGGGAGTGGTTAGGGTTAGGCACCACCAAGGGGGTGGTTAGGGTTAGGCACTACCAGGGGAGATATAGGGTTAGGCACCACCAGGGGGGTCTTAGGGCGAGGCACCACCAGGGGGGTCGTAGGGTTAGGCACCACCAGGGAGTGTTTAGAGTTAGGCACCACCAGGGGGGTGGTTAGGGTTAGGCACCACCAGGAGGGTCTAGGGGTCAGGGATAGGTACAGGGAGGGTTCTGTGTGAGAGTAGGGTTAGGTTTAGTTGTACTAAAATGTTTTAGGAATTTTTTACTACAGTTATTTTTCATTGTTACAAACAATATTTTCAGATTTTATTACATGAAGAAACAATAAATGAAGGTTATACACAATATTATACAATTATAATTATTATACATATATTATCGTTTTTTAACAAACATTATTATAAGTTTAACTTTTAAAATAGGGAAGATTATAATTTTTACAATTTGCAAACTCATTCACGTTATTTAATGTTTTTTTAATTCGTAAAACATTATTGTAAACGAAATACAACACATTATTTTTTATAAACGTTATTGCCACTTATCGTTTACACCCCGCACCCTTTTTTCCCGACGCCCTTTTTGCATGTACGCGTTTTCCTGTAGCCTGTCACCTCACATTAGATGTTTCTCTGTTATGTACTTCTCTGTTATGTACTTTTCTGTTATGTACTTCTCTCTGGATAGTGTAATGGTTAAAGTCTCTGCCTCTGACTAGTGCTGCTCGGATACCCCTTTTCAAAATCCGGATCTGATTCGGATCCATATACCCAGATATCCGATTCGGGTCGGATATCCGATTTCAAAATTTTCCAATCCGAAACGGGACCTCAGTATCCGGGGTATACGTCCGGATTCGGATATCTGGATAGAAAAAATGGAAGTGGCTTTTAAGTTGCTTTAAAAACGTTTTTTAGGGTAAATGAGGCATGTATCATCATTATTTTTTAAAGGGAAACACTAATTGATGATGTGGGAACTTAAAATCCCCCCCCCCCTCAAAAAAAATGGCTGTCAATTAACATCAGGCCTAGGTTCCAGACAGCAGTCGTGCATCTCACATTGTGTCGAAAGTCCAACCGCACAACTGGGACATGACAGTTTTCAGCCAAGACACCTCCAAAAAATTACACAGCAATTGTGTTTTGGGTTAAATATAGGTGGTATCAGCACAGCAGCAGTGGCCTGTGGCACCCTGGCGGTATGAGCAGCACAGGCAGCAGGAGCAGGGCAATGCAGCAGCACCAGGTGTAACGTGTGCCAGGAGCATGCTGGACATGTCACGTGGCACTTGGCACGTGTCACGTGGCACTTGGCATGTGTCACGTGGCACTTGCCACATGACACGTGCCAAGTGACACGTGCTAAGTGCCACATGGCACGTGACACGTGACACATGGCAAGTGCCGAGTGACAAAAAGACAGCAGAGGAGAAGACACTAGTCCACACTAACTGTCACACTGGCACTGCTCACAGCACAGCAGTTCTGTAGAACGCTAACACAGTAGTACCAGAGCTGGGACAAGGTCCTCCAGCACCCAAGGCTGAGACACCAAAGTGCGCCCCTCCATCCCTCCCACCCCAGCTGTCACACACTGATTGCTACTAGACTCAGAGGTGCCCCAGGGCCCCCAATCCCCCCAACACCTTAATCTCTAGTTATCTGGCTTACAGTCACTGCCATGTATCCCCTTTTCTTATTTCTTTCTGCTTCAAACACAATTAGGAATGACAGCTGAATGAATTGTGCGCCCCCTCCTACACTGCGCCCTGAGGCTGGAGCCTCTCCAGCCTATGCCTCGGCCCGGCCCTGAGTAGTACAACTACTAGCACTGACTGCAGTACTACAGTACTAACTACACAATAACACAGTAATCCTATCCCCTAATCCCTAACCTAACTAATTTATACTGTAGCTAGCTAAGGCTAATAGCTGGCCAGCAGGCAGCAGCTGGCCTGGTCTGTGCACAGCACACACACAGACACATAGCAGCTGCCTGCAGCACACACTCTGACTGTCACACAATGACATCAAGCTAATTAATGATTTAACAATAGTGTAGTGATAGTGAAGGGGTTAATCACTGAACAGCTTTCGGTTTATCACTGTGTATAGCCCTTGCTAGGCCAGCAGCACTGGAGCATGTCTCTGAGTGAGCATTCAGCAAGCTAGGACGATATGTCTCATCATGGCAGCCCTCCTTATTATACAGGGGGGCTGGTCAGTGTTCCTTTCTGTGATTGGGTCCCAGGGTTTAAGCTGGGAGCCCTCTGATTGGCTCAATGAGGTCAGGTGGGGCTGGCCAGGATTCCCCTATGTGATTGGTTGCTAGAGCTTCTGCTGGGAGCCCTCTGATTAGCTCCAGGACGTTATCTCCTTAGTTACAGTATTTCGGTTCCGGATATCCGCAATATCTGCGGATATCCGCGTTATGCGCCAAAATATCCGCAGATAGCTATCCAGGCCCAGGTATCTGGCATCCGAATCCGGTCGGATAGCTGAAAAAAGGTTGGATATCTGGGTTACCCGGATATCCGGAGTCTGGATAAGCAGCACTGCCTCTGACACAGGTGAACCGGGTTCAAATCTTGGCTCTTCCTGTTCTGTAAGCCAGCACCTATTCATCAAGGAGTCATTGGGCTAAACTCCCTAACACTGCTACTGAGTGCTGCTACTGCCTACTTAACACTGCTACTGCCTAGTGGCTACAGCTCAAGTGTTTTGAGTCCACAAGAGAAAAGCGCAATATAAATTTTATATGTCTTGTCCTCACATTTCAGCCAGTGTGACTGGTAAACACATTTCTCTCACTCTATTTGAAGTGCTTCCAATACATTCTAATTTCTACACCAGTTACATTGGGAACATGTTGCTGATTGCCAGGAATCATCCACTACTACTACAGCATATGCACACAACACAAAGTCAGAGCAAATCCATTGCAAATCAACTGCTATATAAGTAGAACCTGATTTGTTATACCAGTGCACTTAACATTTATTTCAAATGCCTTAACAAATGTTGCCCAACACGTTTTACTGACCTAACAAATGCTCTTTCGACAAAGAGCAGCTAAGAAAGAACTGAGCTAAAAGAATGCTATGTTTTCTTCTAAAATATGCCCTAATAGCATATAAAGCTTAACAAAAAAGAAAAAGAAAACATAACCAGGAACTAAGGCTTTTTTTTGTGTGGCACTGGTAGATTCAATCACATGTTGGATTAAGATAGGCCTTTACTTTTCAAAACACTTTTTCAACTACCATTTCCATAATACAGACAGCAAGTTTCCTCTATCAACAGAGTCTGCCCTCAAGTTTGCTTTAAATAATTAGTGCATATGTAAACCCTTATATATGTAAACATGTCAGATGAAATAAAATGAAACTGACACATTCTAGGATTTTCCTAGCTGTTAAGTTTAATCAGTTTCCAATCTTCTTCTGTAGTACTGAAAGGGTTGGGTTGTTTCCCACAATTTTGTTCCTGTTGTATTAAGTCAAGCTCTTCTTCTCTACCCCATCTCTTGATTTCACCATACCTCTATACCCACCAAGGTAAGGTGATCAGTTAATACAGGTGTGCAGTTTTAATATCAGCTCACAAGAAAGTGTTTTGAAGTCATGTTTGTGCTACCCATTAGAGCTTTGGAGACCTACAACCATCATGAATATTTGTAGTGGACTTGAAGAAGAAAAAACCTTTGAGTGTTACTCTTTCGAAATAAAGTATACTGGTTTCTGGTGAGGTCCATGCTTGCTTCCTTTTTTAAACTGTTTTTAACTATTTTATATACCCGTTGGTTCCTCTGTTTGTTGTCCATTTACCATTGTTTATCCACTCTTGGTGGAGGGTTGTTACCCATCTTTATAAGTATACCTCTATGCCTATTTTATTGTTAAACCCTTGAATTAAGACCTACTACACTATATTGGCTATTGGTTTACATTTTTAGTTTTGTCTTTAAGGGCCCTTGTGACATTTAAGTAGTGGTTTATAGATTACTTTGCTCTTTGCCTTGGACTATATCCCAATCTTAATGAGTTCTGTGCTGTTTTTGTAACTCTGACACGATCTGATTATTTACTTTTCATACAGCTTGATGGGATGGTGTTCAGTTGAGAATTGTATGGTTCGAGGATGTAAGCGCATCATCGAGCTCCTTGTTAACTTGCTATTTTTTTAGCCCTAGGTGAAACAGTAGGGCTAAAGAATGTGGCCCGTGTGAGTACAAGATTTCACAGCTTGTGTGAAATTAAACCCACCCATGATATAACTGGGCTAACTTCTATATTGTGAAAGAGTGTTAACTCAGATACAGAAATCACCAAGCAAAATATGCAAACATTGGTATAGCTGGAAATTCTGAAAATTATTCAAGAAATTAGAGAATGTCTACTAGTGGACAATAGATCCCTAAGATTTTGAGCCCTTTGCACACTGAGATCTGAACAGCGATGCACTTAAAAGTATGTGTAGGTGTAACATTCAGGACTCAGCTGTAGATCTGATTTATTTTTTATAAACAGCTATGCTGCCTCCTTTGTTGTTCTATCTTTTAAAAACGAATTTCTTCGTTTTTTGTCAATGCAATATTTATATCAGTATGTGGAGCATAGTTAGAAACATGTAATGTGGCAGATGAATTTTTTTTTTACACTGACATCATCCTTGCAGAGGTTTAGAGTCACGTCAGCAGATTTACCTTACTGACGTGACTCAGGCTAATCCACTATGTTCTAGGAGGCATCTTTGCCTGCTCTTTGAGATGCTGTTATGTGCAGTTGGAAGATGGGACATCCCAGCGCTGCCAAAAGTTTTTTCCCATTTTGAAGCATCTCTGACTTTTCTGACCACCTGTCATGTTTCATGAGGTGCTAAAATTCCAGGATAGTGTAAATACCCCCCAAATGACCTCATTTTGGAAAGAAGACATCCCAAAGTATTCACTGAGAGGCATGGTGAGTTCATAGAAGATTTTATTTTTTGTCACAAGTTAGCGGAAAATGACACTTTGAAACAAAAATAAAACAAAAAAAAAGTTTCCATTTCTGCTAACTTGTGACAAAAGAAAAAAAGAAATCTGCCACGGACTCACCATGCCCCTCTCTGAATACCTTGAAGTGTCTACTTTCCAAAATGGGGTAATTTGTGGGGTGTGTTTACTGTCCTGGCATTTTTTTTTACACACAATTGTCCATTTACAGAGAGATTACGGTGAGTACGGTGATACCACATGTGTAACACTTTTTTGTAGCCTAGGTGCGCTAAGGGGCCCAATGTCCTATGAGTACCTTTAGGATTTCACAGGTCATTTTGAGGCATTTGGTTTCTAGACTACTCCTCACGCTTTAGGGCCCCTAAAATGCTAGGGCAGTATAGAAACCCCACAAATGACCCCATTTTAGAAAGAAGACACCCCAAGGTATTCCGTTAGGAGTATGGTGAGTTCATAGAAGATTTTATATTTTGTCACAAGTTAGCGGAATTTGATTTTTTATTGTTTTTTTTTTCACAAAGTGTCATTTTCCTCTAACTTGTGACAAAAAAATAAAATCTTCTATGAACTCACCATACAACTAACGGAATACCTTGGGGTGTCTTCTTTCTAAAATGGGGTCACTTGTGGGGTTCCTATACTGCCCTGGCATTTTAGGGGCCCTAAAGCGTGAGGAGTAGTCTAGAAACCAAATGCCTCAAAATGACCTGTGAATAGGATGTTGGGCCCCTTAGTGCACCTAGGCTGCAAAAAAGTGTCACACATGTGGTATCGCTGTACTCAGGAGAAGTAGTATAATGTGTTTTGGCAGTGACAGGGAGTGATTGATGGGTGACTAGGGGGGTGATTGGGTGCAAACAGGGGTCTGGGGGGTGTTCAGGGGGGGTCTGAGGGGTGCTGTGGGCGATCAGGGGGCAGGGGGGGGGGAGATCAGTGTGTTTGGTGCAGACATGGAGGGCTGCAGCCTGCCCTGGTGGTCCCTCAATCACTGGGACCACCAGGGCAGGAGGCAGCCTGTATAATACACTTTGTATACATTACAAAGTGTATTATACACTTTGTATGCAGTGATCGAGCGGTTAACATCTCGCCGGCGCTTATGAACGTCCGGCGGGATGATGTAGCGGGTGGGCGGAGCCTGTTGCCAGTGACGCGATTGCTGCCCCGACACGCCCAAAGGAGCTGCTGCCGAATGGCGTATTGCGGTCCTTTCAGCGTCCACTTTGCCGCCGCCCATCGGCTGTCAGTGCTCCTCCCTTTCTTTTGTCAATACCATAATCACTACTAATCACAACAAAGTGATCTATATCAGTTTTTTTCGCCACCAAATAGGCTTTCTTTGGGAGGTACATTATGCTAAGAAGTATTTTATTATAAATGCTTTTTAATTGGAATAATAAGAAAAAAATAAAAAAAAAATCATTATTTCTCAGTTTTTGGCAATTATAGTTTTAAAATCAAACATTCTATTGTGGATAAAACCCACACATTTTATTTGCCCATTTGTCCCGCTTATTGCAACGTTTAACATATTTCCCTAGTACAATGTGATGCGCCAATATTTTATTGGAAAATAAAGGTGCATTTTTTCAGTTTTGCATCATCACTAATTATAATCCCGTAAATTAAAAAATAACAGAAATATACCCTCTTGACATACATATCAAAAACTTTCAGTGCCTTTATGTATTTTTAATGTCATTTTTTATGCAAAAAAAACTTTGGGTACTATAGCAGAGTGTAGGGAAGGAGTTAATTTTAAAGGGAACCTTAACTGAGAGGGATATGAATGTTTCATTTTAAACAATATTAGTTGCCTGGCTTCCTGCTGAACTCTTTGGTTGTAGTAGTGGCTGAATCACACACCTGAAACAAGCATGCAGCTAATCCAGTCTGACTTCAGTCAGAGCACCTGATCTGCATACTTGTTGAGGGGCTGTAGCTAAAAGTATTAGAGACACAGGATCAGCAGGAGAGTCGGGCAACTTGTAGTATTTTTCAAAAGAAAAAATCCATATCATTCTCAGTTTAGGTTCCCTTTAAATGTAAGTGTGGGTATTTGTACTAAATAAAATGTATTTAGGTGTAATTTTGCTATTTGGCCACAAGATGTCGCGCATTATTTCCTATTCGCGTACGTAAGTACGTGAATAGGAAGTAATATGTGGCACTGTAAATCCAGAAGATACAATGACGCAAGCATCTCATTGATGCCAGTGTTCAATGACACGGGGGCTTAGATTAACGAATGGGAATTGCGTTCCCATTCATTCATCTTCCCGCTAATATGGTGGTGACGAGTAATCATGTGTGAGCGAGCGGCAGACGCCCACTGCTGGAGATAACCATTTATGGTCCTGGGACTTGTAGTGAGCGTGCATCAAAAAAGGGCACCTGGAAAAAAGGGCGCGGGATATAGCCGACATTATAAGTTGTAATGTAAAACAATATTTTTTATGTATAGCTTATAAATGAAAATCTAGTGCTAAATAGGTTGAATAAACGGAAATGAAACGGCAAAATTCCGTCTATAACAACAAACGAATTCTGAAATGAAACGTCAAATAGCGTCTATAACAAAAAATTATATTTACATTTGTATTAAGCATAGTAATACAATGGTAGATTTCACAGGTATTTATTGCAACTATACCTAACTGTAGGCTCACACAGATCTCTCCCTATCCCTGAACCCCTAGACCGCCACTTTGTGTAAATATACATAATGTATTAAATTGTATATATTACAAATATTGTACTGTAACTATACCTAACCCTACTCTCACACAGAACCCTCCCTGTACCTATCCCTAACCCCTAGACCCCCCTGGTGGTGCCTAACCATAACCAGCCCCCTGGTGGTGCCTAATCCTAAGACCTCCTTGGTGGTGCCTAACCCTAACCATGCCCACTGCACAAACACCTTTACACACATATAAACAATAATATATTAAATTCTTAAAATAGTTCACTATAAATATGAATAGAATAATGTATATATTTGTAATAGAATAGATAGCCTTACAATCACGTACGCATTAAAAATCTTAAAACAATAGTAATATTAAAAGTGATACATTAGTAAGTTAATAAAAACTGTAATTGACGCATTATAAGTGTAAAAAACAAAGTTAATACCAAAAGCGATGTATTTCTAATAGCATAAGGTTGAAAATGATATTTAAGCATTATACGTATGAAAACAAATTTTAACTGATAAAATAAGTGTAAACAAAAATTTATTTGTTACAGTCCTGAAAGTAAAATTTAAATACAAAAAAATAAGTAACAGCTCCTATAAGCAAAATTTAAAAACAAAAAAAATAAGTAAACCACAAAGTCAAAATGAACTTGTATACGATATTTGTAATAAACCTTATTCTGTAAACGAAAACTTTTGTTATCACGATCCCTGCAACTGCTATTTCTCGGTACAAACGCTGATAAAAAGAGTGGCACTCACTGGATACAGGGATAAGGGTGCCCAAGCCTCAAATGATCCTCACACCATCAGATCCAATCCATGTAGTAAAAAGTGTTGGAGGCTGGCACTTCCAAAAGTAGAAAAAGCTCTTTATTGAAGCATTAAAAACAGTGGTAACACAGCGACAGCCCGCTGTTTCAGGTATTAGCCTTTCTTCAAGCCGTTTCAACCACAAATGGGATAACACATACATTCAACATATATAGTGTCAGCCCACCCAAATGTCCAATCAATTCAAATCTCCCACAGCCAATCACATTACCTGTGCTATCCAGAGGACCTGAGTGAAGACTACATCGCTAACATGCAAAGTATCCTGACAAGGAAGTACTGCGGAGTGTATCAGCGCTCCACGCCGACAAAGAACCACCTCCGCATTCCTATTCGCTGCAGCAAGGTCAGGTGACTAAGGGTCTGACAGCGTCACCCCGTACGCGCTGTGTGGAGTCCATCCATGGCTCTGCGCATACTCAGTGCGCATAAAGCATTGAATGAGACGTCAACAGTTCCCCGCCTACAGGGGCATGCGCTAAAGACGTCACATATAATCAAAGCAGCCGCTCTCAACAGCGGCAGTGTGTGGTATCCACAGCAGCGCGTCCCTGGCAACGCATGTTCACCAATAGCAAAATTGTAGCAACACTTACCCAATCCGCTGCAGCGAATCAAAGTTAGCGATCTCTCCACCCAGATTCCCCAAGCCAAGGCAATATGAAAGCTCTGTAATAAAGAGCACAATAACACATTAGAGCAAGCATCATGTCAAAGTATTATTAAATACAAAACCCCAAATCGTATTCTCTGTTTAGTCCACCCTCCCCCAATACACCCAATCTCCTGATCCACCCCGCCTCCCTTTTAAGTAATTCCTTAAGTCTACTATGTCTTCCCCTCCACGTAAAAGGTACCCCATCAATAATTTGTACTTTAAGTTGAGACACACTGTGGTGCATACTAGTGAAATGTGCTGAGACAGCCTGTTTCATGTCTCCATTTCTAATTGCACTTTTATGGGAACAAATCCTATCTCTGATTTTTTGGGTAGTCATACCTATGTAACCCAAGCCACATGGGCACTTAAGATAGTAAACCACATAGCTTGACTCACAGGTATATAAATCCTTAATTCTAAACTTAGTACCCTTGGAAGGATGTGTGAACTCTGACCCTTTGATTATATGTCCACAGAGGTGACAGCTCAAGCAGGGGAATGTCCCCACTCTTTTATTAGACTCCTCGATTGTTGCTGTGTGGTAGAAAACCTTATCCCTAATCGTGGGGGCTTTTTTATATGAAAACAGTGGGGGAT
The DNA here is from genome assembly GCF_040937935.1 of Hyperolius riggenbachi. Lineage (NCBI taxonomy): Eukaryota > Metazoa > Chordata > Amphibia > Anura > Hyperoliidae > Hyperolius > Hyperolius riggenbachi. Next base: position 242,871,092 of record NC_090646.1, read on the forward strand.
GTCTAAACTCAGGGATATTGGGAAAACCATGACTCAAAAGGTGCCAATGGCGTCTAATGCTTTTCCCAACGTCACTACTGCTAGTATTAAAAGTAGATACAAAAGGGAGTCAGAACTGTTTATTGGATTTTCTCTTAGGACGTGGCCCTTGTTGTAAACTATGTTGTGGGTAGCATCTCTGTTTAAATTTATACTCCATAGCCTCTTGTCGCTCCTGTAAGGAGTCAGGGGAAGAAACAATCCTATTTAGTCTGGCCAACTGCCCCCTAGGGATAGCATCTTTTACATGGGAAGGATGGAAGCTTTCATAATGTAATAGGGAGTTACGGTCTGTATCCTTGATAAAAAGGTCAGAAACAAGTGACCGTCCCTCCCTAATGATGGTGGTATCCAAAAAAGTAACACGTTCTATACTTGAATGGCATGAGAGTTTGATCTCTCTGCAGCATTGGGACAACTCCCCTAAAAAGGTTTCAAGGGTCGAATGTGGCCCCACCCACACACAAAAAATGTCATCTATATATCTGAGCCAACATCTAGCGTGTTGCTGGAAAAGGCGATTAGAATAAATAAAAGCCTCCTCATACAGACTCATGTAGAGGTTCGCATAGGATGGGGCCACATTCGACCCCATCGCTGTGCCCCGCAGCTGCAGAAAGAATTCCTCCTGAAAAGAGAAGTAGTTATAGCGTAATACAACATTAAGCAAATCGATGGCAAATACACGCTGTTGTTTAGATAGATCTGATCTTGTCATAAGGAACCAATCGATAGCCTCTACACCCCCATCATGTGGGATGGAGGTGTAGAGGCTCTCTACATCCAATGTAACCAGAAGCAGGCTTTCCTCACCCAAATCCAACTCCCCAATCTTCTGAAGGAACATATTAGTGTCCCTCACATAGGAATCTAATGTCACCACCAAGGGTTGTAACAGTTTATCCAAAAACTGCGCAATGGGGACAAAAATCGAACCCGTGCCGGCCACAATGGGTCTCCCCGGTGGACGGCACGGATCCTTGTGTATCTTCGGTAATGTGTAAAATTTTGGTGTAGTAGGGTTCTCCTGTACTAGAAACCTAGCCAACCCTTCATCAATGATTCCTTCACTTGTAGCCTTTTCAATAATGCTTTTAATTTTCTTTTGTATACGGACCACAGGGTCCTCAGAAATTTTGCCATACACTTCTGTATGAGCCAACTGGCCCCTAATTTCTTCCTCATAATAACTACTGTCAAGTATCACAACGGCACCGCCTTTATCGGCCGGCCGTATGGTCAGTTCAGTTCTCTTTCTCAAACCTTCCAATGCCATTCGTTCATCTCTCGTGAGGTTGAATTGTACTCTTTTCGTTCGTTGTTTCATCTCTAATTTCCCAACATCTTCCATAACACGGGTACAAAAGTTATCAATCACCAGATTGCCTGCTGGGGAAAAGGAACTCTTATTCCTCAGTCCAAGATCTTTAAGGCAAAACATAGACTCTTCCACTGTCCCATGGGAGTTATCAAAATGTGGCATGTTCCCAAAAAAATATTTGAGCTTGATTGTCCTAAAGAATCGAAACAATTCCTGGTCTAATTCCAAAAAATTGGGTAAATTGGTAGGGCTAAAGTTCAGTCCATAGTTAAGCACTCTCTCCTCCGTTGGTGTTAAGTCATGACCAGAGATGTTAACTACTAATTGTGGTGACTCGATCAGGGTCTCTTGCGTAGTTCCATCTGACTCTTTACTGAGTCTTTTCGTGCGTTTGGACCGGGCCCTGCTCCCACCCCGCCTACTGCTCCTCTTGGTGTAGGTGAGGTCTCCCGTGAAGACAAAAAATCTGAGGTAGAAGACCCCTGATTACCTTCCTGTGGAGGACGTGAAACCCCTCCCTGTGGGGGACGGGGACGTGGCAATCTCCCTCTGGGTTTATTAGGTTTATTAGGTCTCCTCAGGGTATTTGCAGGGACCATCTTTTGCCATGAATACACATAACCCTCTGTATAGTCATGGATGTCACGATGGAACTTCAGATGTTTAGTTTCTTCAATAGTTAGTGTGCGCTGCCAATTTCGCCGACAGCTGATCCACAAACGCTTGCATCTCATCTGCTGACAGCAAAGCAGTTAGTTGGGTGATAATAGCTAGACTTTTCTGTTCCAGGATTGGAAGTTCGCGATGAATCCTCTCAATCGTGAGAATCATGGTGTCAAACGCTGCTTTATTCCAAATCCTCTCAAAAATCAAACAAAACTCTGGATCTCCACCGAACAACATAGGTGAAACTTGAGAGCGTACTGCCCGTGGTATTCTCCTTGAACGGCAGTATTCTGCAAGAGTTCTAGCATGCATATCCGGTTCCACCCATTTCTTTTTGGTGGCCTCCAAGTCACGTTTAAGTGGTTTTATATCAGGTGTCTGCAAAAAGGCAGTCGCCCCACCAGCCTTTGCCAAGACATTAGCTGCATGCTCCTCAGTGTATGAAAAAGTATCCGGTAAACCTCCAGATCCACAATCCCCGGTGGTGCTCATCCTCTGCGGTGTGATCAACTGGTACAAACGCTGATAAAAAGAGTGGCACTCACTGGATACAGGGATAAGGGTGCCCAAGCCTCAAATGATCCTCACACCATCAGATCCAATCCATGTAGTAAAAGGTGTTGGAGGCTGGCACTTCCAAAAGTAGAAAAAGCTCTTTATTGAAGCATTAAAAACAGTGGTAACACAGCGACAGCCCGCTGTTTCAGGTATTAGCCTTTCTTCAAGCCGTTTCAACCACAAATGGGATAACACATACATTCAACATATATAGTGTCAACCCACCCAAATGTCCAATCAATTCAAATCTCCCACAGCCAATCACATTACCTGTGCTATCCAGAGGACCTGAGTGAAGACTACATCGCTAACATGCATTTGAGGCTTGGGCACCCTTATCCCTGTATCCAGTGAGTGCCACTCTTTTTATCAGCGTTTGTACCAGTTGATCACACCGCAGAGGATGAGCACCACCGGGGATTGTGGATCTGGAGGTTTACCGAATACTTTTTCATACACTGAGGAGCATGCAGCTAATGTCTTGGCAAAGGCTGGTGGGGCGACTGCCTTTTTGCAGACACCTGATATAAAACCACTTAAACGTGACTTGGAGGCCACCAAAAAGAAATGGGTGGAACTGGATATGCATGCTAGAACTCTTGCAGAATACTGCCGTTCAAGGAGAATACCACGGGCAGTACGCTCTCAAGTTTCACCTATGTTGTTCGGTGGAGATCCAGAGTTTTGTTTGATTTTTGAGAGGATTTGGAATAAAGCAGCGTTTGACACCATGATTCTCACGATTGAGAGGATTCATCGCGAACTTCCAATCCTGGAACAGAAAAGTCTAGCTATTATCACCCAACTAACTGCTTTGCTGTCAGCAGATGAGATGCAAGCGTTTGCGGATCAGCTGTCGGCGAAATTGGCAGCGCACACTAAGACTATTGAAGAAACTAAACGTCTGAAGTTCCATCGTGACATCCATGACTATACTGAGGGTTATGTGTATTCATGGCAAAAGATGGTCCCTGCAAATACCCTGAGGAGACCTAATAAAGCTAATAAACCCAGAGGGAGATTGCCACGTCCCCGTCCCCCACAGGGAGGGGGTTCACGTCCTCCACAGGAAGGTAATCAGGGGTCTTCTACTTCAGATTTTTTGTCTTCACGGGAGACCTCACCTACACCAAGAGGAGCAGTAGGCGGGGTGGGAGCAGGGCCCGGTCCAAACGCACGAAAAGACTCAGTAAAGAGTCAGATGGAACTACGCAAGAGACCCTGATCGAGTCACCACAATTAGTAGTTAACATCTCTGGTCATGACTTAACACCAACGGAGGAGAGAGTGCTTAACTATGGACTGAACTTTAGCCCTACCAATTTACCCAATTTTTTGGAATTAGACCAGGAATTGTTTCGATTCTTTAGGACAATCAAGCTCAAATATTTTTTTGGGAACATGCCACATTTTGATAACTCCCATGGGACAGTGGAAGAGTCTATGTTTTGCCTTAAAGATCTTGGACTGAGGAATAAGAGTTCCTTTTCCCCAGCAGGCAATCTGGTGATTGATAACTTTTGTACCCGTGTTATGGAAGATGTTGGGAAATTAGAGATGGAACAACGAACGAAAAGAGTACAATTCAACCTCACGAGAGATGAACGAATGGCATTGGAAGGTTTGAGAAAGAGAACTGAACTGACCATACGGCCGGCCGATAAAGGCGGTGCCGTTGTGATACTTGACAGTAGTTATTATGAGGAAGAAATTAGGGGCCAGTTGGCTCATACAGAAGTGTATGGCAAAATTTCTGAGGACCCTGTGGTCCGTATACAAAAGAAAATTAAAAGCATTATTGAAAAGGCTACAAGTGAAGGAATCATTGATGAAGGGTTGGCTAGGTTTCTAGTACAGGAGAACCCTACTACACCAAAATTGTACACATTACCGAAGATACACAAGGATCCGTGCCGTCCACCGGGGAGACCCATTGTGGCCGGCACGGGTTCGATTTTTGTCCCCATTGCGCAGTTTTTGGATAAACTGTTACAACCCTTGGTGGTGACATTAGATTCCTATGTGAGGGACACTAATATGTTCCTTCAGAAGATTGGGGAATTGGATTTGGGTGAGGAAAGCCTGCTTCTGGTTACATTGGATGTAGAGAGCCTCTACACCTCCATCCCACATGATGGGGGTGTAGAGGCTATCGATTGGTTCCTTATGACAAGATCAGATCTATCTAAACAACAGCGTGTATTTGCCATCGATTTGCTTTATGTTGTATTACGCTATAACTACTTCTCTTTTCAGGAGGAATTCTTTCTGCAGCTGCGGGGCACAGCGATGGGGTCGAATGTGGCCCCGTCCTATGCGAACCTCTACATGGGTCTGTATGAGGAGGCTTTTATTTATTCTAATCGCCTTTTCCAGCAACACGCTAGATGTTGGCTCAGATATATAGATGACATTTTTTGTGTGTGGGTGGGGCCACATTCGACCCTTGAAACCTTTTTAGGGGAGTTGTCCCAATGCTGCAGAGAGATCAAACTCACATGCCATTCAAGTATAGAACGTGTTACTTTTTTGGATACCACCATCATTAGGGAGGGACGGTCACTTGTTTCTGATTTTTTTATCAAGGATACAGACCGTAACTCCCTATTACATTATGAAAGCTTCCATCCTTCCCATGTAAAAGATGCTATCCCTAGGGGGCAGTTGGCCAGACTAAATAGGATTGTCTCTTCCCCTGACTCCTTACAGGAGCGACAAGAGGCTATGGAGTATAAATTTAAACAGAGAGGCTACCCACAACATAGTTTACAACAAGGGCCACGTCCTAAGAGAAAATCCAATAAACAGTTCCGACTCCCTTTTGTATCTACTTTTAATACTAGCAGTAGTGACGTTGGGAAAAGCATTAGACGCCATTGGCACCTTTTGAGTCATGGTTTTCCCAATATCCCTGAGTTTAGACATCCCCCACTGTTTTCATATAAAAAAGCCCCCACGATTAGGGATAAGGTTTTCTACCACACAGCAACAATCGAGGAGTCTAATAAAAGAGTGGGGACATTTCCCTGCTTGAGCTGTCACCTCTGTGGACATATAACCAAAGGGTCAGAGTTCACACATCCTTCCAAAGGTACTAAGTTTAGAATTAAGGATTTATATACCTGTGAGTCAAGCTATGTGGTTTACTATCTTAAGTGCCCATGTGGCTTGGGTTACATAGGTATGACTACCCAAAAAATCAGAGATAGGATTTGTTCCCATAAAAGTGCAATTAGAAATGGAGACATGAAACAGGCTGTCTCAGCACATTTCACTAGTATGCACCACAGTGTGTCTCAACTTAAAGTACAAATTATTGATGGGGTACCTTTTACGTGGAGGGGAAGACATAGTAGACTTAAGGAATTACTTAAAAGGGAGGCGGGGTGGATCAGGAGATTGGGTGTATTGGGGGAGGGTGGACTAAACAGAGAATACGATTTGGGGTTTTGTATTTAATAATACCTTGACATGATGCTTGCTCTAATGTGTTATTGTGCTCTTTATTACAGAGCTTTCATATTGCCTTGGCTTGGGGAATCTGGGTGGAGAGATCGCTAACTTTGATTCGCTGCAGCGGATTGGGTAAGTGTTGCTACAATTTTGCTATTGGTGAACATGCGTTGCCAGGGACGCGCTGCTGTGGATACCACACACTGCCGCTGTTGAGAGCGGCTGCTTTGATTATATGTGACGCCATTAGCGCATGCCCCTGTAGGCGGGGAACTGTTGACGTCTCATTCAATGCTTTATGCGCACTGAGTATGCGCAGAGCCATGGATGGACTCCACACAGCGCGTACGGGGTGACGCTGTCAGACTCTTAGTCACCTGACCTTGCTGCAGCGAATAGGAATGCGGAGGTGGTTCTTTGTCGGCGTGGAGCGCTGATACACTCCGCAGTACTTCCTTATCAGGATACTTTGCATGTTAGCGATGTAGTCTTCACTCAGGTCCTCTGGATAGCACAGGTAATGTGATTGGCTGTGGGAGATTTGAATTGATTGGACATTTGGGTGGGCTGACACTATATATGTTGAATGTATGTGTTATCCCATTTGTGGTTGAAACGGCTTGAAGAAAGGCTAATACCTGACACAGCGGGCTGTCGCTGTGTTACCACTGTTTTTAATGCTTCAATAAAGAGCTTTTTCTACTTTTGGAAGTGCCAGCCTCCAACACTTTTTACTGCTATTTCTCGGGCGCCCAAATTTCCTGTCGGGTGCCCAATAGCCGATATTTTGCATTGCAGTCTATGGCTACGCCCTTTTTGTCCATTAGCCATATGCGCCCTTTTTTTACTGCTTCCTTTTAGTGAAGTTTTCCCAGGCCGTGATACTGCTGCTGGTGCGGCAAGTGGTTATAGCTTTAAGTATCTTGACATCCGGTCTACTAAAGAATGGAGTTCAGATCAGAAGAAACAACTGTGTTACTTTACACATAATTTACCAGCTTTCAGGCAGGTGCTAAACATATGCTGTTGTATTCCTTGGCAGATGTTTGTTTTTATCTGGAGACAAGCTTTAATGTCCCACAACTTCCCTAGATCCCGCTATTTCAGCATCAAAACACTTCATATAGCTACACATTGCTGTGCACTGATTGCAGTCCTGCCCTCCCAGTGATGTTTAGCCTAGGCTGATTAGCTATGCCCCCCCCCTCGAGCATTTTGAGAGACCTGGTATATTTGGTACTGGCTTCAGAATTCTCAGATACAAACATTCCCCAGAGCTGCACCTGACAGAACGAAAGATGTCCCCACCTGTCATTTATTTCCGAATGTAAATCAGGGTGATATAACATTTTAAAAAGGGCAAACACTGACTAAATAATGTATAAACGAATATTGTAAAAAAAAATGCAGTTTTATTCATTATATTATTTTCACTACAAGTTCATCTTTAATTGTATTCTACTGTTTCCAATAGTAAAAAAAGAAAATGCCCTGGCTGTTGTGTAAGGTGCATGAAATAGTACATGTTTAGCCTTGCTGCTGTACTGTCATACTGACTGAAAAAGCTGAATTATGAGATTCAGTGTGCCATAATTGTCTAATGAAATAGTATTATAAAGTCAGGTGTTATGATGGAGGACAATGCATCATGTCTGTGTGGGATTCACCAGTTCCCCTTTAAACTAAATCAAACACTACACGAGTGCAATACCTTGTAAAATGTTATGTTTTGACTTGGAATTGTTTAATGGTTTTCAGTGATAATTTATTTCTTTGTGCCTAAATCCCATCTCATACTAATAATAATGGATAGCTTATTTGCATATAAATAGATTTTAGTATTTGCTGAAGTGCAGACCTAATCTGTTTTCTTGTTTCATGGACATTGTTAAATAAAAAGGGGGCAGCAGTGATCAGTAGTTATGAATTGCAGTGATTTTGTTTCTCAAATCTAAATGCTTGCATTCCTTTGAAAAATGTGTGTGCGTGTGTGTCTCTCTCTCTGTGTGTGTGCGTGTGTGTCTCCCTCTGTGTGTGTGTGTGTGTGTGTGTGTGTGCGTGTGTGCGTACAGCATTTTGGAGTTAAACAATAAAACCATTTGTTCAGTTTAGCTTTCACAGGCTAGTGGGACAAATAACCTCATAATGATATTGATGTGCAAATGTCAGGCCATGATCCACAGATTTACTTTACCTAGTGGCTCATGCACAGTCTTCCCAGCATATAGTTACCAATGAGGCATCTTGTGGGTTTGCAGGATTTTATGGGGATCCTAAATTTTAAAATTTGATAGTGCTTATTAGCCAAGTAAGGATTAACTTCATGCTAAAAGAATCATGTATTCCAGTTATGTACGGTAGTACCTGTATTGCTGCAAATATGGGACTCCAACTCACTGAAGTTGGCTCTACATGTGCAGTTAGATCTGAGTAGGTCTAGGAGTATGTAGATGTTATATAAGTACAGTGCATTAATCAATCAGCAGCCAGAGGTTTTCCAATCCACCATGGAAAAGTATGTCAAGGATGAAGGATAATCCTCAGCTCTCTCTATTGCACTCCCGCACACTGTGAATCCTGCAGACACCTTGGCCTCAATTCATAAAAATGAGTGCGGTAGTTCAGAGAAGGGCGGGAAATTACCGCTAGTGGTAAATAAGGGTTTTTGCAGTGAATTCATAAAAAAAAATTCAGAGTGCGATAGCAGTCGGTAAGTGTGCAGTAAGTGTGCAGTAAGTGTGCAGTGTGGTGCGGAAAGCTGTCGGTAAAGTTTGCTGAGTGCCGTAGTTTGCCGCTGACTTCCCAATGCCAAGGTGCATGCTGGGTAGAAGTGGGCAGTTTTAGACACATGTGACTTATTTTTTATAGAGTATTAGATTTTTTTTTATAAATTATTATATTAAATTAAAAAAAAATATATATATACAGTAATTATTCTTATAAATTATATAACTCTGTACGATTTCTAACCCTTCCTCTTCTGTATCCTTAAAAATTCCATAACATGAAGCTGCAAGGGCTCCATTTGTCACCTAAAATGCTACTGTGTAGAGCAAACTCGCCAGGTCTTTGCTGGCGATAAAAAGCTGTTATTTATCGCTTCCTTACTCCCCCTTTTTTTTCCATGAATACACTTTATTCACTTTATCGACACAAACAACGTTTACATTACCACACCATTACAGCACTGATACCGCACTATTACCGCATGCGGTAAACATGCGTTAAATTTTATGAATCCACTAACAAAAACATACCATGCGGTAATTTACCGCTTGGGCGATAACTTTATGAATTGAGGCCCTTGTGCGCAAGATTGGAGACACTGACCATCAGCAAAAAAAAAAAACATATATTCAGGAGTCAGGGCTAAGTTCATACATAGGGGGGTACTCTTTATTGCAACAGCTGAAAATCATTAAAAGAAAACACAAACTCACATTGTGGGTCCATCGTGGGTCCACCATCATCAGATCCACGATGGACCCACGATGTGAGTTTGTGTTTTCTTTCTTAGATCTGAGTAGGTGTATGACCTGAATGGGGAAGTTTACATACCACACTGAACTGTTACAGCAACATGGAGTTGTTGGGCCCCAATTTGTCAAAATGTATTATGACAGGAAGGATTCTGCTACCATGCTCCTAGTTTCATTATTTCTCACTGTTAAAGTGAATGCAACACTATGCAAAAATAAAATAAAAATTATATCTGTTGGGTCATACAATTACATTCATTTTACAAATGCCTTTTTGTAAAATCCCAGATCACATTATCTGAAATTGAGTCTATTTTAGAGAGATGCAATTCACTTTATCTCCTGAGTCTTCTCCTAGGTGATCATTTTTCATTTACTCTTTAAAATAACTTTTCAGAATTTTGCAATTAAAAAAATATCAAAAGTAGTAGAAACAATTACATTTGTGTATGCCCTTGCTCCTTGGGGGTTTAAAAGGCATTTTATTGACAAGGTGTGAAAATATCAACTTGGAGAATACTAAGTAGAAAAAGGTAACTGCATATGAGAACTACAAAAACCAAATAGTGGGAGGACACCCCGTTAAAGTACCGCATTACTCAATAAAGAGGAGCTGCTCAGGTACACTGAACTGACTACAAAATTACAAAAAATAACCCAAGGGCAGCTGCACGTATGTAGTACAAAAATGTTTTTTTTATTGTAAGCAGCTTACGTAAAAATGTGCATGGTAACTAGGCCAAAGGCCTATGCAAATCTGGTTGACCACCGTTTATCACCCCCTATTTGTGGGCCCACCACCGGCGCAGATCACAGGCCTGTATCACTCACTCATATTCTGCAGTCCAGTGTGTTATATGAACTATACCTGCAGTGTAATTATATCATATGATCAAGCAATGGTGGTCCAACAACACTCCCAGAGCCTGAATAATGCTGGAAAAGCAGATACAGGTAGTCCCCGAATTACGAACACCTGACTTATGAATGACCTGCTGATACGAATGACATGGATTCTGTGTTTCCATGGGAAGCACGGTGGCGTAGTGGTTAGCTCTCTCGCCTTGCAGCGCTGGGTCCCTGGTTCGAATCCCAGCCAGGGCACTATCTGCAAAGAGTTTGTATGTTCTCTCCGTGTCTGCGTGGGTTTCCTCCGGGCACTCCGGTTTCCTCCCACATTCCAAAAACATACGGATAAGTTAATTGGCTCCCCCTAAAAAAAAAAAAAAAATTGGCCCTAGACTACAGTACTTACACTACATAATATATAGACATACGGCAATGGTAGGGATTAGATCGTGAGCTCCTTTGAGGGACAGTTAGTGACAAGATATATATATACATTGTACAGCGCTGCGTAATATGTTGGCGCTATATAAATACTAAATAATAATAATAATAATAATAATAACAAGTCAAAAACATTTTTTCAAATTGGACTTGTAGTTTTTGAGAAAATTGATTTAAAAAAAAAACTAAGAAAAATGGATTTTAAACTTGTAGAAGCAGATACAGAGGGCAGAGGTGACACAGAGGAGGACACTGGAAGCACAGGGGGCACAGAGGAGAGGTACAGGGGACATAGATAGCACAATATTCCAACTTAAGAACAGATTCAGGTTAAGAACGAACCTACAGTCCCTATATCGTTCGTTAATCGGAGACTACCTGTATTATTGTGTCGTGGGGTGCCAAACATGGACCACTATATTTATAAATACTTTAATTATAAAGCTGCACAAAGCATGTACAGTAAGGTTCACCTCTCTGCATGACAGGTCACAATAAATGTACGTTAGTTGGCTTACTCTGCCCTGGAAGGTGTGCTCTTTATGCAATCCACTCAAGCAGCCCTATTGTCATAGTCACACCTAAAGCCTTGTCACAGGCTGTACAGTGAGGAAGCCATTCTGGGGTTGGTAGGTAGGTAGCTATGAGAGATGTAAGGTCTTTTGAAAAAGGGTTGAGTCATAGTAAGGTGGGATGAGATTAGATAGAGCACATTGATGAAGTCATCATTTAGCTTCTCTCTCCTGTGATTAGGCTTAGAGTAATGATACTGTGGTACTTATGTTAGTGACATTTAAAATGTATTTAGTTATTAATTTTAAATTTTTTGATACAAAGCTGTATTCAATTGTAATTGTTTGCATGCATAATTGCATGGTATTTAGCTTTAAGTTCCATAGTATACAACAGGCAGCAAACATAATAAACATCCAGAATGGCCGGTTATAAGGCTTGAAGAATCGTTTACCCATCATTTCATTTTTTCATTATCACTGAAGAGCTTGACTGAAGCCAGGGTCATGATCACAAAACATGGCATAAACTGCATTAAAACAAGCAACCAAGCAGATCAGCTGCTCGTAGCTTCCTGCTTAACCCTGATGGGGTTAACAGTCTGGCTAATTAGTCCACTGCATCTACTGCTGAAACATTTACTCAGGAATTCCATATAAATACAAAGCCAAATGGAGTTCAACAGACCTAGTGACACATACTTTATCTTTCTTTGACTCAGAGCACAAAAATGCAGCACTAATGCACCCATTTTTCTACAAAATAGTACACATTTACACAAATGATTTTTATACTCTAAATCAGGAGCTCTCAAAGTTTTCAAAGTGGGACCTCACCTACCAAATCCTATCCATGTCTGGCTGTTACTTACTATTGGTAAGCTGGCTCTAAACTTAGACTATTAATCATCTATATTAGTAAAAAGACATAAAACAAATTATTCATTAAAATTCATATTGCACATAGTAGTTCAGCAATCTTCCATTTATCTCTTAGTGTTTCCCAACAGCACTGCCATTAGCATTTAGAAGTAGCAGGTTAGGAGAAATGGAGAAGCAGGTTTGATCAGCTGAAAGATCTACAAAGCTCTAATTTGTTGTGATCAAATCCTGTTTTAGCACATGATCATGACTAGAAAATTAGACTTACATATCTATCACCTGACCAAATTGATCGCATGCTTCTCCATGACCATCACTACACATGACCTATTCTATTCCTTCTCGTTATGAATCCAGCCTTCCTAGTCTTGGTTACATAGACAGGTGGTCTCCAGACACGAAGCAGGTAAATTGAGAAACGGCACTCTACTGTGCCTTTGATTGTGGTAGGGGTTTGGCTTAGAGCTGTAGCAGCAAGGGGTTCAACTTAGACTGGGGGGGTCGTCTCTGGACAAGCCCAGCTACAGTATAGCCTAGTGGTTGCTGTGTATTGCAGAGGGATCAATGCAGGCTGTGTAGCGGTGGGCAGGCGAGTCAACTCCGGTGGCAGAATTTGGCTTAGAGCTTGTAACAGGAGATTCAACTCAGAGTGTAGCAGCTCAGGGATGGTGGTGATTAGCTGATGTTTGGCTCTGGTGCATTTGCTGCATTGGGAGTGTAGTTTGGGTGCCTGGGGTTCCACTACCAGCACAGGGTATTCTGTTATGGTATACTTTGGTGCCATATTGTTAGAGGTTGTTTTGGTGTTTGGGTTATGGGTTACTGTTGGGCAAAGTTATAGTAGAGTTATTGTTAGGAGAAAGGGTAGGGGGATGATTAATGTAACATTATAAAAAACGGGAATAGTGTCAAGGAAATCATCAATGTTTAGCCGTTATAAGAAGAATGTAAACAATATTCAAAATCACGGTAACCCTGTGGCCAAATTAATACACACCTCTTTTCCATGTACACTCCAGACATGGGCTTCAGTGCTCACCAGCAAATAGCAGCACACTGCCTAATTTCTCCAGAAATCTTAATGCTTTGACCTATTACATTGAACTGAATAGTGTCTTTATCTCATAATCTACAAGGGTGAAGCAAATCCAATGAACAGAAGCTTATCAAGTGAACAGTAAATACTGTTGTTTTATAAGAACGAGGGGACCTTATTACATGTATAGGAAGTGTACTGTATGTATACATGTCTAATCAGTGGCGGCGCTACACTGGGGCTTACCCAGGCTTAAGCCCCAGCTGACAAGCTGTCAGCCCCTGTAAAAGCCCCCCCCTCTGCAGGGTTTCCAAGCAGCAGGAGGGGTAGAAGCGGAGAGAAGAGGAAGCCATGTGGACAGCGGCGGAGAAGGGGGCCGCCTCCCCCCCCCTTCCCTCACCTTGGGGCTCCCACTCTCTGCCTCGCTCCCCCCTCAGATCTCAGCGGCTGGCGTCAGAAGACTCACTCTCTTCCCCGCAAGTTCCCCTCCTTGAGCCCTGCCAGTCAGCCATTGTGCCACTTTTGAGCCCCCCCAAAATTCTGAAGCTGGAGCCGCCGCTGTGTCTAATAAATGAGAAATTCATAGACCTTCAGTAATAATAATCATCATAGTGTAGTTAGCTTTACTCATTGAACAAATGTGACCTTCTCTGCTTTTGTTCTGTAACCTTGGATATCGTTTAGCTGCTTTCCCTGCAAACATGGTTGTATCTATGTGCATATTTCTGTTATAGAGTGGAATCTAAATAGGATTGTAAAGGAAGTCGATCTCTTGTAATGTAAATCAACATTAATAGAGTGTGTTACATTATTTTTAGCATACAGAGAATGATTTGTTTGATTTGTGTAGGTAAAAAAATTGTATTTTCATCTTCAGAACTTCAGATAATTTCGAGAAGAACTTTTTTGCCAAAACTTTATTTGACTCAAAATTCAATTGTTAGTATACGTACTGTATGGTTTTTTTTGAGGTGCAACTGGGTTTGTGTTTTTTTTAGGGGCTTAACTAAGCAGTTTTTTTTATGGTAACTGTGTCAAATGAATGTTACATGACAATATACTATATATTTAACTAATATATATGATGCAGCAATACAGGAAGAGTGACTGGATCTGAGCCTGGTCTCTTAGCCCATCATTAAAGCCAGGTGTAGGATCCACACATTTGGGAGCACAGTATTGGGGCTGCAGACTGAAAGGGTAAGGAGAAACAAGGCTCGGGAGATCCAGTATTGAGAGGAGTGCCCTCAAGAAAAATGTAGCACAACATTAAATCATGTCTTCCAAAAGTCATGTTCAGCTGTAAGTTACTTGACCCCGCATTTCTACAACATTACGAAAAAGAAAAACAAAACTACAACAAAAATGCATTCCTCATTTGGGTTATGATTAAATAACACAGAATACAGATTCCAAGCTAGAGAGAACATGTAGTTTGTGCCAAAAATCAGTTTTGGAAATTAATAGTTAGCTGCACATTGGAATAGAAAGGTAATTTTAATAGCATTAAATAACAAAAATAATAGTGCAGCATTGAATTATGTAGAGCATTTTTAAAGCAAAAGTAGACTTTACCTTCAAGTATGGTCGTTTTAAAGCCCTTACACACCAAATGGGATGCAATGTATGTTGCAAAAATCTCACAAAGATGGCAAAGTACTTTACAAAGTATTGATGTATTCATTTAAAGGGTACTTATTATTTAGTGAATTTACTGTGGTCCAAAGCACCCAAAAAATGATAAAAAAATCCATATATGCAGCGTTTTGGTGCCTTGAGAGTCACAATGTAAAACTGTCGTATCTGGCTAGTTAAAGTATCAGTGTAAATATCAGTGTGAAGGGACCCTTAGAATACAAATAGTCCAAAGAGTTAAAATACTGTTATGCATATTAACCACTTGAGGACCCTGGGCTTTAACCCCCTTAAGGACCAGCCACTTTTTTTTCCATTTAGACCACTGCAGCTTTCACGGTTTATTGCTCGCTCATACAACCTACCACCTAAATGAATTTTGGCTCCTTTTCTTGCCACTAATAAAGCTTTCTTTTGGTGCTATTTGATTGCTGCTGCGATTTTTACTTTTTATTATATTCATCAAAAAAGACATGAATTTTGGCAAAAAAAAGATTTTTTTTACTTTCTGTGCTGACATTTTTCAAATAAAGTAAAATTTCTGTATACATGCAGCGCGAAAAATGTGGACAAACATGTTTTTGATAAAAAAAAAACCCATTCAGTGTATATTTATTGGTTTGGGTAAAAGTTATAGCGTTTACAAACTATGGTGCAAAAAGTGAATTTTCCCATTTTCAAGCATCTATGACTTTTCTGACCCCCTGTCATGTTTCATGAGGGGCTAGAATTCCAGGATAGTATAAATACCCCCCAAATGACCCCATTTTGGAAAGAAGACATCCCAAAGTATTCACTGAGAGGCATAGTGAGTTCATAGAAGATATTATTTTTTGTCACAAGTAAGCGGAAAATGACACTTTGTGACAAAAAAAAATAATTTCCATTTCTTCTAACTTGCGACAAAAAAAAAATGAAATCTGCCACGGACTCACCATGCCCCTCTCTGAATACCTTGAAGTGTCTACTTTCCAAAATGGGGTCATTTGTGGGGTGTGTTTACTGTCCTGACATTTTGGGGGGTGCTAAAGTGTAAGCACCCCTGTAAAGCCTAAAGGTGCTCATTGGACTTTGGACCCCTTAGCTAGTGTTGGGCGAACATCTAGATGTTCGGGTTCGGGCCGAACAGGCCGAACATGGCCGCGATGTTCGGGTGTTCGACCCGAACTCCGAACATAATGGAAGTCAATGGGGACCCGAACTTTTGTGGTTTGTAAAGCCTCCTTGCATGCTACATACCCCAAATTTACAGGGTATGTGCACCTTGGGAGTGGGTACAAGAGGAAAAAAAAATTAGCAAAAAGAGCTTATAGTTTTTGAGAAAATCGATTTTAAAGTTTCAAAGGGAAAACTGTCTTTTAAATGCGGGAAATGTCTGTTTTCTTTGCACAGGTAACATGTTTTTTGTCGGCATGCAGTCATAAATGTAATACATATAAGAGGTTCCAGGAAAAGGGACCGGTAACGCTAACCCAGCAGCAGCACACGTGATGGAACAGGAGGAGGGTGGCGCAGGAGGAGAAGAAGGCCACGCTTTGTGAGACACAACAACCCCGGCCTTGCATGAGGGCAAGAAGCGTGCGGATAGCAGGCTTTGTACCGCCATGCAGTCATAAATGTAATAAAGATAAGTGGTTCAATAAACAGGGACCACGCGGCAACGCTAACCCAGCAGCAGCAGACGTGATGGAACAGGAGCAGGCGCAGGAGGAGAAGGCCACGCTTTGTGAGACACAACAACCCAGGCCTTGCATGAGGGCAAGAAGCGTGCGGATAGCATGCTTTGTACCGCCATGCAGTCATAAATGTAATAAAGATAAGTGGTTCAATAAACAGGGACCACGCGGCAACGCTAACCCAGCAGCAGCAGACGTGATGGAACAGGAGGAGGCGCAGGAGGAGAAGGCCACGCTTTGTGAGACACAACAACCCCGGCCTTGCATGAGGGCAAGAAGCGTGCGGATAGCATGCTTTGTACCGCCATGCAGTCATAAATGTAATAAAGATAAGTGGTTCAATAAACAGGGACCACGCGGCAACGCTAACCCAGCAGCAGCAGACGTGATGGAACAGGAGCAGGCGCAGGAGGAGAAGGCCACGCTTTGTGAGACACAACAACCCAGGCCTTGCATGAGGGCAAGAAGCGTGCGGATAGCATGCTTTGTACCGCCATGCAGTCATAAATGTAATAAAGATAAGTGGTTCAATAAACAGGGACCACGCGGCAACGCTAACCCAGCAGCAGCAGACGTGATGGAACAGGAGCAGGCGCAGGAGGAGAAGGCCACGCTTTGTGAGACACAACAACCCAGGCCTTGCATGTGGACAAAAAGCGTGCGGATATAGCAGCAATGCTTTTTGCCGCCATGCAGTCATAAATGTAATACAGATGAGAGGTTCAATAAACAGGGCCCGGAAACGCAACACCATCCCAGATGTTCATTGGTCATGTTACTTGGTTGGGGTCCTGGAGTGTTGCGTAGTCATTTCCAATCCAGGATTGATTCATTTTAATTTGAGTCAGACGGTCTGCATTTTCTGTAGAGAGGCGGATACGCCGATCTGTGACGATGCCTCCGGCAGCACTGAAACAGCGTTCCGACATAACGCTGGCTGCCGGGCAAGCCAGCACCTCTATTGCGTACATTGCCAGTTCGTGCCAGGTGTCTAGCTTCGATACCCAATAGTTGAAGGGTGCAGATGGATGGTTCGACACAGCTACGCCATCTGACATGTAGTCCTTGACCATCTTCTCCAGGCGATCGGTGTTGGAGGTGGATCTGCACGCTTGCTGTTCAGTGGGCTGCGGCTGCATGGGTGTCAGAAAATTTTCCCACTCCAAGGACACTGCCGATACCATTCCCTTTTGGGTACTAGCTGCGGCTTGCGTTGTTTGCTGCCCTCCTGGTCGTCCTGGGTTTGCGGAAGTCAGTCTGTCTGCGTACAACTGGCTAGAGGAGGGGGAGGATGTCAATCTCCTCTCTAAAGTCTCCACAAGGGCCTGCTGGTATTCTTCCATTTTGACCTGTCTGACTCTTTCTTCAAGCAGTTTTGGAACATTGTGTTTGTACCGTGGATCCAGAAGGGTATAAACCCAGTAATTGGTGTTGTCCAGAATGCGCACAATGCGTGGGTCACGTTCAATGCAGTCTAGCATGAATTGAGCCATGTGTGCCAGAGTCCTACCAGAATCCTCATCATCCTCTTGTGAGCGTTGTGATAGTTGTTGTGATGCATCATAGTCGTCACCTTCCTCCTGGTCTGCTTCTGCTGACCATTCGCGTTGAATTGTGGAAGTCCAACGTGCACCGCTCTGGCCCTCGTCAGTGGTGGCATGAAATTCCTGCTCCAACTCCAGCTGTTCCTCCTCCTCTTCTTCGTCATAGCTGCTGGGGCCAGCGTTCCCTGAGGCGGATGGCCTGATGTTGGTACCATCACGCTGATCGTTTTCTCCTTCAGATTCCCCCAGTTGCATCATGACAGCTGTTTCCTTGATTTTTAACATCGACCTCTTCAGTAAACACAGCAGTGGTATGGTAATGCTGACTGAAGAGTTGTCACTGCTCACAAGCAACGTGGATTGCTCAAAATTTTGGAGGACTTGGCAGAGGTCCAACATGTTGGCCCAATCGGATCCACAGAAGCTTGGCAGCTGGCCGGATGCGCCTCGGTACTGCGCCGTCATGTACTGGACCACTGCACTCTTCTGCTCGCAAAAGCGGGCTAGCATGTGCAGCGTAGAATTCCAGCGCGTAGGGACATCACACAGCAAGCGATGGTGGGGGAGATTGAAGCGCTCCTGCATCTTGGCGAGTGCCCCCGAAGCAGTACTGGAATTTCTACAATGTTTGGACACTCGACGCACCTTCAACAGCAGATCGGGCACGCCTGGGTATGTCCTCAGGAACCGCTGAACTACTAGGTTCATCACGTGCGCCAGGCAAGGGATGTGTGTCAGCTTAGCCAACCTTAAAGCGCGAATGAGATTACTCCCATTATCACACACAACCATGCCCGGTTTCAGGTCCAGCGGTGCCAGCCACAAATCCGTCTGTTCCTTTATTCCCCTCCAAATTTCCTCCCCTGTGTGCTGCTTATCCCCAAGGCAGATTAGCTTCAGCAACGCTTGCTGACGCATGCCAACAGCTGTGCTGCACTGCTTCCACGATCCTACTGCTGCTGGGTTAGCGTTTCCGGATGAGGTACAGCTTTGAGATGCGTTGGAGGAGAAGGAGTCAGAGAGGTAGGTGCTGCTGTTATCCAGTGGGAGGGACGGCGGTGCAGCTGTTTGTGGCGTGGGCAACACCCGTGCCGTAGCAGGTGAGGAATCGCTGCCAGGCTCCACAAGGTTCACCCAGTGCGCGGTAAGGGAGATGTATCGACCCTGGCCGAACGCACTCGTCCAGGTGTCAGTGGTGAGGTGAACCTTGCAGGCAACGGCATTCTTCAAGCTTCGGGTTATTTTGCTGACCACGTGCTCATGCAACTCAGGCACTGCAGAGCGTGCAAAGTGGTAGCGGCTGGGAACCACGTAACGTGGGATGGCCACTGACATCATGCCCTTGAAGCTGTTTGTCTCCACCAATCGATATGGCAGCATTTCGCAGGCCAGAAGCTTGGCTATGCTGGCTGTTACTGCCACGGCCCGGGGGTCATTTGCTGGCAATTTCCTCTTGCGCTCAAACATCTCCGACACAGACAACTGAACCGTAGCGCTGCACACGGAAGGGCTGTTGGTTGTTGTGTTTGATGAACACTGGGAGACCTCAAGAGCACTACTCCGGAAAGTGACAGTGTCAGCGTCGTCTGATGTTTGTGAATGTTGTGAACCACGCAATGGCTGGGCTACTGCTGCTGCTGAGGCGGGTCTGGTGGTGAGTCTGGTGAACCCAAGGGAGGCAGTGTTGTTTCTGGTACCCTGTCCTGACGCGTTTGCCCAAAGAGTGGGATGTTTGGATAGCATGTGACGGCTCATGCTGGTGGTGGAGAGGTTGTTAATATTTTTCCCCCTGCTCAGGCGGGTCTTGCACACCTTGCAAATCGCCATGGTAACATCCTCAGTGCAGTCTTCAAAGAAAGCCCAGACTTTGGAGCACCTGCCTCCTTGCTGGCGATTTCTGTTTGCTCCTCTTTTGCCTCTCACTTGAACTTCCACGCTTGTGGTGCCTGAAATTGCGCGCCGCCTACCTTGTGGCACAAGGCGAACTCGTGCAGCAGTGTGTTCTTCAACAGACTCATCTGTGCTGCTGCTACGACGGCGATGTTCTCGTTCACAAACAAAATCTGGGTCTCTGTCCACATTGTCCATACCCTCCTCTTCCATCTCCTCAAACTCGTCATATGTCATTGTGGGCCACCGCCGTGGAGTAGAGCTCCCCACAACAACCTCTGCGCAGCACACTCCAACGTCGTCTTCCAGATCTTGTCGGCCGACCTCCTGCAATTGCAACCCCTCCTGCCCAAATTGCTCTGGGATTTGGGTTTCCGAGTCCTCTTCGGACTCGCCTTGTATTTCAGTGCGCGGTGCATTTCCCACAGTTAACGGTTGTGAATCCAGGCACAACATTTCTGGCTGTTCCTCCATTGACCTTTGAAAGGTGGAAGTTTGTTGGGCTGGGAATAGCTCCTGCGAATACCCCATTGTGTCCTGAGGTAATTCATCGGACTGGTTATCTGGCAGTTGTGTGCGTGGTGTCGCTGCCGGTTGTGTCAGCTTTGTGCCCACTGGCTCCTTGTAACTGGCTGAGGACTCGGACCTCGTGCGTGATGTGCTGGTGCTGCTTAACCCACTGCTGGACGCTTGAGAGGTCATCCAAGTAATTATCTGGTCCTGTTCTTTTGGATTTGTGAGGGTTGTTGTCCTGGACAACATGGGCGGTATTGAGTGGGTTTTCTTGGGTGCTCCCCTGTGGCCTGTACGTGAACCGTCAGGGGAAACACCTCTTCCCTTGCCCCTCCCTCTTTCACCGGATTTCTTCCTCATTTCACTTATCCTTACAGTACACGCTGACTGGCAGCAGTACAGTGGCAGTACAGAAATGCTATACAGTACCACTATTCCCAGCAGCGACACAGAGCACAATGCTATACAGTGACGGGTGAGCGGTGTACCACTATTCCCAGCAGCGACACAGAGCACAATGCTATACAGTGACGGGTGAGCGGTGTACCACTATTCCCAGCAGCGACACAGAGCACAATGCTATACAGTGGCGAACGAGCGGTGTACCACTATTCCCAGCAGACACAGAACAGTACACAGAATGCTATATAGTGTGGCTGAACGAGCGGTGTACCACTATTCCCAGCAGACACAGAACAGTACACAGAATGCTATATAGTGTGGCTGAACGAGCGGTGTACTACTGTTCCCAGCAGACACAGAACAGTACACAGAATGCTATATAGTGTGGCTGAACGAGCGGTGTACTACTGTTCCCAGCAGACACAGAACAGTACACAGAATGCTATATAGTGTGGCTGAACGAGCGGTGTACTACTGTTCCCAGCAGACACAGAACAGTACACAGAATGCTATATAGTGTGGCTGAACGAGCGGTGTACCACTGTTCCCAGCAGACACAGAACAGTACACAGAATGCTATATAGTGTGGCTGAACGAGCGGTGTACCACTGTTCCCAGCAGACACAGAACAGTACACAGAATGCTATATAGTGTGGCTGAACGAGCGGTGTACCACTATTCCCAGCAGACACAGAACAGTACACAGAATGCTATATAGTGTGGCTGAACGAGCGGTGTACTACTGTTCCCAGCAGACACAGAACAGTACACAGAATGCTATATAGTGTGGCTGAACGAGCGGTGTACTACTGTTCCCAGCAGACACAGAACAGTACACAGAATGCTATATAGTGTGGCTGAACGAGCGGTGTACCACTATTCCCAGCAGACACAGAACAGTACACAGAATGCTATATAGTGTGGCTGAACGAGCGGTGTACTACTGTTCCCAGCAGACACAGAACAGTACACAGAATGCTATATAGTGTGGCTGAACGAGCGGTGTACTACTGTTCCCAGCAGACACAGAACAGTACACAGAATGCTATATAGTGTGGCTGAACGAGCGGTGTACTACTGTTCCCAGCAGACACAGAACAGTACACAGAATGCTATATAGTGTGGCTGAACGAGCGGTGTACTACTGTTCCCAGCAGACACAGAACAGTACACAGAATGCTATATAGTGTGGCTGAACGAGCGGTGTACCACTATTCCCAGCAGACACAGAACAGTACACAGAATGCTATATAGTGTGGCTGAACGAGCGGTGTACTACTGTTCCCAGCAGACACAGAACAGTACACAGAATGCTATATAGTGTGGCTGAACGAGCGGTGTACTACTGTTCCCAGCAGACACAGAACAGTACACAGAATGCTATATAGTGTGGCTGAACGAGCGGTGTACTACTGTTCCCAGCAGACACAGAACAGTACACAGAATGCTATATAGTGTGGCTGAACGAGCGGTGTACCACTGTTCCCAGCAGACACAGAACAGTACACAGAATGCTATATAGTGTGGCTGAACGAGCGGTGTACCACTGTTCCCAGCAGACACAGAACAGTACACAGAATGCTATATAGTGTGGCTGAACGAGCGGTGTACTACTGTTCCCAGCAGTGACACACAATGACTGGGGGGGACCCTGGCTAGCGTGGCTGGAGCGCGAACTACCCTGCCTGCCTACCCAAAGCTAAACCCACAGACAAATGGCGGAGATATGACGTGGTTCGGGTATTTATTTACCCGAACCACGTGACAGTTCGGCCAATCAGAGCGCGTTCGGGTCCGAACCACGTGACCCGTTCGGCCAATCACAGCGCTAGCCGAACGTTCGGGGAACGTTCGGCCATGCGCTCTTAGTTCGGCCATATGGCCGAACGGTTTGGCCGAGCACCGTCAGGTGTTCGGCCGAACTCGAACATCACCCGAACAGGGTGATGTTCTGCAGAACCCGAACAGTGGCGAACACTGTTCGCCCAACACTACCCTTAGCGCAGTTAGGCTGCAAAAAAGTGCCACACATGTGGTATTTCCGTACTCAGTAGAAGTAGTATAATATGTTTTGGGGTGTATTTTTACACATACCCATGCTGGGTGGGAGAAATATCTCTGTAAAGACTATTTTTTCATTTTTTTTTACACACAATTGTCCATTTACAGAGTTATTTCTCCCACCCAGCATGGGTATGTGTAAAAATACACCCCAAAACACATTATACTACTTCTCCCGAGTACGGTGGTACCACATGTGTGGCACTTTTTTACACCCCAAGTACGCTAAGGGGCCCAAAGTCCAAGGAGTACCTTTAGGATTTCACAGGTCATTTTGCGACATTTGGTTTCAAGACTACTCCTCACGGTTTAGGGCCCCTAAAATGCCAGGGCAGTATAGGAACCCCACAAATGACCCCATTTTAGAAAGAAGACACCCCAAGGTATTCCGTTAGGAGTATGGTGAGTTCATACAAGATTTTATTTTTTGTCACAAGTTAGCGGAAAATGACACTTTGTGAAAAAAACCAATAAAAATCAATTTCCACTAACCTGTGACAAAAAATAAAATCTTCTATGAACTCACCATACTCCTAACGGAATACCTTGGGGTGTCTTCTTTCTAAAATGGGGTCATTTGTGGGGTTCCTATACTGCCCTGGCATTTTAGGGGCCCTAAACCGTGAGGAGTAGTCTGGAAATCAAATTCCGCAAAATGACCTGTGAAATCCTAAAGGTACTCATTGGACTTTGGGCCCTTTAGCGCAGTTAGGGTGCAAAAAAGTGCCACACATGTGGTATCGCCGTACTCGGGAGAAGTAGTACAATGTGTTTTGGGGTGTATTTTTACACATACCCATGCTGGGTGGGAGAAATATCTCTGTAAATGGACAATTGTGTGTAAAAAAATCAAAAGATTGTCATTTACAGAGATATTTCTCCCACCCAGCATGGGTATGTGTAAAAAAACACCCCAAAACACATTGTACTACTTCTCCCGAGTACGGCGATACCACATGTGTGGCACTTTTTTGCACCCTAACTGCGCTAAGGGGCCCAAAGTCCAATGAGTACCTTTAGGATTTCACAGGTCATTTTGAGAAATTTCGTTTCCAGACTACTCCTCACGGTTTAGGGCCCCTAAAATGCCAGGACAGTATAGGAACCCCACAAATGACCCCATTTTAGAAAGAAGACACCCCAAGGTATTCCGTTAGGAGTATGGTGAGTTCATAGAAGATTTTATTTTTTGTCACAAGTTAGCGGAAAATGACACTTTGTGAAAAAAAAAACAATTAAAATCAATTTCCGCTAACTTGTGACAAAAAAATAAAATCTTCTATGAACGCACCATACTCCTAACTGAATACCTTGGGGTGTCTTCTTTCTAAAATGGGGTCATCTGTGGGGTTCCTATACTGCCCTAGCATTTTAGGGGCCCTAAACCGTGAGGAGTAGTCTGGAAATCAAATTCCGCAAAATGACCTGTGAAATCCTAAAGGTACTCATTGGACTTTGGGCCCTTTAGCGCAGTTAGGGTACAAAAAAAGTGCCACACATGTGGTATCGCTGTACTCGGGAGAAGTAGTACAATGTGTTTTGGTGTGTATTTTTACACATACCCATGCTGGGTGGGAGAAATAACTCTGTAAATGGACAATTGTGTGTAAAAAAATCAAAAGATTGTCATTTACAGAGATATTTCTCCCACCCAGCATGGGTATGTGTAAAAAAACACCCCAAAACACATTGTACTACTTCTCCCGAGTACGGCGATACCACATGTGTGGCACTTTTTTGCACCCTAACTGCGCTAAGGGGCCAAAAGTCCAATGAGTACCTTTAGGATTTCACAGGTCATTTTGAGAAATTTCGTTTCCAGACTACTCCTCACGGTTTAGGGCCCCTAAAATGCCAGGACAGTATAGGAACCCCACAAATGACCCCATTTTAGAAAGAAGACACCCCAAGGTATTCCGTTAGGAGTATGGTGAGTTCATAGAAGATTTTATTTTTTGTCACAAGTTAGCGGAAAATGACACTTTGTGAAAAAAAAACAATTAAAATCAATTTCCGCTAACTTGTGACAAAAAAATAAAATCTTCTATGAACGCACCATACTCCTAACTGAATACCTTGGGGTGTCTTCTTTCTAAAATGGGGTCATCTGTGGGGTTCCTATACTGCCCTAGCATTTTAGGGGCCCTAAACCGTGAGGAGTAGTCTGGAAATCAAATTCCACAAAATGACCTGTGAAATCCTAAAGGTACTCATTGGACTTTGGGCCCTTTAGCGCAGTTAGGGTACAAAAAAAGTGCCACACATGTGGTATCGCCGTACTCGGGAGAAGTAGTACAATGTGTTTTGGTGTGTATTTTTACACATACTCATGCTGGGTGGGAGAAATAACTCTGTAAATGGACAATTGTGTGTAAAAAAATCAAAAGATTGTCATTTACAGAGATATTTCTCCCACCCAGCATGGGTATGTGTAAAAAAACACCCCAAAACACATTGTACTACTTCTCCCGAGTACGGCGATACCACATGTGTGGCACTTTTTTGCACCCTAACTGCGCTAAGGGGCCCAGAGTCCAATGAGTACCTTTCGGCTTTACAGGGGTGCTCAAAATTTAGCACCCCGCCCACTTGCCAGGACAGTTAACAAACCCCACAAATGACCCCATTTTGGAAAGAATACACAACAAGGTATTCCATGAGGGTAATGGTGAGGTCATTGAAAAAGTTATTTTTTGTCACAAGTAAACGGAAAATGACACTTTGTTAAAAAAATAAAAATAAAAAAAAAATTCTGCTAACTTGTGACAAAAACTAAAATCTTTTATGAACTCACCGTGCACCTCACATAATACTTTAGGGTGTCCTCTTTCCAAAATGGGGTCATTTGTGAAGTCTGTCCTGGCATTTTAGGGTCTCTGCAATCATTACATGTATGGCCAGTATTAGGAGTTTCTGCTATACTCCTTATATTGGGTATACGGGTAATGCACTCTGGGCTGAAAGGAAAAATGAACGGCAAACATACCTTGCTCCACATCAATGGCAGATCTTCCTCCACATCAATGGCAGTGATAACCTCAGGAGAGAGACACCCCGTGCCACCCTGCACTCAGGGTGATCCACCAACTTATGTGACTGGGCCTCAGAACTTTAGTATACAGCATTATGCCTGTAGGATACAGCAATATGCCTGCCAATAGAGATGTCTCTGTGTGGCATTAAAGCATCATCATAGGCCCAAAGTAAATCACATATAAACCGGGGGTGTCCACACTCAAGGGAAATTCAAACATGCCGTCTTATATCGCCAACCCAGGACAGATCAGCAATATCAAGCATGGAAACCAATCCTTCTTCCGACTTTTATGCTTACCCGTTTGGTTTTCAAGCTTACCTCTCCTCTCCCTGCGACAATGTGCGAAAGACCACTGAGTGTGTGCCTACTCCTGTGTCTGGAGTTCCCTAGGTTCTAATAGTGTACCTGCTCGTGATACCTCTCAAAACACTGCCCTATGCATAGGCCAGGCTGGTCAGGACAGCGGGGACAATAATAAACGGTGTCAGTCCTTGTTCCAGCCCTGCTGCAGACACGGCAACATTTTCTTCGGATGCGTTGACCTGGGGCACATGGAAGCTGATAGGAGTAATGCCTTCCATGCAATCGGCTAGTTGCATCTGGGGGGGGGGGGGGGGGGGGGGGGGGCTGGCACCTCCTGGATACAGGATGTCCAGAATGATCTGTTCCTGAAATTGAAGGAAAGATCCAGTTCTCCCAGCCTTACTGTAAAGAACAAAGCTGCTGTATACTGCCAATTGAATCAGATAAAAAGACACTTTCTTATACCAGCGTCTTGTTTTCCGGGAAATTAAATAGGGCGCTAACCTCTGGTCATTGAAGTCCACCCCTCCCATGTTGACATTATATTCGTGGACGACAAGGGGCTTTTCAATTACCTTAGTTGCCCGTTGAATTTGGACTGTCGTGTCTGTGTGAATGGTGGACAGAAAGTAAACGTCCCTCTTGTCCCTCCATTTCACCGCGAGCAGGTCTTCAGTATGCAAGGCGGCCCTCTGCCCCGTTCAAGTCTGGTGGTAACGAGCCGTTGGGGGAAGCCCTGGCGACTAGGCCGCGCAGTGCCACAGCATCGGATTCCTTCTAACTTTAAGTGCTGAAAGAGGGCCACACTTGTGTAATAATTGTCCACAAAAAGATGGTACCCCTTCTGGAACAAGGGTGACACCAAGTCCCACACAACCTTTCCACTGCTCCCCAGGTAGTCAGGGCATCCGACCGGCTCCAATTTTGAGTCTTTTCCCTCATAGACCCTAAAACGCCATGTATAGCCTGTGGCCCTTTCACAGAGCTTATACAGTTTCACCCCATACCGGGCGCGCTTGCTTGGGATGTACTATTTGATGCCAAGGCGCCCGGTAAAGCGTAAGAGGGACTCGTCTACGCAGATGTTCTGTTCAGGGATATAAGCATCTGCAAATGTTGATGACAGGTGGTCTATGAGGGGCCGAATTTTGTGGAGCCGGTCATAAGCAGGGTGGCCCTTTTCATGACAGGTTTTGTCGTCGTTGAAGTGCAGGAAGCGCAGGATGGACTCAAATTGTGTCCTGGACATGGCAGCAGGGTACAAGGGAACATGATGTACTGGGTTCGTAGACCAATACGACCGCAATACATTCTGTTTCATTAGTCCCAAGTGAAGGATAAGGGCCAAAAAGATTTTAATGTCGGAAACTTGGACTGGTTTCCACCGGAAAGGCTGGGCATAGATGCTCTCCGGGTGCTCGGTGATGAATTGTGTGGCTTTACGGTTGGTCTCAACCACAATTAAGTCCAAGAGAACCTGGGTGATGAACAGCTGCAAAAAGTCTAGGGCCGTTCCTAGATGAGCTGTCGCCACCTGGACTCCAGACTGGGCGGTGAAAGGGGGCACTACGGGTGCGGCGGAATCAGGGGATTGCCAATCTGGATGTGCCAGCACCTCTGGGAGTCTATGGCAATCAAACAATCACGGGGCAATCGAAGCCGATCACGGGACAATCAAATACAATTACAGCACAATCGAATCCAATCACAGCACAATCAAATCTGATGCACTCGGAAGGTGATGGGGGAGGGTGGGGTTGGGTGTGGTGGGAAGTGGGGTCTCAGAGGCAATTAAACAATCACGGGACAATCGAAGCCGATCACGGGACAATCGAAGCCGATCACGGGACAATCAAATACAATTACAGCACAATCAAATCTGATGCACTCGGAAGGTGATGGGGGGTGGGGGTGGTGGTGGGGTGGGGGTTGTTGGGAAGTGGGGTCTCAGAGGCAATCAAACAATCACGGGACAATCGAAACAGATCACGGGACAATCAAATACAATCGCAGCACAATCGAATACAAGCACAGCACAATCGATACAATCACAGCACAGTCAAATACAATGCACTTAGACGGTGATTGGGGTGGGGGGGGGTCTGAGGGCGATTTGAGGGGGTGGGGGGTTGATCAGGAGCCCGCACGGGGCAGACTGAGTCCTGATCTGATGACAGGCAGACACAGGGGGTTACTGATCGCAGATCAGTTAGTGATCGCTGGGGAGGACAGATGTGAACAAAGAGCAGGGGATGTAATCAGAAGGGGGGTATGAGGGCAATCGAGGGCCTGGGCAGGTGATCGGTTACCCCCGCGGGGCAGTTAGGGTCTGCTCTGATGGGCGGGGGTGCTGAGGGGTGATGGACAGGTGATAGACAGGTGATCAGAGGGGGATCCGAGGGGGATCAGGGGGTAAGGTAGCTGTATACAGATGTATACAGTATACAGGGGGGTAGTCTGGGATGGGGTGTGGGGGTGATCTAAAGGTAGGGGGGGATCAGGGGTGACTAGGAGGCAGTTAGGGATAGCGTCGCTAGTTAGTGATAGGTGGGGGGGTGGGGGTTTTAAAGGGGTGCAAGGGTGCTGGGCAGGGGTCTGCTGGGGTGATCAGGGGGGGTATGAGGCCTGGGGTGGGAGATCAGGGGGGCTGTGGGTAAAAAAAAGCAGTGTGCTGTATAGACTTACAAGTGGTTCCTCCTCGCTGGTGGTCTCTGCAACAATGAGACCACGAGGCGAGGAGGAAGCACGTATAAGGCACTTAGTTTACCTAACAAAGTGCCTTATACTCCGTGATTGGCTGATCCCTGAGATTCCTCCGCTCGCCGGCGCTGCTAAGTGGCCGGCGAGCGGAGACAAAATGCTGGGCTATCGATCCCGGGCGGAGGATCGCGTCACAGATGACGCGATCGCTCCGCCCATGCCCTTACAAGGACTGACGCTTCTGTGGGTGAGCTGGTCCTTGCGGGCTCCACTTCCCGGCCGCCGATGTGCGTTAGGCGGTCGGGAAGTGGTTAATAATATATTAAAATGTAAATGAACAAATGATTAGCATTCTGTCCTAGAATACATCTAGTCTTGTGCCAGTGTATATGCTGTGGTACTGCCAAAACTCTTAGTAGCACCTAACTATATATGCCCTTAACAGAGAACCTGCTTGTAATGGATCTCAGATTTAAATATATTTATATAAGGGTTTTTTTGTTTACTGTTGCAGTTGTTATGAATCTAATTTTAGTAGCTCCCTTAGCTATTCTATAAGCAGGATGTAGCCTCACTTTACTGCTGTAGTAAACAAGTCTGTGGTAGCACAAAAATTCACGTCTCCAAGCTTAGCAACTGAATATTAAATTGGTTCTATTCCGATAGACTATGACACTGCACTGCTCAATGGTCCAAAATTATTTTTCACATTTAAGATTCCCTTGTTACTCTAGCTAGCTATATGCTTGGAGTGCTGGGCTGGCCTGGGATCTTAGGCAAGGTGACACACACACTGATTCTGTACATTTGCTTAAAGCGGAATATAACCCTGCATTTCAACTTTGCTCTAAAACATTATTTACAGCATATTATATGCAACCAGCATTTTTTTTTATTACTAGACCAGCATTGGAAAGGTTACACACAGAGCTTTAAAGTTCCATAGAGAGAAAAGCTGCAGCAGCCAAGTTTAGATAGATACATTTAAGTAAACACAATGTAACAAGTGAGGAATGTGACTCACTCTCTCTCTGTGTCCGGGAGCTCCTGCACAGTCAGAGAGTGAGTCACATTCCACACTTGTTACATTGTGTTTACCTAAATGTATCTATCTAAACTTCGGATGCGGCAGCATTTCTCTCCATGGAACTTTATAGCTCTGTGTGTAACCCTTCCAATGCTGGTATAGTAAAAAAAAAAATGCTGGTTGCATATAATATTCTGTAAATAATGTTTTAGAGCAAAGTTGAAATGCAGAGTTATATTCCGCTTTAACTACCATACAGCCAAAGACTTGCTGCTAGCACTGTAGCACATTAGCTAGTGGGTGTGTTCATTTGCTAATAACGGCAGTTGTTAACTCCTGCACAGTGGCAATGGCTCCTGCTCTGTGTAGTTATATACTCATGTGTGAATATAAGGGTTTTTGGAGGCTTACTTGGCAAGAAGTACTTTAGACACAGCACAAAATTGCACTGATTTTATGCTTTAGAAAAAACAAAACAGCTGTTTGAGCCTGTGGGCCCTTTTAGTCACTCGGAGCTTGCTGAAGATCGAAATGGGTATATGACTTAATCTTTGGTGCATACACTACCTGCATAGTGTTTGTTTGTTCTTCCTGTCTTTATGGGTGTTTTTCTCCAGGCAATCCAACTTCCTCCTATTTTCCCAAAATATACAGATAAGTTAACCGGTCCCCTCTGCCCTAAAAATGCACAATAATAATATTAATAGCTACACAATCAAATAGTAACTTAGGTAGTAGCAGTAATGTTACTAAACTCACAATGTGGAACTGAACTCACAACGTCCTCTATAAAAGATTAACCACAGCATAATAACATGGAAAAAAAATCTTCATTACAGTCTATGGAATTCCTAAAAAAACTCCTGAAGTTTTACTTGCAGGGGCGTAAAACTATACCCTGCAAGGAATGCAGCCGTAGAGGGGGCCCACGAGCTGCAGGGGGCCCCATGGGGGAAGAAGGCTCTTTTATCTGTCCTGAGAGACTAACAACTAAGGGCACAGAGAGAAAAAGCTTTCTGCTCTCTGTTCTAATGAGTGCAACTGCTCAGCCACTGATAGAAAATCATACAAAGTTTTGTAGACAATTGTAGACAGTCCCTATTCAGTGTGTAGCAGGCTCTTGTGTACAACGCCCAGCCCCCAACCTCTCTACTCCCTCCCCAAGTGCTGTGTTCTGTAGTGATGCTGGAGGAGTCTGCAGAGCCAATTCTGCATCATCAGAGATGGACAGAGTGAGTGTAATATGCTGAGGCTGGGAGCACACTTGTCTGTTGGTTTTCTGTATACGTTTTCTGCACACCATGTGTGTCTGTATGTGTGAAAACATGCACGTTTAATGTAATTGATAGAAAAAATGCGCACAATATTTCACTTCTGTCTGCTTTTATCTGCATGGGGAAAACACATTTAAAGAGACAGTGAAAAAAAAAATGATGATATTATGATTTGTATGTGTAGTACAGCTAAGAAAAAAACATTAAGATCAGATACATCAGTCTAATTGTTTCCAGTACAGGAAGAGTTGAGAAACTCCAGTTGTTATCTATATGCAAAAAAAGCTATTAAGCTCTCCGACTAACTTAGTCGTGGAGAGGGCTGTTATCTGACTTTTATTATCTCAACTGTAATTGAACTGGTTACTTTTCCTCTGCTAGAGGAGAGTTCATTACTTCACAGACTGCTCTGAAAGACTCATTTTGAATGCTGAGTGTTGTGTAATCTGCACATATTATAGAGTGATGCAATGTTAGAAAAAACACTATATACCTGAAAATAAAAGTATGAAAATATTCTCTTTGCTGCTAAACTTC
Organism: Hyperolius riggenbachi; assembly: GCF_040937935.1. NCBI lineage: Eukaryota > Metazoa > Chordata > Amphibia > Anura > Hyperoliidae > Hyperolius > Hyperolius riggenbachi. The sequence goes on from NC_090646.1 coordinate 242,902,927, forward strand.
TAGTAATTATTCATAGTACACAACCAATTCATTATATCATATATTTTTTTTTCGCTTCAGTGTCTCTTTAAGTGTGCACCAGCCAATTGAATAACATTGGTTCTCAGTTTACCTATGCAAAAAGTGAGGGGAAGATGGGCCCCATCCAAAGTTTTGCAGGGGGGCCCAGTGTTTTCTAGTTACTCCCCTATTTACTTGGTTTCCCGTCTGCAGAAGGCACTAAAGGGGTTAAGCCTCAGTGTTTGCTACAAGGAGAGCTGTCTTGGCAGAGCTCTCCTGTAGTCTATTCATAGTTGCTGATACAAACTAATTAGACATATTCATCTTCCTCAACAAAAAAGAACACAGAGAACTGAATTTCTTCAGCAACCATATGTGGAATAAGGAGTTAATTTTTGCTGTGTAAAGGCTATACACTAGATGGATGTCATCGGATTGGGATCAGGACCCAATCCCTCGGGCGACAGCACTGGGCCAAGGCTGTGCAGACTTTTGGTCAGCCTGTAGGCTGACAACATGTTCTGTAGAAATGTGGGGGTCTGAGGGAGTGGTGCAGAACGTCATGTTGCAGGCTGGGCGAGCAGTGAGTACATAGCTATCTGCCATTTCTTGGCTGAATTGATCACCTTGGTGGATTGTTATCCGGGCAGCTGTTGGTGTTGGGGGCTGCTGTACACATGCCGGTTTATCACCAGAAGTGGTCGATATCGGCCAGCTCAACCAGCTTTAATCTAGCGTGTGTACAAGCTTTAAAGGGCTCAAGGTGGAATTACAATAGCAATCTTTAGTTACCTGGGGCTTCTTCCAGCCCCTAGGGGCTCGATTCACAAAGCGGTGCTAACCCAGTTAGCACGCCTAAAGGCTTTGGGCGTGCTAACTAGGGTGCTAAGTAGTTAGCACGCACAAAGCTTTAAGAAAGTTATGCGCGCATAAAGGTTTACTGTGCGCATAAAGGTTTACGCGCGTAAACTTTTGCATAACTTTGCGCGCGATGCGTTTCACACGTGAATTAGCACGCGAAGAGCTCTTTTAGGCGTGCTAAGGGGCTTTTCACAGGCGTGCTAACAGTTAGCCCCGCTTTGTGAATCAAGCCCAAGATGTCTTCTAAGTCCCTTGCCACAGCTCTGGCGGTCCCTGCTGTCCCACTGGCTGCCCGTGAAGCTTGCCATCCCGTCTGCAGGTTGGGTGCTTCTGCGTGGGCCTGCATCGTGCGTGCGGTCACCCACATCACCAACCGTGTACTGTGCCTGTGCAGACTAACTGCGCAGGCGCAGTACGTGCCCAATGCCCGATTTATGGCCGGCCAACGGGGCAGTGGAGACCACTGGAGCTGAGGTGAGGGAACCAGAAGACTTCTAGGGGCTGAAAGAAGCCCCAGGTAAGTAAGGGTTGCTTTTTAACTTCACCTTGTGAGTCCTTTAACCACTTTTGCCTCCTGGATGTACTAGCTACATCCAGGAGGCCACGTGCACGTGCGCTCCTGGCCGCAGATCGTTGGCCCAGGAATCAATGAATCGGCTATGGTGCCCAATCACTGATTCCTCTCTCAGAAGCTTCGCTTTTTGTCACTCCAACGTCCCCATGCGTCCCTCTAAGGGTACTTGTTACGCTTAGAGTGACGTCATGTAAACAAACTAATGGCTGCCATCTTGTGGCCAAAAAATAAAACTACAACTAAATGTAAAAAAAAAAAAAATCAACACATATTTACAAAAAAAAAATTACTGTTTACATCCCACCCTCCCAAAAATACCCAAATAAAATGTTGAATAAAAAAAAAACCCATTGCAATTAAAAAAACAAAACATGTAAATATTTACCTAAGGGTCTAAACTTTTTAAATAACAATGTAAAGATGAAATATTTATTTTTTTAATTATAAGCTTGTAAATAGTGATGGATGTGAAACGGAAAAAATGCACTTGTATTTTCAAACAAAATATTGTCGCCATACATTGTGATAGGGACATACTTTAAATGGTGTAATAACCGGGACAAATGGGCAAATACAATAATAATAATTATGGAGGCATGTATTATTTTAAAATGGCTGAAAACGGAGAAATAATGATTTTTTTTTCCATTTTTTTCTTATTCTTCCTGTTAAAATGCATTTAAAGTAAAGTGGCTCTTAGCAAAATGTACCACCCAAAGAAAGCCTAATTGGTGGCGGAAAAAACAAGATTTAGATCAGTTCATTGTGATAAGTAGTGATAAAGTTATAAGCTAATGAATGGGAGATGAACATTGCTCAAATGCATAAAGTGAAAACAACTGAAGGCTGAAGTGGTTAAGAGTTGTGGACTGCTTTATGGACAATATCCGGATTAACACTACTTAGCCTATAGGTCAAAAATTTTGATAGAAAATGACAAAAATAAAATTTTTCAGGAGTGATGGCTCAAAAATAAAAACATGTGGCTTGATTCACAAAAGAGTGCTAACTGTTAGCACGGCCGTTTTCGCGCAAATTTTCGCATTGCGCGTGTCTGTGAATTTTCGTGCGAAACGATAACATTTTCGCGCGCAAACGCGAATTTTACAGCGAAATCGATATCGTTTTCACGTGGAAATTCACATTTGCGTTATCGTTTCGCGCGAAAATTCGCGATCGCGCGCAATGCAAAAATTCGCGCAAAAACGGCCGTGCTAACAGTTAGCACTCTTTTGTGAATCAAGCCCATTATCTTAAATTACCCAGTTTGTTGGGACTTTTGCTTAATAAATGACAGATTTCCTTCCAGTCAGAATTTTACCTTGTACATAATATATTAATTATGTTTCGGGATTTTTTTGCCATGCTCAATAGATATAGATATTTTTCAGCTTGCTTTCAGACTGACTGAAGTTGATCATTTTGGTGCATTGTAATTTTGTTTTATGCTTTCACATACATTACCTTGCCTGGACAAAAAAAATGAGTATATGGCTATTTCTAGTCTGATCATCAGGAAAAGGTCTGCATCATGCTCAGCGAGAGGTTCCAGCTTGCCTTCTTGTAAAGAGGCCAGACTTCTTTTATGTTCGCTCATATTATGTGAATAAAGTTGGAGACACTTTGACTGCAGCCGAGTATTTGGCAAACCTACTTTGGTATGTGAGTTTCTCATTTCCACTGCAGTACAGTAAGTGTCAGTAGTTAAAGACTCAGAAGCTGAGCAGCTTTGAAATATGTTACCTGTGCATGCATGGATACGTATTGTATGCTTTCACATGGACAAATTCTAAATATAGCCATAGAGCAGCTGATGCACATACTTTCATTGCTGGAAAGATAGTCGTCACATCTTTCCAAGCATAAATCTGCAAGCACTTGCTGTTCAGGTTTAATGGTTAAAAACTAACTCTAGGAAGTTTATTTTTTCTTTTTGACTGTATGGAAAGAGGTTAAAACATCTCTTGGGATTATGTTTCTGACTGGGATAATTTTCCTGTCGTGTCCTGGCAGGAAGTGGATCCGAGACAGCAACAAATCAAATATTTTGAGGAACTTGGGGAGATCTTAGAACCTCATTCTGCCATCAGGACTGAAGGTGCATGGAAACCCTAGTAAGAGAGAATGACAGAAATCTGTAAAAATACCAAGAACACTTAACACTATGCTTTGTCTGTCGGGGTTCCCCAAGGCTCTGTCCTTGGTCCTCTCCTCTTTTCCATCTACATGCATGGTCTTGGTGATTTAATCAACTCCTTCGGGTTTCAATACCACCTCTATGCAGACGATACACAACTGTACCTCTCTGCCCCAGATCTTAACTCCCTCCTTAAACGTGTTCCTGACTGCTTGTCTGCTATATGTCCTCTCGCTTCCTAAAACTTAATATGAGTAAAACTGAACTAATAATTTTTCCACCGTCTCTGTCCACCTCCCTGCCTGAAGTAACAATAAATGTTAATAACACTCCCATAACTTCAGTTCCCAAAGCTCGGTGCTTGGGGGTGATATTAGACTCATCTCTCTCTTTTATTCCTCATGTTCACTCCATAACCAGCTCCTGCCATCTCCAACTCAAAAACATATCTCGCATCTGTCCTTTTCTCACTTAAGACACAACTAAAATGTTAATACATGCTCTCATAATTTCCTGTCTGGACTACTGCAACGTACTACTTTGTGGACTACCTTCTAACAAACTGGCTCCGCTCCAGTCAGTACTGAACTCAGCTGCTCGTCTCATTCATCTTTCTTCTCGATCTTCCTCAGCTGACCCTCTCTGTCAAGCTCTTCACTGGCTACCAATTAACCAGAGGATCCAGTTCAAACTCCTAACCCTAATCTACAAAGCTCTCCACAACCTCTCTCCCCGGTACATATCATCACTCATTTCCAGATACAAACCCAATCGCAATCTCAGATCGGCACATGATCTTCTGTTGTCCTCCTCTAGAATCACCTCCTCACATTCACGCTTACAAGATTTTGCACGCGCTTCACCCCTCCTCTGGAATGCCCTCCCACAACACATCCGTCACTCGCCAACCTTTGTTGCCTTTAAACGCTCTCTAAAAACACACTTGTTCCGACAAGCATATGCGCTACCTTAGGCCACTTCCCTTTGTCCTAAGACCAAATTTCACTCCTACTAGGTGTCCTAAAACACACAGCCTCTATATATTTGCTGCATACTACTCCTCCTCTTGTTTCCCCCCATTCCCTTTAGATTGTAAGCCCGCAAGGGCAGGGTTCTCTCCCCCTTTTGTGTCTTGGTAACCATTATACATTTTATTCATCATGTTAATTTTATCACTGTCATTACCAATTCTATAATTTGCTTTTGTATTATTCTTTGTATTTTGTCACTAATTATGTATCTTGTATTTTGGTGTATAGCATTGTCTGTATTATTATGTACCCCATGTTTGTTTCTTACTTTGTACAGTGCCACGGAATATGTTGGCGCTTTATAAATCAATAATAATAATAATAATAATAACACTATCCAAAACTTAAACCATTTTTTTCTGCATTTGGATTTTAAATAAAATAATTGCTTGAAAATAGCTAATGTCCCCAATGTATATGTAAACTTTTGGCATCACAGAGAAGCAATGGAAACTAGTTGAAATATGTTTTTCTTTTTTCATATCACATTTCTCTTAAATGTGACCGTGGACACTACAAATAACAGGCTAGGTAAGTTAAATAAATAATTTTTTATTGGATGACTTATTTTAATTTTTTTTAGTTGGTATGACATTTCCTTCCGCTGTAAGTCTCAACCATAACACAACAATTACATGGTGCCCTGTGCAACATTTGTGTGATGCACCAAGCCATTACTGATGAATCATTTCCCTGTAGCTTTGGTGTAGGCAGGGGGTACATTACGGTCTTACCAGAGTTTACTAGATTTCCTGCAGGGAAATCTTTTTATTTTTATCTTTTAATGAGGAATACTGATGGACACATAGCTTTTATTGTGTCGACTTGTAGAAAGCTAGCAATAGCAGTGGTTTGATTGGCTTTTAAATAAATATCTCCTGAAATATTAATTAAAATTGAGTGGTGCAAGGCAATAAAATAATCTCTACTCTCTGTGGGGGTAGGGTTAAGAGTCTAAAGGCCCATGCACATACTAGATTAAAGTTGGTTGAGGTCGTCAATAATAACTGCTTTGGGGATAATCCAGAGTGTGTAAAGCAGCCCTGGACTCCCTACCGCTGCTCAGAAATCTGTCAGGCGAATCAATTTGGCAGAACCACGGCTGATAGCTAGTTCTCCCCACTCACCTCTGCCGCTGTGGGATGTCACACCTGCACCATGTACAGCCTTGACCCAGTAATGTTGCCTGAGGGATCAGGTAACGATTCCTGGCCGCAACATCCATCTAGTGTGTGTATGGGACTTAAGAGTAGGCATCAGATTAGAGCTTTTATGGAATTGGGCTAGCAAGAGATTTTATACCTGGATAGACATACCAAAACGTGGTTGGCATGGCAGCGTAAATGGGGCATGGCCTAGGCTGTTCTAAGAGGAGTATGGTGACGTGGTGGCCACACCCTGATGAAGCATCCAATCGGGATGCGAAATACAGGTGAGCGGACCTTACATGGCTGTGTACGAGGCTCTGGCATTGCAGTGCTGCCTTAACCACATGTGCTGGGATCCTGGACTGGCATTCTCTAACTGCGGACGTATACATCCTGCCATTCTACCCCTGATTGGAGTCCTGCACCCATACCTTAAGAAGACGGATTCCTGTTTAGGTCACAGCATCCGTGGATTAAACTAATCCCCAGGAGGAACTGTTCCAATGGGATGAGACCCATCCATATGTAACTATGATGTACCTTAGCTGGATTACACAATTAAGTAACTGCGGATTGCTGTTGTAGACAATTGACTTTAAATGCACTGTGTATATCTTAGGGCATCAAGTAAATATACCAGCATAGGTTCTAAGGGGGACCCCCATCTAATATGGACAATGGCACCGGTGTGTGGAGTGATTGCGCGGACGCAAATGGTATGCTGACTTAATTCTCTGGCCAAAGATATATGAGTTTATAACTGGTTTTGCCAAGCACTTTAACCATTCGGCTGTAGCCAAGTTTATGGTAAACTATTCTGCCTTAGTCACTTGTTTTTAGTACATTTAAGGATATATAGTGTTTCCAGTATCATTTTTATCAATGAGGGATGATGAATAGACACATTTTGTATCTTTACTAAATTATTGGTATACTAGTGGAGGCCTTGTGACCTTTTTCCACTTATTAGCCACACATAGTGTGTGTATGGGCCTTAAGAGTAGGCATCATATTAGAGCTTATGGAACCTGGGGCTAGTAAAAAAAAATGTCTTTATGGATAGACACAAAAAAATTGGCATGTTAAAGTTAGTTTTAACCACTTCAGGTTTCAAGGTTTTTATGCCTTCAAGGACAGCTGTAGTGAGACGTATATGAAAGCTGCCATATTTGTTTCCTTTTAAGCAATACAAGTTGCCTGGCAGCGATGCTGGTCCATTTAACTTCAGTAGTGTCCAGATCACACCATAAACAAGCATGCAGCTAATTTTGTCAGATTTGACAAACATGTCAGAAACACCTGATCTGCTGCATGCTTGTTGTGGGTCTTTGGCTAAAAGTATTAGAGGCAGAGCATCATCAAGATAGCCAGGTAACTGGTATTGCTTAAAAGGAAATAAACATGGCAGCCTCCATATACCTCTCACTACAGTTGTCCTTTAAGGTTCCTGACAATTTAGGCATATTAGCTGTTTCGCTTTTGATACACGCAATAACTTGTTACTACCTATGCCATCACCGTGATACCTATGTTGTTTTTTTCAGGACATTCTAAACCTTCTTAGGGTAAAATGTTTTTTAAGTATTATTTCAATTCACAGGCAATTTATAGAGAAACGTTTGGCATAAATGCAAAAAGTACACATTTTTTCATGACAAGTGCCACAGTTTTAAAACACCACAAAATACATTATTCAGCTCATCCCGGTTAAAACGATACCATACATGCTATATTTCATCGCTAGTCAGGCATGTAATGCACCATTATCTTCAGCCTTTGTGTCTGTAGCGATTGCATGCAATCGCTAGGTTGCACAGTTTGGGGACCCCTAGCATTGCTAGGCAACAACATTTTGATGCATTTATACAGTATTGGGTCCCCAAGCTGTCGCCATAGGGATGCACGTACATGAGTATGCACGAGCGATGCGGGCATGCACGTGCATGCCCACGATCGCGGCATCGGCGGTTTTTAGTGCTGGACATAAGTCTTACGTCCAGGAACCTACAATGTAACACATTTGGACGTAAGACTTACGTCCAGTAACCTTAAAGAGAAACTCCGAACCAAGAATTTAACTTTATCCCAATCCGTAGCTGATACCCCCCTTTACATGAGAAATATAATGATTTTCACAAACAGACCATCAGGGGGCGCTGCATGACTGATATTATGGTGAAACCCCTCCCACAAGAAGCTCTGGGACCGCGGTACTCTGGGCAAACTGCCACAATGTAACAATGTTCACAGACAGGAAATAGCTGCTTACAGCTGTCTGTAACGGCCAGAACAGCTAGAAGCAGCTACATAACCTGCCCACAGTAACAATATCACCATGTAATACATGTCAGAATGTGAATCTGGGAGAGGAAAGATTTTACAATGAGCAAACACTGCCTAAATCATTTATACATAATTATGGTAAAAATGAAGCACTTTTTTTATTACATTATTTTCACTGGAGTTCCTCTTTAAGTGGTTAAGGTAGGGTATTTATAATTGTACAGTAGATGTTAGGCTAGTGAAGTGGTTGTGAAAGGTCAGATGTCTTCAGAAACACACAAACCAGGTAACTAAAGAAATGTCACCACCTGATAGTTGACATCCAGCTTATGTTGAGACCATCTTTTTGCTTTTGTCCAGTGTTCAGGAAATAATTATTTCTCTAGTTCTTTACATGTTTTCTTTTGATGTTTTGGAGGGTTTCATTTGCATTTTTGGAGTAATTATTGCTGGAGATTAGGTTGCATTACAGACACATGGCAGAAAGCACGATATGTATATTTCCAATGACGTATAATAGGCTTTCAAGAGAAAGTAGGCAATGCAGAATATTTTATACAATGGCAATTATGGCACTGCCCTACCTTAAAATATAAGATATGTGTGAAGAAGATGGCTCGCTTCACTAAGCAAAATACATGAGGTATATAACACTCTGCTAAAAACAGCCAGTCTCAGAATCTTGCTGCTAATTCCAGTTAAACTAGTTCATATTGTCCCTTCACAGGAATTAGTATGTATTACGTGAATTAAGAAATATCTGCTTCAATGAAAACCTAATTAAGCAAGTGTTTTTTGGTTTGACAGAGTCACTTAATAACATGAAAGTAAATCTAATGTAATAATAATAATGCACATCTAACAAATGAAATTAATAGTGTCACCTACAGTATATAGCAAATGTGTGCACATTCAATTAGGATAACTTCAACTACTGCAAATACAATTTGATTTTTTCAAATGTGGAAAATTAATTGCACAGAAGAGATGGAATAGTTCCTAGATGTGCCAGCAGAGGTCGCCATGTGTATATATTACACATTTCATTATTCAGCTGGGACATGTGTAACAGGGCAGTAGTGATTGAGGCATTTTTACCTGTTTATAATTCAGCACTGGTTCTCACTGTGCCACTGGGGACACTTGCCAAAGGCAAGATGGCAATTACATTGTTAAAGACATGTTCAGCAAAATCTACTGTAGGAAGGAATCTTCAGTGTAACGGAAGGTATGAAAGAAAACCCTCAGCGTCATTTTCCTTTTCTGCTGTGTATTTAAAAGGCATCTCAATGAAAGTGCTTTTATAGTGTACAAAAAATTGAAGTGTGACATTCAAATTCATCTATGTTTACACCTGGCATTTTCATCTGTAGAAGTGTGCTGGATTTAATAGCAGCCAGAGTATTACGATTGCTATTTTAGTAAATGACAGGCAGACTGATCTTTTGATTTTGGTCTTTGAAAATATTTCTCTAGAATTATTTGTTCACAGTTTAATTGTGACCTCATATTGGCTGCTGTCTGAACTAATAATAAATAGGATGTAGGTGAATAACAAAGGGAGACTTGTTATACATGTTGTACGTCTTCCTACATTACTTATGGCACATGGTAAAACACTTTCTATGAGAATAATATACCTCCCTAGGAGTGCATGATGCAGCACAAATAGTGACAGGGTCACAAGAGAAAAAAAGAGGTGGTACAATTAGAAAAAGTGGCAAATAGAATGAAATAAACAAAGTAAGCAATGAGGAGAACACAGCTATTGCAATCACTTAGACTGCAGGGATGGCGGCAGTGTTTGCATTGATAATGGCATATGACTGGACACCAGTCATATGAAGAGACATGCTGCCAACACTTGTTATGGTGGTAGAGACATTCTGGCCACACTTGTGTACACAAGTGTAGCCAGCACGTCCTTACCACCATAACAAGTGTGGCCATAATGTCTCTACTATAACAAGGGTGGCCAGCATGTCTCTATCACTATAACACGTGTGGTCAGCATGTGTCTACCACCATAACAAGTGGGGCCAGCATGTCTCCCTCCGATATAACAAGGGTGGCCAACAGCATGTCTCCCACCACTATAACAAGGGTTGCCAGCATGTCTCTATCACTATAACAAGTGTGGCCAGCATTTGTCTACCACCATAACAAGTGGGGCCAGCATGTCTCCCTCCGATATAACAAGGGTGGCCACCAGCATGTCTCCCACCACTATAACAAGGGTGGCCAGCATGTCTCTATCACTGTAACAAGTGTGGCCAGCATGTGTCTACCACCATAACAAGTGGGGCCAGCATGTCTCCCTCCGATATAACAAGGGTGGCCACCAGCATGTCTCCCACCACTATAACAAGGGTGGCCAGCACGTCTCTATCACTATAACAAGTGTGGCCAGCATGTGTCTACCACCATAACAAGTGGGGCCAGCATGTCTCCCTCCGATATAACAAGGGTGGCCACCAGCATGTCTCCCACCACTATAACAAGGGTGGCCAGCATGTCTCTATCACTATAACAAGTGTGGCCAGCATGTGTCTACCACCATAACAAGTGGGGCCAGCATGTCTCCCTCCGATATAACAAGGGTGGCCACCAGCATGTCTCCCACCACTATAACAAGGGTGGCCAGCATGTCTCTATCACTATAACAAGTGTGGCCAGCATGTGTCTACCACCATAACAAGTGGGGCCAGCATGTCTCCCTCCGATATAACAAGGGTGGCCACCAGCATGTCTCCCACCACTATAACAAGGGTGGCCAGCACGTCTCTATCACTATAACAAGTGTGGCCAGCATGTGTCTACCACCATAACAAGTGGGGCCAGCATGTCTCCCTCCGATATAACAAGGGTGGCCACCAGCATGTCTCCCATCACTATAACAAGGGAGGCCAGCATGTCTCTATCACTATAACAAGTGTGGCCAGCATGTGTCTACCACCATAACAAGTGGGGCCAGCATGTCTCCCTCCGATATAACAAGGGTGGCCACCAGCATGTCTCCCACCACTATAACAAGGGAGGCCAGCATGTCTCTATCACTATAACAAGTGTGGCCAGCAATGTGTCTACCACCATAACAAGTAAGGCCAGCATGTCTCCCTCCGATATAACAAGGGTGGCCACCAGCATGTCTCCCACCACTATAACAATGGTGGCCAGCATGTCTCTATCACTATAACAAGTGTGGCCAGCATGTGTCTACCACCATAACAAGTGGGGCCAGCATGTCTTCCTCCGATATAACAAGGGTGGCCACCAGCATGTCTCCCACCACTATAACAATGGTGGCCAGCATGTCTCTATCACTATAACAAGTGTGGCCAGCATGTGTCTACCACCATAACAAGTGGGGCCAGCATGTCTTCCTCCGATATAACAAGGGTGGCCAGCATGTCTCCCACCACTATAACAAGGGTAGCCAGCATGTCTCCCAACACTATAACAAGTTTGGCCAGCATGTACAGTATATACCACTGTAACAGGTTTGGCCAGCATGTCTCTATCCCCATTACAAGTGTAGCCAACATGTCTCCTACCATCATAACAAATGTGGCCAGCATGCCTCTACCAGCAAATCAAGTGTGACCTGCATGCCTCTACCATCATAACAAGTGTGGCCAGCATGCCTCTCACCACCATAACAAGTGGTGCCAGCATGCCTCTTACACCATAACAAGTGTGGCCAGTATGTCTCTATGCTAATGAATTTAACTAATTCAACCCTGTTAAAACAGTGTGGATATATGTTTAGAGCACATTCTTTATGCATAAATCAGAACAGACTGCAGCTGGTTTACCATCAGTACAAGCACAGTGTATAGACTCATACCATACATACTAGTGTGGACATCTTTTAAAATTGCTATATAATGCAGGTATACTGCAGTTCTGATTTTGTTGAAATATTGTAAACACTCCTAAACTATTGTTAAAGCGTGAATTTCTTTTTAAATATATTTTGGGTGGAACTAGGTTTTGTTTACTGCACATAAGCCATCTTTGCATTACAGTATCTACTTTTTAACACCTGACTGGCTGGGTTTACCGTTTACAAATCTGCTTTCTGTGCCAATGTCAAAAGTTGCTGTTCAAGTGCTTTCCTGTATCCAATCTCTGGTAGAGATGGCTCGAACTTCAGATTTTGGGTTTGCGAACTGCGAATGCGAACGTCTGCAAAAGTTTGAGTTTATGCGAAACAGGCGAACCACCATAGAATTCAATGGGCAGGCAAATTTTAAAACATGCAGGAACTATTTCTGGCCACAAACGTGATAGAAAAGTTCTTTCAAGGGGTCTAACACCTGGAGGGGGGGCATGGGGGAGTGGGATACATGCCAAAAGTCCCTCGGAAAATTACATATTTGATGCAGAGAAGGGTTACAATCAATAAAGGGCAGAAATCACATTGCATTGCCAAATTGGAGGCATGAAAACTTTTAAGAAAGCGGTCCTAGCCCTTCTTAAGCACTCCACTCTGCACCGTCTGGATCCACTCCAATTTGCATACAGAGCTAATAGGTCCACGGATGACGCTGTCAATATCTGCTTGGAGTTCATTACAGACCACCTGGACAGACCGCACTCGTATGCCAGAGTGCTCCTCTTGGACTTCAGCTCGGCATTTAACAATGCAAAAACCGTGGAGATTATAATGGACTTTAGGAAACATGCCTCCTCCCCACCCCCACTGCACATTGGAGGTACGGCAGTGGAGGAAGTGCCCTGTGTCCGACTCCTGGGCACCACCATCTCCAACACACTGAAATGGAAGACAAACACTGTCTCCATCCAGAGGAAAGCCCAGCAGAGGCTCTACTTCCTCCGCCAACTGAGGAAGTTCGGCATGTCACAAAAACTCCTGACGAATTTCTATACCGCAACCATCGAATCCGTCCTCTGCTCTTTCATGCTTGTCTGGTATGCAGGCTCCACCGAAGGTGACAGACGCAAACTACAGAGGGTCATCAGGTCAGCGGAAAGGATCATCGGGAACACACTCCCTGCCCTTGATTCTCTCTACAATACCAGACTACGCTCCAGAGCACTGAAGATTGCCAAGGATCCCTCCCACCCTGGCCACCAGTTTTTCAATCGACTCCCCTTGGGGCGGAGGTATCTGAGGTACCGGTCCATCTCAACAAAGACCACGAGACACAGAAACAGCTTCTTCCCCTCGGCTGTAACTACACTGAACTCAATAAACTCTGCCATGCACTCCCCCCGTTGACTGCCCCCCCCCCCCCCACCCACTCTTGCCTTTCTGCTTGTAATCCACCTGACAGATGTGTTGGGAAAAGTAAAAGTAGTATGTCTGTTTGGTTCCAGCTGTGTTTAGAAACTTTATGTATATGTTTTTGTTAGTTGAAGTGTTAGAAACTTTATGTATATGTTTTTGTTAGATGAAGTGATGCCACTAGGCTCTATGCCATGCTGTTCCTTATGGTTCTATGTACATGCCCTGTACTCCTGTGCCAAGCCCAATTCCGGGCACGACCCAGTCGTGTTTGGCGAAATAAATGTGATTCTGATTCTGATTCTGATATGCCCACGGATACTGCATGATAATCTCATGGAGCTTGGTGTCCACCCCACCCTCCGCTGCTGGATCACGGATTTCCTCATGAACAGGTCCCAAATTGTGAAACTTGGAAACATATCATCCAGCCCAAGAACAACCAACACGGGAGCCCCACAGGGATGTGTTCTGTCACCTTTTCTGTTTTCACTTTATACAAACAATTGCACATCCAAAGATAACTCCTTCAAAGTGATCAAATTCGCAGATAATACCACAATTGTTGGACTTGTTAGGAAGAACGATGAACGGGCCTTCCTCCAGGAGGTGGAAAGAATCAGCCACTGGTGCAGCGAAAACAAGCTAGTGCTCAATACCACCAAAACTGTGGAAATAGTCATTGACTTCAGAAGGCGGAGCCAGGGCCGGGCCGAGGCAGAGGCTGGAGAGGCTCCAGCCTCAGGGCGCAGTGTAGGAGGGGGCGCACAATTCATTCAGCTGTCATTCCCAATTATGTTTGAAGCAGAAAGAAATAAGAAAAGGGGATACATGACAGTGACTGCAAGACAGATAACTAGAGATTAAGGTGTTGGGGAGGTTGGGGGCCCTGGGGCACCTATTAGTCTAATAGCAATCAGTGTGACGGCTGGGGTGGGAGGGATGGGGGGGCGCACTTTGCTGTCTCAGCCTTGGGTGCTGAAGGACCTTGTCCCACCTCTGGGCGGAGCACCACCACCCCTCGCCCGATCAATATTAATGGGTCTGAAGTCAGTAGAGTCTCCAGTGTCCGTCTCCTGGGCATGACCATCACGGATGATCTGAGCTGGAAAGCCAACACCATCTAAACTTAAAAGAAGGCCCAGCAGAGACTCTTCTTCCTGCGGCAATTAAAAAAGTTTGGTATGGCCCACGAACTCCTAAAGTCCGCCACGATCGAGTCTGTCCTCTGCTCCTCCATCCTTGTTTGGTACACTGGGGCCACAGCCAGCGACAGATACAAAATCCAGAGGGTCATCAGAACTGCGGAGAAAACAATCGGAAAGCCCCTTCCCCCTCTGGAGCTCATTCATGAGGCCAGGATGTGTTCCAGAGCAACAAGGATTGCCAACGATCCGTCGCACCCAGGCCATCGCTTCTTCCAACGGCTCCCGTTGGGGCGGAGGTTCCGGGCCATCCCCACCAAGACATCAAGGCACAGGGACACTTTTTCCCCACAGCGGTGAGACTCTTGAACTCTGCACGAGCCCCTCTGGGTCCCCCGCTGCTCAAGGTAGCACCTACGTAGTCTGACACACCCAATGCTAATATTAGTGTTCTACTTCTCTGTGCTACTCCTCTTGCAATGCCTCTGTATCTGCTGATGAGTTGCTTTTACTGTCATGTTTTATGATTACTGTTGATTACTTCATTTGCTGTTTTTTATTGCTCTCTTCTACTGTCAGTGTGTCTTTGTAAACAAAGTCTAAGGTGTTCTGTGCTGCTAAAACCAATTCCGTGCATGACCCAAGTCATGTTCGGTGAAATAAAAGGATTCTGATTCCGATTCTGATTCTAAAGTGCTTTGAAACATCTTGCATGTGCATACATTGATCAGGTAGTGTAAGAAGAGTACAGTTTGGAAAAATAATTGTGGCCTGGTATCTTCCACTGCGGTGTCCCAATTGCCACAAATTTTCGGAAGGCCTCAGAGCCCACCTGCTTGTATGGTAACAGCTGGCGGGCTAACAGTTCCGACAAGCCAGCTGTCAGATGCCAAGCAAGAGGGTGACTGGCAGACATTGACTTTTTCCACTCAAATATTTCCTTAACGGACACTTGGCTGCTGTGGGCAGAGGTGCAGGAACTGCTCAAGGTGAGAGGCAGAGTGGAGGAGGGTGGCTCTGAAAGTGCAAGGGTAGCAGAGGATAAAGTGGCTGAAGAGGCTAGAAAAAGAAGTGTGGCACTTCCCCTTTGAAGCTTGATTGTGTATAAGTGGGAGAAAGTTGACTGTGGTGCTAACAGGCTGCGCACTCAGCAACCTTACGACCTCTTATCCGCTGCCTGATGTGTGCTCCGCTGGTATGGTATGGCTGAAGGAAGACCACATCAGTATTAGTGTAAGAAGAAAAGGAGCGTGCACCTTCCGTCAGAAACTTAGGTACATTTATTATTCCAAGTTGTGCAGCATGAGACATAGGTTACATACATCATCACACAGAGAGGGGTACCTCTTTTGTATTTGTGCCGGTTGCTGGTGCAGGAGGTGGGAGTGGGGAGAACGGTGGGCCTAGCGACGGCCGTTTCGCGTCAACACGGACACTTGGTCACGCTGCGTTCCACGCTGGTGGAACGCAGCGTGACCAAGCGTCCGTGTTGACGCGAAACGGCCGTCGCTAGGCCCACCGTTCTCCCCACTCCCACCTCCTGCACCAGCAACCGGCACAAATACAAAAGAGGTACCCCTCTCTGTGTTATGATGTATGTAACCTATGTCTCATGCTGCACAACTTGGAATAATAAATGTACCTAAGTTTCTGACGGAAGGTGCACGCTCCTTTTCTTCTTACACTAATAAAGTGGCTGAAGATGCTGCACCTGAAGGAGGAAGAGGAGGCGGAGGGTGGCTTTGCCTTTGTGTGCTGCTTTTCCTCATGTGCTTCTCCCATTGGTGTTTGTGATGGGACATTAAGTGCCTTTGTCAGGCACTTGTCCCTACGCGGGTGTTGCTTTTTCCATGACAGATGGCATCGCTGTAATCTGAGACAGAGACACAAAAAATGCCACACTAGCAGCAGCTGGCGTTGAAGGGTGCGTGGGCTGGCTGACCCTAGGTGGCAATACATGCCGTTGGACACTGCCACGAACTGTTCGCGACGAGCTCCCCCTGCTGCTTACATCAACTCATCTCCTCCTCCTCTTTGTCTCCCCCTGTTCATCTCATCTTCCGGGTTCACATGTGGCATCCATGCACACATCATCATCATCATCCATAGCTTCGCTTGTATCAGACACTTCCAAAACTGCACCAACCACAGGTAGTTCATCATCATCCTCACACCTTACGTCCATGTGTGTAGTGACACCTAACTCATATGTGGTGGCGTTTGTGTAACATCCTTAGCACCTTCATCTTGTAGCAATAATGGTTGTGGATCAGTACCACAAGCATGTGTCACCACAAACGTGTTAATAATGCCTGCAACATCTGATTTGGAGTGGTAGTAGTGGTGGTAGTGGCTGCCGGCTGAGTGTTAAGTAGTTGTGGGGTGCCTGAATCAGAGCAGGAGGAGGAAGATATGTCACGGTAGCATGCAGAAGCTGAGGAAGATGAGGTGTTCTGTGTTAAATAGTCAACTATGTCCTCAGAATCTTGGGGGGTTATGGGGTTGAGGGATCATCTTGATCCCCATTGGTCTGTTAAGGAACCAATGGGGAGCCTTGGAGGGAAATTTAAAGATGCTTTTGGCTCTCAGCTATACTTAGTATAGCTAAGAGCAGTTCGGTGGGGGCGGCGTGTGTGGCGGCGGTGCGCGGTGATGTTTAATCAATGTAACAGAAGATCGCAAGATAGAGGATATTTGTGTGGGACCTTTCAGAGGATATTGGCATGAGACCTTTCTAAGGATATTGGCGTGGGAACATTTTTTTAAAGGTACAGGTAAGTATTTCTGGTTAATTAAGATTAATAAAATACTTTTCTCATGGTTGTGTTTTGATTTCATTTAACCCTTTGTGGAAATGGGTAAGGGGTACTTTGTACTCCTATACTCATTTCTTCTGGGAGGGGGCAGGCATCTGGGGTCCCCTTCTTAAAGGGGAATTCCAGATGCCACCATGAACCCCCCCAGGGAGTCATTGCCCCACCTCCTCCTGTGGCAGCGGAGGTGGGGAAGAGCCCCTTGTCTATGCATTGGACAGGGCTCTGGGGGGGAGGGGAAGGCTTGGCCGCCCCTCCTCCCCAGAGCCCCCCCATACCATGGACCATGTGGGCTGGTATAGCTCAGGGTGCGAAGCCTCAGTTGGCCGGGGCTCCACATTCTGGCTATCCCAGCCTGCAGGGGTTAAATACGCTTGGTAGGCGGGACCCCACATCATTTTTTTTTTAATTTCCCACTTTCTGAACATAAAAAAATAAAATAAAAAAAGGAAAAGATTATTTTTTCCCACTGTTCTTTTTAACATATCCTGCAAATCTGGTCTTTCTAGCATGTATGGGGGCTTTGCTATTAACTGCTAAAGTCGGCGGGTTTTGCTTCATTAACTAACTGTCATTTACGCATTTAAATGTATACATTTTTCCTATGAAATTTTAAAATCGATTTTCTCAAAAACTATAAGGTCTTTTTGAAAAAATGTTTTTCCTCTTGTTCCCACTGTTCTTCTTAACATATCTGGCAAATTTGGTGTTTCTACCATGTAAGGGGGCTTTGCTATTAACTGATAAAGTCGGCGGGTTTTAAGGTGATAATCACAGATATTTTTACCTTGATCATGGCCAAATACTTGGAATAATGGCTGAATTCATGATTGACTGCTGTGATAAATTCCCAATCACGGATTCGGATCAGGATGTCGGATAGTGAAAAAATGCTCATGAATCACGGCTATGCCAGGACCATGGATTGTATCCGAGCAACACTGATCCCTGTACACAAGCCCTTTAAATGTGATAAGTATTGCCAAGCCAGGATTTTCAACCAGAACAAAAGACTAAATCCAGATAGTTATTAGTTTTGTTTTACTTACTTACTGCTACAGTAAAAAGTTGTTTACAAATGTTTCCTGACTTGTTGGCTGACAGATAACATAACTCTGTTTTCTGTGGAGCTATGTTATGTTTACTACATAGCAGTAAAAGTAAAACTAGAACCTTATTTTACTCAGAAAGCTTGGCAGTCAAACCAAAAGATGAAACTCATCTTACCACAGATAAGAGCATCATTGGTTATAATGTGTAATTTCTACTTAACATACTTTAAAAATATTTATTTTTAGTACTTAAGCTAGCTAAACACTTATTTATTTTCACCCAATGTTCCAAAACGATCGATTTCTTTCAGAAAAGAATCAATTCAAAAAGATTTTTTTTTCCAATAGTTCCCAGCAGGGAAACTATTGAAAATAGATCAAAATGCAGAGTTGCACTGTTCAATGCAATGCAGAACTATAGACTATCAATCTTCCAATGCTCTTGCCCCATCCCCAATTCTCTTAAATTTTCCATCCTGCCCGATCGGCACTTTTGATCGATGTTTAGTCAGAGAGGATCAAAAATCGATTGATCTGGCATTTGGTGGAAACTACTCCCAGCAATTGAATTGAATTTGCAAGGAAATGAATCTGATAAAAAAAAAAATAAAAAAATCCTTGTATGCTTCCTTTAAAAGCATTCCCCTCTTACAGGCCATTGGATTAAATGATGGCTATATAACTAACTGAGGCCATGCTCACATCCAGTCACTATGAACAGAGCAACACATCATTCTGACAAGAGCTATTGCCGTAGGTACGATGCGAGTCTGCTTAGTTACAGGTCAAACTCAGAGAACTTTTTGTGGCTAAGAATTCAGGCAAATAGCCAGCAGCTGTTGGCACTTGGCAGTAACCATGCAGCTCTGGCTAATCAGAACTTTTGTTGTCATTGTGTTGGTCAATTATATGTTTGTTTACTTTTTAAGCCTGTGCATTCGATATTTGAAAGTACTAATACGTAATCCAAAATTGTTACCTAAATGCAATCCCACTGCTTGTAGAAATGTTGAGCTAAAATGCTTGGCTTGGTTAGCTGCTATTGCATGTGTGTGTGTCTTAAAATCTAGCCATGCCCATTTATTTTTTCCCTCAGGTTTTTTGTTTGGGACTGGAGGTGGGGTGGGATCTGGATAAAGAAAGCCAGGTTAAGAACTTCTGCTGGGTTTTTACTTCCATCCAGGTCCACATTGCAGATCATTTTGCTGATTTTTTTTCATGGATGTCACAAAGCAGTTGAATAGAAACCTCCAGGACAGAGGCCTGGACAGTAATAAATACAGCTTTTTCTTATATCAGGGAGAAGGTATAGAGAGTTTGTCAGGTTTTCATTGCTATTTTATTACTGTCTTTTTCACTTACTTTCTGTCCCTTCCAAGGGAGTCACAAATGCCAAGAAGTGACACAGACCCCAATAACAAGCTGACAGTGGTGATATTTCTCCACTATGGTAATCTAAAATGAATCCTATATAATAATCTCCCTGTCTCTGCATCCTCCTGTGTCCCAGTGTCTGTGCGCCTGGTACGCATGGGTGGCATGTGGGCGGACTTCGGGAAGCAGTCGTGGACTGGTAAGCGCAGCATGGGTTGCGGGCGTGCACTAGCGCCTGTTATGGCCGTGCACGCATTGCAAGGGGGGGTCGCGGCCGGGTGCCATTGGTTGAGCATCCATTATTTAATGGGTGGGCCTCTTTTTTTTTACTAATAATAACAATATATTTACAGTATATACTGTATTGCTGAGCTTTAATGCCTCATTGTTTGTTATGCGTGCCGAAGTGTTTTTTTTAAAGGTTTTTTTCTTCTTCTTTGCTCTAAATTAGAACCATAGCATTTATTTGTACAGTAAGTGAGATCCCAGTGATAACAGTGACAAGCTTTAATAATGGAAACTTCCTTCAGCAGCTTGGTCTTAATATTGCAAGTTCTTTATCATCTAGGCAGCTTCTTTTTTATCTGTCAGCATTAGATGTGACAATGAGGTCACAACTGCTACCAGGTTCGGAACATATGACCAGCCTTTCACGTTTTGAGCTGCGATCCCTTTGCTACAATTCATAAATCTCCTATGTGTCATTGAGGGTTATTTGAAAATATCCGTACATGGAGATATACAAGGGGATGCATCACATTTTCCATTATAACAGTTATCCCACTTTGAAAATGGTCCCTGGGGAATTGTAAATAACAGTAGAGTACTTATTTGTCTATATAAAGATATGCTAAAAAATCATTGATATTTAGTGATATTTATTACTGAGGGTATCAAAATATTTTAGTGGAAAGTGTATTTCCTGCTATGCATCCTACCTCTGCTGATACTACTGTATGCTACAACGTCAATGCTGATGTATGCCATGGTTCCTTCCTTTTGTGCCTGGATAAGAAGGTAAAAACATACAGTGGGCATTGAATAATCACACCGTAATAGATAATACAATGGAACAGAGCCACGTTATGTATTCCTGGCATAAACTGCTTGATAGATGTTTTTCTGGCTTCTGTCAACCACTCGATCAATCCAGGTGTGCAAACAAAGTAGTAAAGAATTTATTTGCTCATACAAGAAGTAGGAATTTTTGGGTGGTCTTATCTTTAAAATACTGTTACCATGGTTGCAAAGTGATGCAATGTTACTCACACCAGAGGTTTCAGCCCCCTGCTCGTCCCCTCAAGTGGAGGCTGAAAAGTTGGGTTGTAAACAGTAAATATACTCTGTAGTGTACCTTCTGTTGGTGCAGGGAAAGTTCAAAAATGTAGAGTACATTAGTGCTGAGCATCTTGCTTTTTTTAAGAAATGCCCTATAATCATAGAGGATGTGGTACTGATGGAGTCCGAGGACCTTCCAAAGGAGGCAAAAAAACAAGACAGGGACACCAGGAACCCCTTG
This sequence comes from Hyperolius riggenbachi, assembly GCF_040937935.1. Lineage (NCBI taxonomy): Eukaryota > Metazoa > Chordata > Amphibia > Anura > Hyperoliidae > Hyperolius > Hyperolius riggenbachi. The sequence goes on from NC_090646.1 coordinate 242,924,115, forward strand.
ATAGTGTAGCATGTGGAGGGTATGGGACACTCAACAATAGTATGTGCAGAATACGCACAAGAATAGGTTACAAGACCGGCAACCACAGTGTAGAGGCACTCCCTGTTTGCTTATCGCTAGTAGAGACACTTTTGTTATTTGATCTGAGGAAACGGATTGTGATCTGCGAAACGCATTATCATTCAAGTTTCTGGTTTCTATAAAAAAAATGTTATTACTTTATTTGGGCTAACCCCTTCTTTTAGAGGTAAGCCTATTTATTTATGTTAATTCCAGCTTACATTATTCCTTCCACACTTCACATCTGGGGACGCCTCCTCCCTCCCAGTAATGCCCTATAATCAGGCACACTCCTTCCAATGATGAATTGCATGCAGGCTGCTATTACATTTGCAGGAGACCACGTGCTTACTGTCCTTTTGCCAAAGGTATGGGTTTTTTAGTCTAGTTCAGCCTAAGAGAAGGTATTATTTTTAATTAAAGCCATTTAAAAATAAGCACCATGTTTATGTTTTAAGATTCAGCACCATGGAGAGCAGTTGCAGCATGCAAGCTCTAAAGTATTTATTGTAATTCTACAGTAGCTGTACAAAACTGCAACTGAGTGTAAAGTAGGCTTGCTTAAATTTCAGTAAATTGGGGCTCAAAGTGTGCCTAAAGTGTTCCTCAGCAGCACATCAATGTGTACTGAATTTACAAGTACAGAGATCCCCCACGCTATGTCATTCAGTGGTCTCTGCCCCTTAGCAGACTGTAACGATTGTGGAATTCTCTCCGTGATCAGCGCACAAGACGTGCGCTGACACTGCGGAAATCCTCCACAAGCGGATAATTTGAGGGAACCCAGCAAAAGGTGCAATGCACCTGTAGAGGGAAATTCCTGTCGACAGGTGGAGCTGTGGAGTGCAGAGGAACAGCTCCTCTGCCCTGCCACAGACGCCAGAAAGGAATTGTACGAAGGTAAGGAATGCAGGGCAAGATAGCCCTGAAAGAGAGAGATCAAATCGATTGTGGAAGAGAATGAGCACAGGGACAGATTGTATGTGTGTGCACCAAACTAGTCGCCAACCTGCGACGGTGCACACACAACAGCAGATATGAAGTAGGAACGCAATCGCGAGAGAGGCAATTGCCAGAGGTGACACAAGGCTACAGCAAGGCAGAGCACGAGAGTAGCAAAGGCACAGCAAATAATACAATGAGGAGATAAGGAAAATAACAAACACTAACTAAACGCGAACACCGCACTCATTCGCAACAGTGCACGCGTTTATGCGCGGTCCCCGCATGATAAGCACAATAGAGACAAGCACGCCTAACTAACCACCGACAGACAAACATGAAACAGAGGACGCGAGCGCTTGCTTAACGGTTACCTCACCGAGCCTCCAGCAAGCGTTCGTAGCAGACAAGACAGATACACGAAAACAGGAATAAGTGAGAGATAACAGCAAGAGAGATGGAGCTCAGACGGATCCACAGCACTAGCGCTAGGCGAGTGCAATCCAGGCAAGACAGATAGAGGAGATAGGTGGTAGCAACCGCTGCTCCAGCTATACTCCAAGAACAAAGATCAGAACGACTTCCTGTCGACCACCGCTGGGACAGAACAATCGCAACAGACAAACAAAACAGATATGCAATCCTAACTGCACTAGGGAATCTGCCTAGTGCAGTCCCAGGAATTACTCTAAGCTAATCTTCGAACAATGAGCAAGGCTGATACTCCCAGAGTGTTTCACAGGACTAACCCTTATGACCAGCCACTTACTGTGGAATCACATCGTATATATAGAGCAAGCCTACAAAGGATGTGGCTAGGCAATTTGCATGACAAACGTATGTAAATTCCTCAGCAACAGCAAGCTGCAAAACTGACAAAAGGTCTCTCTTCCAGAGACCTGCAGAATGCAGACCTGAACAGTGGTCAAAAGGCTGCCTGCCTGCGCAGGCAGCTGAGCGGATCCTCACACAGACGCTGCTAAATGGCTCACATGAAATGAGGGAGTCAGATTCCTTTTGCATCAAAGCGATCCTGCTGAGACTTCGAACCCCCAATCACAGTGAGGCGTTGCAGTGTGATTTTATGGAGGCATCTTAATGCAGAAAGTCACACTGCAAAAGTAAGTCTTAGGTGCGACTCATGCCAACGGACAACAGTATCCCAATGCAGTGGGTTACCACATAACTTGTGCATTAACAGTAGCAGTGAAACATACTTTTCATTGACTGTAAACTTTATTGTATGCAGTGTAAAGGATGCATAATGTGCGGGGCACCTTTTTCATTACATTGTGTTGCATTACTCTTTCTACAGGGAAAACAACACAGCTCCCATGGTAAACCTAGTTTAACTGAGGTTGTCAAAACACTCATTTTGAACGTTGCTTAAAATGCATTTCACCTTCTTCTCAATTGTCAGTGCATTATGGTGATTGTGTTATAATTTTCACATTTACTTAGTTGTGAAAATTATAAAACAGTATATTTACTGAATAAGATATATATATATATATATATATATATATATATATATATATATAGATAGATAGATAGATAGATAGATAGATAGATAGATATCTCAGTTTATATTCCTCTTCAGTCCCTTTTTGCAATTTTACTTTACTTTACTTGTCGAGTGCTAAAATCAGGTTTTATTTGTGGCAATGTTACTGCTGGTATGTAGTAGTGCTGTACTGGTCAGCAGCGAAAGGATGGCTAGATTGAATGCTGTAATCTAATGAAAATCTGCGGCGTTTAGTTATTTGCAACTAGTAATGGGTTGGTTTCTTCAAGACATAGATGTAGTGGATGGAAACAGCACCTTCACTGTATACTGTATGTGTTCTGCATAGTAGAAGTGCCTCGAGACACGTGTATTAATCATTCTGACACCAGTAGCCTTCTTCTGCCCATTAAACATTAAGCCCTGGGAGGTCAAACATAAAGGCATCCAATATTATTCTGATATGAATTCCCAGAACTATGAACTTATCACACATCCAAAATGAATTCTGACATTTCAACTAATGAAGACAGCTTACTAAGACATGATGGGAAGTTGATATATATGGAAATGCAGCATGCCGTTTTGATTTTGGATCACAGCCTTTGGGCTGGGAAATGGAGTCAATAAAAAATGCTTTACCACACAGGTCTGTTATTACAGCCAAGTTTAGCGACGACGGAAGTGCAATTGGGATGAAAGCGTGCACAGTGAGCCAGTCTGTTAAATCTACGCCCTGGCAGTCATAAGAGACTGCAAACAGGGTGCAGATTTCAATAGCCTGCGTCCACTACCATCATCAAGAATTTTCATTTGCAATTTTTTTGGAGTGTAATATTTTCATGTTTTTTTTGCGATTTTTCTATACGTTTGTAAACAAATTTTAACTGCTTTTTTTTACGTACATACCACTGAAGGTAATTTGCGTGAAAAAATATAACTCATCAATCAAAAATGCAATTTTGGCTGGCTTTCATCATAGAAGGAATTATACTTCTGAATCCAATCACAGCAGTGAATTTGTTTATTCTTACTGCTAATTCAGTATCTAAGCCAAAACCATTAAGGTGGCTACAGACAATACAATAAAATGTTATGGCAATTCAATAAAAATGATCAGTTGTCCCAAAAAATGGAAAGGTTTTTGTTTTCATTTGAGGGAGAAATCTGACTTGATTTCCCATTTTTTTTCCTCTATAAGTCGATCAGGAATGATGATCAGATCACACCTCTGGTGTGAGTAACATTGCATCACCAATTTTTATGAAGATCGAATGGTGTAGAGGAGATTGTCAATTTATTAATATATAGACCCAAGCAATTTTTTCAGTGTTCAATCTTTTGTTTTCATAATTGGGGAAAAATGTAACGTGTGTGTTACATTGGTCAGATTTTTTAAATGTTACAATCAATCAGAAAAATTGAGTGGGTGGCCACCTTTAGAGATGTCAAAGAGCAAAAAGTCCCACAAAAAATGATGAATTGGCCAGTAAGTAAATACAAGAAATGAACATTACACAAAGCTATTTATTGTTATAATAAAATACTTATGTGGGTCTGAGAAGTCTCCCTGAAGCGAACTCAAGCTCCATAATATACAATTCAGTAATAAAAATTCATACATAGGTGCATTATGTATTGTAGTGCATTATGTATTGTAGTACATGCATACAAATGCAGGCAATGTAATCATAAATTCACAAAAATCATTTACCAAATGTATGTGTAGTTATACCTCCAGAAATGTATGTATGTAGTTCGAGACCAAAAAAGCTATCATTCTATTACATAATAGCTAAAGGGAGAGAGAAAAAAAACAATATGACCACCAACTAACATCGTTGAATCAGGGGCAGTCACAGGCAGGCATTGCAAAAATCAGTGCAAAGCAATTCACCTGTATCGCAGCATAATACCTTCGTATCAGGAGGCGCAATTCATTTATCTGCTATCTGTAATCTATTCTAGATGCTCCAACAAACTTGTAGAGTAACCGTTGTATGCATATCTAGTGTGGTGGGGGAACTAGTCTGCCAGCAACTTTGGAGATCAGTTCCACTATGGGCCCATTCACACCAGAAGTGCTTTTCGGAGGTTTTTCAATTGATTAGCCTTTTTTTTAAAATCGCTCCCATTCACTTTCATTATAATCACGGTACAAATTGCAGAAAGATCGCCACGATTTTCTCATATACGATTGCAAAATCACAGCAATTTTTCTGCGATTTTTACCGCAATTTTAATGAAAGTGAATGGGAACGATTTTAAAAAACACTAATCAATCACAATCACAATCCTATGTGTGTGTTCTCACTGGAGCAATGTCATTTTGTAAAAATCCCCCATAGCATTGCATTAGCAAGAGCTTTTCAAAGTCACTAGTGCTTAATCAGCCTGTAGAGCCTCCCATTCTAGTTGTTATTATATTACTATTATATTACTATGCATTTACATAGCAAAGGCATTTTTGTAGGACTTTTCAGAATGCATCAAAGAATTCATATCACTTGAGCTCACAGTTGAATCTCCAACAATTATAATCATAGTAGTCTGGTTATAAAGATGTGATTGTCTAACAAGTTACCAATTCTTTGTTCACCTATGTTAAATATCATTCTGCCATTTTAAGATTGTAATATGTAGAAAGGGGTGATTTCTATGATCAGTGTTTTGATAGACCACTGCTATTACCCCAACATGACAAAAATACCCCTTGCACTGTCTTTTTAACGGCCACTAAACAAATTAATTATCTTGCACCAAAAGTTACAGAGTGTTTGAAAAAGTGTTTGCTTCTCTGAAGCCAATGGTGTTCCACTCTTTCAGCATGGTACAGGTTATTTGGTGACCAGGTGTGTCACCACTTTAAAAATATGGTGATCAGCACAAATATGGCAATCCTAACATCACCAGGCCGCCTCCGAATGGCCTCCATCAGAGATGCGCTGAGCCCCCCCAAGAACTACAAACGCACCTTGAACCCAAACAGAAGCTCTGCATATACACCAAAAGCATGGCTGTTAAGTGGGAGCAGCTGACTAAGGATGCATTACAAAGCAATAAATTAAAAAAAAAATCATATTTAGTAATTTAGTAGCTTTGTTACTAAATATGATTTTATTTTAATTTATTGCTTTGTAATGCATCCTAACACTATATGCACTGATAGCACTGCACTTTGTTCCCTTGAAAAAGCTACCAAATAGGAAGTGAAACATGTTGGGTGGTTTATATATGGTGGGGGGGTTTGTTTAAGCAGTAACTGACTATTTAAAGTTGAAGTAGGAGGGGGGGTCTATACCCCTTGTATACAATCTACTGTATCAACTTGTATTGAAAGTAACAATGATGACAGTTAACCTTAATGAATTTTAATGTAAACAATTAAATGTTAAGTTTTATCCCCTTGTGAGGGAAAAATGTGTTAAGTATAAAAAAAGGTTCCCAGAATCTGCTTAGTTAGCTGAACTAATGGGACTTAGGACTCACACTTATTTTTGGAATAGAAATTCGGGGGTATGGAATGGGAAGGGATTATCTGGGTAGACCTTCCATTTTACCATAGTGTATGGGTTTATAGACAGCCAAAAAAAGGTGTATGGATAGAGGAAAGGAATCATCTAATTAATTCAGCTGTGTAGAAGGTGAGTTGCTGGAGCCAGTGCACAATCTTTTGGCATATATAAGCCTGAACTGCAGGTAAGCCATGCACCCCTGCATTGTGGAATGGAAACATGAGATAAACTATGCAGGCCCGCTTTCCCCAGGATTGGAAGTTTTATGAACTACAATAATAGGTCATCTATGCATACAGAACTATACTAAGCCAGTGTTTTCTACTGTGTGGAAATGTTGCTGTTGTTAAAGGGGTTCTTTCGCGAAAAAAGTAGGCAGTTAAAAAATGTGACAGATGACAGGTCTGGGCCAGTCCTTCTTTTTAAAGGGGATCTTTCGCGAAAAAAGTAGGCAGTTAAAAAATGTGACAGATGACAGGTTTTGGGCCAGTCCATCTTTTTAAGGGGGATTCTCAGGGCTTTCTTTGTTTTCAACAGCATTTCCTGAACAGCAGTTTAACTGCCAAAATAGCAAGATACCAGCCGGCCTCCCTAATCACTTGCACACTATTATGTCAGTTAGATTTTGCAACTGTTGTGCAGGAAATGCTGTTGAAAACAAAGAAAACCCTGAGAATCCCCCTTAAAAAGATGGACTGGCCCAAAACCTGTCATCTGTCACATTTTTTAACTGCCTACTTTTTTCGCGAAAGAACCCCTTTAAGGGGGATTTTCAGGGCTTTCTTTGTTTTCAAAAGCATTTCCTGAACAACAGTTTAACTGCCAAAATAGCAAGATACCAGCACACTATTATGTCACTAATGCTAGGTACACACCATACAATTTTCTGTTAGATTTTCTCTTAGATTTGCCTGCCAGATAGCTTTTTTCCATGTTGTAGTTAAATCTAACAGAATAATCTAACAGAAAATTGTATGGTGTGTACCTAGCATTAGATTTTGCAACTGTTGTTCAGGAAATGCTGTTGGAAAAAAAAGTACTGAGAATCCCCCTTAAAAAGATGGACTGGCCCAAAACCTGTCATCTGTCACATTTTTTAACTGCCTACTTTTTTCGCGAAAGAACTACTTTAAGCAGTATAAGTTTAACGAATACACCCAATTATATCTATGCACTTAGCCCTAAGTGTTTGGCTTGGTCAAGGGTAGCCATTGTGCCTCCACAGTATTCCGTTAAACATTGCATATTATATCAGCCATGTGTTGGAAATAAGTAAATGACTGTACCCTTTCACTAACCTTTATTTATTTTAAGGTTTTTGGAGTTTGCATGCTCAAATCATGATGCTCAGACCCAAATTCATCTGCTCCCACCTGCTTGACCTGTGTCTGATCTTTGCAGATCCACACAAAGAAGACAATTATGTCAAATACGAAATGTTATTAAATGATTAGTTTATACTGTAGGTTTGCATATAAAATACATGTAATTGACAATAGTAAAAGGAGGCGTTTTTACCTTTGGCCAGCATTTTGTTATTCTACTTGACTACTGTCTATGTTACTTATTTTCAAATCAGGGTCTGTTTTTCAATAAGCTAGAGTTTATCTAAAAGGTCCTTGCACTGTTGCAAAGGCTGATATAAATCAAGCTATATTAAAGATGAATTGTCTCATGTTGCAGCTATAGATAAAGATGTAAAGACTATTAGTGGCTAACCCGTCAGTCAGAGTCAAAGTCATTATTGGCTATTTAACCAGCATCAGTCCCGCGGTTGTAAGGTGTTGTATAATGTGTAAGATAAATCTGGTCAATTATGTATCAGTAGTTAGCATTGATATGCACAATTAAAATGCTTGGTCTTGTACTGCTTAATAAGCATTGCTAGGCAACTAAAATCAGACAAAACTAGTGAAGTGGGAGCTTCTCTTAGCATTTTTTACACATAATGAAATCTATGAATCATTAATCAACATCTGCAATTATCTGTACTTGTTAAACTAAGTTGGAAAACAATTAAAAGGAAAAAAATAAGCTGCTTGTGAATGTGAATTTGCTTATATAAAAAAAAGTCTTTCAAGTGGGATACAGGGAATTATTTTGTACCACAGCAAATTATAGGCATAGAGGCTCATGCAGAGCAAAAGGTTTTTGGGGACCACACAATTGGCTGTCTGTTTGCAGAATGTACTTGTTTTGCCTTTGATTGATTATAATTATGTCTAATTTCCTCAGTGTCTATTTTTTAATAAGGGTCTCTTCTCTGTTTGAACCTTGGTAAAATGGTGTCAGTTTGGAGCACACATGGAAGATTTATTAATCTGCCTTTGAAAAGCTTGTTTTTTTGCCGTAGCCATTGTTCACCAGCTTCTGCCATTAATACAGATTCAGAGTTAGCTACCTCCCACATCAATCTTTTTCGGTACAGAACAAGCAGTTCCCAAGAATAGATAACTAACGGCAACAACGAGATTCAAAGCAAAGATGAAATTTAGAAAGCAAAAGAATATTTATTATTATTTTTTTGCTTTTAATCTGTCTTTACCTTCCACTTGATAAGGGAGAGTTTAGGATCTTACATAAAGTGCACATATAATGCACGAATAAAGCTGATTCTGTGTACATGTCGCCTGTTTAAAAAGGCACAGGATGGCAGTAGTAGAATATCGCTTAATTTACTGATATTCTACAACATTATTTTAATACTCTAACACAGAACACTCCCCTGGTGATGCCTTGCCTTAAAAGCTTCCCCCACGGGGGCACCTAAACTTAACTCTCCCCTGGTGGGTGCCTAACCTCAACCACCCTGATGGCGAAGCAGGTGGTTTTGGCACTTGGTGCTGAGTGCAGAGCGCCTAAGCTGGCTGCCGCTACAGCACTAATTCTATAGTGCGCACCCTGTGCGAGGGTAATTTGGGGTACCGGCTGTTGGAATTTACGTATGATATGCTGGAATTCGCAGCCCTCAGTTACTTTAAATGACTGGTTTTAGGAAAAAGACTTGCTATGCAGAGTGTCTCTCTTTACATGACATAATGACATTTGGAGGAATTACAGTTCTGAGGTTGAGGAGAACTTTCTGTATGTCTTCTACAAGGCCATAGAAGAGATATCCATCGCATATACCAGACTAGCTGATGGCAAGCACCAGAAAACATGAGCCATTGTTATTAACACATTCTCACAGTACATTAAACAATGGTCTTGGGACATATTACCTCATTTTCAGGGTATTGGGGAGGAAAAGCCATATTTGGTTTTTGCCATCTGAGTAGGCGGGGACAGCGTCATCCATCACATGCTCTTATCAGCCAATTGCAGGCGATGGGTGACTGGTCTGTCCCTGCCGGGTGAAGTCAAAGTTAACTCTTTAGAGGCTAGTATAAAATAGCTGACATGGGCTCCAGAGAGCCACTTCCAGTTTCTTTCTAGTTACCCTTTACTTCTATTCACTTCCTAACTTCTTGTAACTTCCAGTATTTGTATGCTGTATATAGGCTTAGTGTTGTCTTATTGCCACGTAGCTTAGATGTTCGTAGGAACAGGCCTGGTCTATTCACAAGGGATGGACCAAGAGCATGAAATGCTTAAGATGATGTACTACAGATTGATTGCTTCTCTGAGGTAATGAACATGTAATAAAGATTGCTGATGAACACACCTGTATATCTGTTTTGCCGAATAAACTCCTTAATCTTTAAAGATGTCTACTCAGTTCTATCTCCTTTGCTGCTGCTGTGATGAGTGTCAAGTTATCACAAGTTCTGTGATATGGTGCCGAACTAAGGTGTAATGTTGTTGCCCATAGCAACCAACAATTATTTATTACACCAGCAACTGCCAGACCCAGAATTACTTCTCCCTCATAACTGCTACCACTCAGAGGGGAATAGTATTTAATGCTGCCAGGAATTTGAGTGGCAGGGTGAGCCTTCATTTGGCAGTGTACCAATATGCATGCCCCTTGTGGGTGCCTAACCTCAACCACCTCCCCTGGTGGCCAAGTAACCTGTAAGGCTTGGTGGTGTATTCTCCACAGTCAGCATGCAACGCATGAGCTGACGTGGAGGAGGTACACACACTAGCACAAAGAAACAGGCTATCCCTAGTATAGTGGAGGGGAGGACTGACTCCAATAGGAGATTGTGGCGCACAGAGCCGGTGCATATCCGACAACCACAAACAATACTTTCGTTATAACGTCTCAGCGCAAAGTAGCGCTGAGCGCACAAACCAGAACTGAGGAGATCAGGACAGGTAGACAGAATGAACGCTTGCTTAACTAGCCACTACTTAGTGACAGCAAGCGTCCACAATAACACAGACTGGAATGAGGCAGCCAATGCGTTGCGGCGATGGCGTGCCTCACAAAGACAGGACAGGATAGTCAGGAAATAGCAGGATCAAGATAGATGAACGTAACACAGATAAATATACAATAAGTAGGATTTCCTAGCGTATTACAATTACAGCTATCAATGAAACTATTTGTAACGTCTGACTAACATATGTATATATCGGCAATGAACCGATATATGACATAAGCAGGAACGCTGACTAGGACTGGAGTAATACAGGGAACAGGACTCAGAAGGATTCGCTATCTCTTCGCAGAGATGAACACTATCCACAAACAGTAACAGAACAGGATTCAGAAGGATTCGTTATCTCTTCGCAGAGATGAACGCAATCCACAAACGGCAACAGGACAGGATTCAGAAGGATTCGTTATCTCCTCGCAGAGATGAACGCAATCCACGAACAGGACCAGGAGCAGGATACTAGCTCAGCACGGGTGCTCACGATACGCGCAAACTACCAAAACGTGCTGGAAAGCTGACTAACTGCACACAGGATATAAACAGTTCGTGTACGTATACATCAGCGACACTGATGTATCAACGTAACACAAATACAAGGAAAATAATAAACGTGCTGGTATGCATATATATGGGCAATGAACCAATATATGATGCAAAACCAGCAAAGTATCTTTTAGAACAAGAAACACGATCGGGGGCTGAAGCGACAGCAAGACGGGCTTAAACTGAAGCTATGAAAACCCAAGGAAACCCTGCAGGAAGCAGATCTTTATACTGAGGTCATCCAATGGGAGCAGACATGCAGATTCCCACACAGGTGAATGATAATCAGTCACAAGCTGACAGCAGGGAAAGGCAGACAAAGCTATGCAGCTTGCATGTAAAGAGATGAGAACTACCTGAGCTGCAGCACTACTACTTCCAGCAATGCCTGCTGCAGCAGCGATCATTACATAACCTTAACCTGGTTGGCAAGTAACCTTAACCTCATACCCAGTTCAACTGCTCTGGCCTTGTATATTATTGCAGTTTCTTTTGGGCAGTGGAGATATAGTGCATTTCTTTATTGGAAGTCGGTGCACTAAAAGGGGCTGTGGGGAAATCAGCCTGTATGATTGATGTATTTGGCCATCATACTGCTTTTGTAGAGGATGGTAATGCTTTGTTATGGTCACACATTTTAAAAATGGGTGTTTTAGTTTATGCTTACTTTTGAAAAAATGTGTCAAGCTCTTCTGCAAATTGTTCACAGCACTGCGATATATTGCCTAGATACAAGTGTAAACACTTTTTCCCATGTCTCTGTTTCTTGGATACCAGACATGAGGGTGTTTTGTATGCTATGAGTAAGGGTACTTTCAAACTGACACATTGCGTTGTAATGGACACTGTTTTGCACACTATATCGTGATGGGATTAAACGTCTGTAAACAGTTCACACCTCATCAGTTGCCAGGAATAACACTTCCATAGGAGCAAACTGGACAGTTGCCCAGGGCCTTTAAGCCAGCAGGTCTCCCTTTTAGTGTATAGTGGTCTACGGGGCCCCTGCAGAGTATTCGGCAGTGGAGTGAACTCCCCGGTCAGGCTGGCATGCTTTCGGTCTTCACCCCTGCTGGTTGCATCTTTTTGTAAATTAAATACCACAGGTAACTGAGGTGCCTCATGTGGATGAAGTTGGAAACATGCAGACTAATGGGGCAAATAAGTTATAAGGGGCCTGACGCTGCTTACAGAGGGGGTGGGAGTCAGAAACAGAGGGGCCTAATGCCGCTTATGTAAGTAGTTAGGGGACCACATGTCATTGTTGCCCAGGGCCTCATTGTGCCTAGAACAGTTCCTGTAAGTTGCTATGCAATGCAACTGATTCAGTTATAATGCAGAACACGCAGTGCGCTGCCAAAATTGCACATGTTGAGGTGCACAGTCTTTGTTAATAAAGGCGCACATTGGTCAGTTGCTTCTTTGCATGCATTACATTGTAGGCTAGTGCAAATGTTGCTTTGAATTGCAATATGTGAATACTGGAATTTTTAACTGCTTTGTGCCTAACGCCAATTGGCAGCTGCAGAGTGGCTCCCCCAGGACTGCCTAACGCCCATTGGTGTCAGGTCCTGGAGGCAGCGATTAGCAGGGAACTCGCGCACGTATGCGTGATCATTCCCTGCCAAGACACGAAGCTCTGTGATCAGCCTGCCAGCCCGTGATCGAGGCTGGTAGGCTGTTAGAGAGAAACATTTTTTATTTACACTGTACAGTGCTGCGATCTAGTGCAGTGCTGTACTGGGCTGTCTCTTGGAGTGCCAAGAAAAAGAGGTGATCATATTGATTGGATCTCAGGGGAGGGAGAGAAGTAGGAGGACGTAAGGAAAAAAATGTATTAAAATCAAAACAATACAGTTAATTAAAAAATATATATAAACTGCAGCAGCAGCAATCAGATCCCATCAACATAAAGCTCTGTTGGTGGGCAGAACAGGAGGCAAGATTCATTTGTCTGCTAAGTTGTATGGCTATGTAATAAACTGTAAAGGCCTGATCACTAGGCGGGTGTAAGCCTGTGATCCTCAAGTGGTTAAAATTAGTTTAATTGTGTAACTGTAAGATTTCACTTTTATAATGAATCAGAAATGTATATGCGTGTGTGACAAAGCTGGCTCACTAAACCCTTTAATATCCTTCAGCTTGTCACATGGATTTGGCAGCAGAAAATTACAGAGCACTAACCAAGAATCTGCTCTATTTGACCGCTGCAGAAGCTCTTGGATTTTCTGTGCTATGCGTTCTAATCCCAGAGCAGAGAATTAGGCAGCACCACAGGGGGTCTTAGGGTTAGGCACAGAGTAGAGGGAGGGCTCTGTGTGAGAGTAGGGTGTGTTCAAAAAATATCAGTAAAGATTACCGATATTTTATTATAGGAATTAAGTAGTAGAATATTGGTAATTATAACGATATTCTACTACTGGCAGTCTCTGGAGCTATTTTTTTCAGATGCCATTTTTATAGGTATGATAAGATCTAATATAGATTTCATTTTAGTTGAAAAAAAAATAACTTCATTATTACCATAGAAAGTTACAATTTTTTTTACTATTTTATCTTATTCGGTAAGGATGCCTATAGCTTCCCCCTGAGATTTATCTAATAAAGATAGTATGTCCTGTTATCAGTGCCTGTGGTCTCACTGCTGAGCAGCTGCGATCTACTAGTGTACATACCAAAGCTCCAGTATATTAACAAAGCAAGTCAGTCAGATGGCACGGCGTTCTTATGCACCGAAACACATGTGCTCTTTTTAAAATGATCCATCTATCGCAGTCCTTGCCATTTTTTGCCCTGTAGCTGTGGCTGACATTTCATAGAGAGTGAGCCAGCACAGGGGCGTAAAATATATAATTATAGGAAGTGCCTGCTTGTGATTTTCCCATTTCATACTCTTCATGAGGCAGACAGGGATGTTTGACTTGGAATTAGAACTTTCATTCTTCACTGACCTGTGATTAAAATGCTGCCATTTTGGTAAATAAACAGGCTTTTGCATAATTCAGGTTTACAATAACTGCTAAATGTCTTTTCATTCAACCTATACCCCGGGTAAGTAAAGATTTCATTTTCTATTAAATAAGAATCATAGGGAGAAGGCAGGCCTTGAGAAACAGCAGTGCAGTCTTTTCCAAGAGATGTCGAGAAACAAGCAATCCCTAATTTACATTGACGGCCTCATGTTGAATTAAAGAAAGGATGAAAGCAGCACTTAATATTTGCATAATATGAGCCATCCTAATGTACTTTAACATTTTTCAAATTGACTTTATTGCTGATCTGTTCGCTACGCTCATGAGGATAAAATGTATTGGAATGACTAAAGCACAAAGAGGTTTGACTAATGCAACTGATATGTATGCAGAAGTTTGGCTCACTCCGCTTGTCTAGTTGACTTTGATGCCAATTCATATCACAAAGGTTCCCGTCAGCACTGAAATATTCATAATAGGGACACATATACTGTGACCTTACAATGAAGGTAGCTTGCCGAGTGCAAATGTAAAATCAGAATATGAACACTTCTCAGAAAAGGCTGCCACGGGGGTCAGTGAAAGCATGCTGTAGGTGGATACTTAGCAGTGGACATCAAAGCACAGAATAAAGACTGAAATCAGAAAGAATTTAAGAAGCATTTCTGGTAAGAATCCATTCATTTATTGTTAAAAAAAAAAAAAGGTACTTGAATTGTACAGTAATGCTCATTGAAAGTCTGTGTAATAATGGCCATACATGGTACAATTTGTTCATCCAATCTTACCAATTCTATGTAGTATAAGGGAACTGCCTAAATTATCCTTTCAGTATATTCATTTAACTTACCCTTTTACTACATAGAAATGATAAGATGGTATGAAAAAATTGTACCATGTATGGCCACCATTAGACATGTTACCATTGGTTATAAAAACAATTCACCGCTTCAGAATATTCCCCTTTTGGTGCTTTGCAGCCTGACATGAAGTTGTACACACCGAAAATAATGTTTTTCTGCTGTATTAAATGACTGGAACGTATGTAGTGAAGTGAAGGATATAATAACAACAGTTCCGAACAAAACTTAATAAGAAAAATCCCTGAGATGGATACATTATTACTTTTCTCCCCCTTGTTCCTGTGTCCATAGTCTATGGTCAAACATTTTTTTACATCTAGACTGTGCAATATTTGCCCCATTTTCCATGCAGAACTGCAAAAGCTTACTCAGCTTGGAAGGTGACCATTGATGGTCTGCAAATTTTTCAAGTCATCCCACTGATTTTCAGTGGGGTTTGAGTTTGGACTCTGACTAGGCCATACAAAGACATCAATTTTTTTTGTCTTTGAGCCCACTTTGTTGCCCATTTTGTTCACTAGCGAATTTGTTGCCCAATTGTGTTTATGCTTCAGCCCATAATAGTGATGCTGGATAGGTGAACCTTCTTTCCATTGACAACTTTGAAGCAGAAAGGTGGGCAGGGTTTCCTCAAGCATTTTATTATATTTGTTCTCCTCCTGTCCTCACACATTAGCCAGGCCCTGCTTCAGAGAAACAACCCCAGAACTGTATTATACTACCCCTATGCTTTCCTGTGGGATGTTTCTGCCATTTGATGTTGAGGCCATATTTGTTTGATTTGGTATTGTAATCATAAAACTTTTATTTAGTTGATCTCATAATCTTCAATTGTTATTTTGGCAAAGCTCCTTTATGATCTAATTTGGCCTTTGTTGACTAGTGGCTTTTTTTTCTGCAGCCCTCCTATACAAACCACATTTGTGGATACTTTGTGATCGTTGTTGACACATGCCAAAAATTACCACTTTTTGCCATAACTCCGTGTAATTTTCCTGACCAGTTTCCTCATTAATGTTTCATTCTGTTTAGATGGAAAGTCTGGTTTTGGAAGCATTTGAGTAGTACTAAACACTCTCCAGTTCTTAGTTATATACTTTACCTATAGATAGGTCACGTTTTTCAAATATTTTAAGCCTGTCCACAAAATTAGCCCAGAACTCTTCAGACAGTACTTTGCCACCCAGGTTTTATTGTTTGCTTTCAGTTGCACTACCAAGTGTTGGGATGCTCCAGGAATGGCTGGTTTATCGTTTATCATGAGGCTAGAAACAGCAGTCAGACTTATCCAATCAATATTTTTCACTTGAAAGTGGTCAATCCCTTGGCAACTATTGTGGACATTTAAATGAGGTTGCTAGCAAAAGCTCGTAAATATGGCTGTATAGGTGGACAACTGTTCATGTACATAAATGCTGCATCTCAGGCAGTGGGCTGGAGAAGGAAGCAACTGAGCCATACTAGAGCTTTGTGGCAGTTTCTGTAACACATCATTTCCCTACATCTGCAAATAATATATGGCAACAACCGAGCAATTTATTACAGCACGGCAAGGAGACGCTGATTTATCCCACAGTGAAGGCTGATAAGGAATTTGCACATGAAGGCACATTGAAACATAACAGAGATGTGTAGATTGGTGCTCATTATATCCTTATCCATATTTCTCCATCAAACATTTTTCACACATGCAAATGTAAATGTCACTCTTTTTTGCCTGTTTTAAAGAAAAGCCATTAAATGTGTATAGAAATGAGTAAGACGCTATTAGAATCAGTTTATATATGCTAAACAAATGAGCTGCTAGTCCTCACATAAACAATAAGCTGCGACAATAGAAGTCAATGAAGGGTGGCAAATGAAATATTTTCTCACTGGCTCCATGAAATATGACATTTTAACCCTGTTGGGATAACAGCGGGATTAAATCTTGGGTCTTAAAAATGTGGGAAATGTAGACAGATTCATTGTTCTATCTTTACAAGATTATATAGACTAATGCAAAAGTTCTGTCAGGTGAATGGGCTAAACTCATTCATAGTTGACTCTTCCCTTTCAAAATGCTAGTTGGAAAGTATCAGTCAATACGTAGTATCACATTACACACTAGATTCTTATTAAATGTCAAAGAAATGATTGCAATTGCAGCAGTGGCGTAGCTAAGAAGCTGTGGGCCCCGGTGCAAGTTTAGCATTGGGGCCCCCAAGCACTCTATACATAACAATTAATACGGCGCACCAAAACTAATCAAGGACAACCACAGTGTCAGAGCTGCAAGAAGGGGATGGGAAACTGTGTGTTAATGATCACTACTATTCAAATCAACTATAGAAGTAAATATTATCATCCCAGGACCAATTAAGAGCTAGTACTGTGTTTGAGGGGTGGGCCCTCAAACACAGTAGAGCCCAAGGGCCCCGATGCGGTCGCTACCTCTGCACCCCCTATTGCTACGGCACTGAATTGCAGCTGCTTGATTTCATACCAAACTGTTGTTCTGATTACTGGCATATCACCAATAGGATTTTGATTTCCCAACCCCTCCACCCCCCAGTCAACTCCCTAGGAATGTTTTCCCTAATTTCAGTCTGTTTGTAACGGATTCAGATTAGCCTGTATTGTGTGTCTGGCCACCTTAGATGCAGGTGTGCAGATGGCAAAATCATTCTAATAAAAAAAAATGGCAGCTACTGGATCAGTTGATATGTAGCAATACTGGTGCACAAATTGAGGGTAACTCTATACACATGCAGTATAACGCAGGTTCTCTAGTATCGCTATTGTCATAGACCAGATTTTTTTTTAAACTCATCTGGACAATCATCTGCAGATCAGATCCACCAGGATGGATCTTCAGATTTGCAGATGATTGTCTGATCTGCAGATGAATGTCTGTTAAACAAGGTGTGTATGAGATCTTCAGATATTATAGACTATGAATGCATTTTGCAGGAATGCATCTTTAGCAGGAACAGATCTTTTGCATACACTGATCTGTTGCATGTGTACAGCATCTTTGTGTGCAGCATCTTGCAAAGACTTATTTGATAGGGAGTTCAGCTCAATAGAATAGACTGTGAGTATGGCTCTCATACTACATGGAATGGGGTAAAATTGGTCTGTGATCTTGCCTTTTCCAAAGTCTTTTATCTCAAGTGTGTATGTAGCATTAGTCTTGGGGCAGGCAGCCAGTCATATGGCGTGCAGGCATAGATGCTGTGTGTGGGGACTGACTTAGTCTTCGGGTGGGCAGTAGCCCTCCGGGATCCATGCCTTATTCATTTTGATAAAGGTGAGGTACTGAACACTTTTTTGACTTAGGTGACTTCTCTTCTCGGTGGCAATGCCTTCAGCTGCACTGAAGGTCCTTTCTGACAGGACACTTGAGGCAGGGCAAGACAGGAGTTGTATGGCAAATTGTGACAGCTCTGGCCACAGGTCAAGCCTGTGCACCCAGTAGTCCAAGGGATCATCGCTGCTCACAATGTCTACATCCACACTTAAGGCCAAGTAGTCTGCTACCTGCTGGTCGAGGCGTTGGTGGAGGGTGGATCCGGAAGGGCTAAGGCGAGGCGTTGGACTAAAGAATGTCCACATGTCCAACATCACCATGAGATTGCTAGAGTGTCCTGTCCTTGACTGCGTGGACATGGGAGAAGGAATACTGGCAGTGGTACCTTTATTCTGTTGTGCTGTGACATCACCCTTAAATGCACTGTAAAGCATAGTTGCCAGCTTGTTCTGCATGTGCAGCATCCTTTCTGCCTTCAGGTGAGTGGGTAACCCCTCTGCCGCTTTGTGCCTATACCGAGGGACTAGTAGCATGGCCACCCAGTACAGCTCATTCCCCTTGAGTTTTTTTTATACGGTGGTCCCTCAACAGGCTGGAACGCATGAAAGATGCCATCTGCACAAGTTTGGATCCAGATGTACTATCCATCTCCTCTTGCTCTTCCTCAGTGACGTCAGGTAAGTTCTCCTCCTCCCCCCAGCCATGAACAATACCACTGGAACATTGAGCAGCACAAGCCCCCTGTGTTCTCATCATCTGACTCCTCTTCCCCACATGACTCTTCCTCCTTCTCCTCCTCCCCCCTCTGTGCTGTTGCAGGTGTTGAGGAAACATCTGGTTCTGATGAGAATTGATCCCACTACTCTTCCTCCTGTAACTGGTCCTCTTCACGCTCCTCCACAGCTTGATCCACTACTCTACGCACGGCACGCTCTAGGAAGAAAGCATACGGGATCAAATCCTTGATGGCGCCTTCACTGTGACTTACCAGGTTTGTCACCTCCTCAAACGGCCACATGAGCCTGCAGGCATTTCGCATGAGTGTCCAGTTCTTCGGCCAGAACATCCCTATCTCCCCAGAGTGTGTCCTTCTACTGTAGTTGAAGAGATACAGGGTGACAGCTTTCTTCTGTTGTAGCAGGCGGTCGAACATCAGGAGGGTTGAATTCCAGCAAGTTGGGCTATCGCAAATCAAGCGTCTCACCGGCAAGTTGTTTCTCCGCTGAATATCGGCCAAGCGTGCAATGGCCATGTAAGACCGCCTGAAATGCCCACACAACTTCCTGGCCTGCTTCAGGACGTCCTGCAAGCCTGGGTACTTAGACACAATTCTCTGAATTATGAGATTCAGCACATGTGCCATGCAGGGTACATGTGTCAACTTTCCCAAATTCAAAGCCGAAAAGAGATTGCTGCAGTTGTCACACACCACGTTGCCAATCTCCAGTTGGTGCGGGGTCAGTCACTGATCCACCTGTTTGTTTAGAGCAGCCAGGAGAGCTGCTCCAGTGTGACTCTCCGCTTTGAGGCAAGACAAGTAGGTAAAAGGGTAGTATCAAATTGAATTTAAATATTTACTTGCTTGCCAGGTGCTTAAAAAGTACTTTACTGATACATTGTGAAAACATCTCTTGTAAAAAAAAACTGAAGAAAAAAAGTTTATTAAATAGTGGCCTGGAATACTGAATAGAGTCACTGTCATCTGCTAGATGACCTACCGAGTATTAATAATGATTAACCTGTTGAATTTCCTATCAGTTCCCAGTGTCAACAGTGTTTGCACAACTACAAACAACTTGTACGACCTCTAATTGTCAGGGATAATTACTGCTGCAGTCTGACTTTGCTAACTGCAGAGGAATTGTGAGGTATCATTTATCAGTGAGGCCTCTTTTCCATGTGCAGCTAAAGGCAGTGAATTTACTGCCTGTCAGCTGCTCCTGTTCACCGTCTGAGCCCTTGCAAGGTGTTCCCCCATGGAGTAACATGTGAGCATGGCTGTTTCCATACTCAGGCTTAAAATTAGACTTTTTTAACCACCAAGTACAATCACAGTCTGTCAAATGTGACTTGCCTGGTGTTACCAACTTCTGCCATTCAGCTGCGTCTAACTGCAGCCAAATGGTGCTGGTGGTCGGCAGTTGGGAGGCTGAACTGCCCGACAAACGAGCAGTTAAGCTACCTTGAAGCCTTAGTAAAAAACAATAGAACCCATAAACAGAACAGTGTCTGTGGTCTAAGCCTCCAGCTTCTTATTTGAAATCTTAAATGATAACTGAAGATAGATGAATATGGTGGCTGCCATATTTATTTCCTTTTAAACAATACCATTTGCCTTGCTGTTCTGCTGATCCTCTGCCTCAAATACTTTTATCCATAGACCCCCGAACAAGCATATGCAGATCAGGTGTATCTGACATTAATGTCAGATCTGATAAGATTAGCTACATGCTTGTTTCTGGTGTTATTCAGACACTACCGAAGCTGAATAGATCAGGGCTGCTGGTATTGTTGAAAAGGAATATGGCAGCCTCCATATTCTTCTAACTTCAGTTGTCCTTTAAGGCCCCATCTCCACTGGCCACCCCCCCCCCCTCTCCCGTTTCCCTGCATGTAAATTCAGAAGCAGAATTCACAGTCTATGGTAATCAGTAGCCTGCTTGTGAAAACAATACAACCTGACACATTTTTCACACTTTGCATCCGAATCCCCATTGCCATGCTTTGGCACCATAGGGGGATCCAGATGCAGATTCACCTCAGCATGAAGGCCATGTCCATCATGGATATATATGCTAGAAGTCAGTGGAAACGGGAACTAAGGGAATCATCTGCCATCCCAAAAAAGTAAAGAATAGACAGAAAATGTACGCAGGTTGTTAACTCTGGTTATATGGAAATGTTGAGCCCAATTAAAGCTGCCTTGAAATCATGCAACGATACACTATGGTGCTGCTCCTTGCCACTGGGTAAAGTGGTGTAGCTGTGTAAAAGAAAAGGGGAGAAAGGGAACACTCCAATAGTGTAATATTGTTTAATACAGTTCAATGGTGCAAATGCACCTACATAATATAATCAGAAAATAGCTTATCTTTCCACAATGGATGTCCTCTGACACCAATGTCCTCCTGCTGTGTGTGTGCCAAACAGCACCGTATACAAGAGAACCTTGTAACCAGCACCGTCGGCAGTGGTGTAGACAACGCGTTTCATCAGGTCATGTCATGAAGCGCTCCCTTTCTCCCTTTTTCTTTTACACAAGGAAAAGAAAAAGATACCGACTCTGGATTTTTCTTGGGCCATGTGTTTCAAGCACTTACTAGAAGGTGAAGGGACATTGCTTATTGTAGTCTTCACACAATACTGACTCCAGTGATCAGAGCTACTAAAACTGCCATTTCAACAAAAGTGGACTTTCTTGTAAAGTAAAAGAAACATCCTGCTCAAGGTTTATTTCTCCTTTGGAAAAATGCTGATGTGTCATGCAGTTTTGAACGGAAATGTAATTAATCATAGCTAATGAAGTATGATCTTAACGTATGTTTGTTTAATTAAAAGGAAATAACGAGTCCATGTATACATTTCTGCTAATTAAATCTAATTATATTTCAACCACATGATGTATATGTTTTTCAGTTGGATATATAATAGCTGCTCGTGTTTGCTCTTCTGATGCAGTCAGTTGTGATAATTTCTGTTATTTCCTATTTTATGCTGTTTCATTTTACTAGTGGAACATAGCTTTTAAGGCCAAATACATGACAAAGTCATAGTCTCTAAAACCCAAATTTAAGTGTTCCTAAGAGGAAGCATAGAATAAGTTTTATACATACCTGAGACTTGCTTTAGCCCCCTTCATGCTGACCTGTCCCTCGCCGTCCTCCTCTGCTGCCTCGTTCCTCCACAATCTGCCCAGTATCTTCGGGATTCTGGGCTTACTGGGCAGGTTTACTTTAAGGTGTGGCATTTTTCTATGTATTTAATAGAACATTGATTTAAAGCTTAAAGGAAACCAGAGACATAGAACAATAAAGATTTGATACTTACCTGGGGCTTCCTACAGCCCCATAAGCATGTCTGAGTCCCTCGCTGACCTCCTGCGGTCTGCCGTTCAGCCGCAATCAACCTCGGTAACTGGTTCAGGCACGTCAGTCAGGGTCTTCTGCGTATGTACGGACCTCTCGCACATGCGCAGAAGACCCCGACTGACTCAACTTATATAGTTAACAGGTCAGATTGCGGCTGAATAGCAGACTGTGGGAGGATGGCGAGGGACGGGCGTATGGGGCTGGAGGAAGTCCGGATTAGTATCAAATCTTTATTGTTCTACGTCTCTGTTACACTTTAACTTCTAAGTATTTCTATGCATTTAACCCTTTCCTCTCCTATCTCAGACTGTGTCCAACATTGGCATTTCCTTGAATAGCTATAATGTCAGACATAGTCCGAAATAGTGAAAATGGCAGCTGCTAGGTAGTGCAGTTGTCGGATAGAATCTGGCACAGCGTCACTCTCTTCAGATCAAGGTGTTGCCATTGGCCCCATCCGCTGCCACTATTATGTGGGCACATTTAGGCTTGTTGTAGGGACACTGCTGCTGGATCTGGTCCGGCATAGCATGGAATCACCCTATGTGGATCAAAGCACTGACAACGTCCAGCACTGCCCTATGATGCTCTAAGTGTCGACAAAGTCCAGAACTTTGATCATCTCCAGCACCATGCAGCACTGCGTCATAACAGATTTCAGCTGGCATGCGTGCAAGGGGGCAGGGCAACAGTCTGCCACTGATCCCGGAAAATTAAGTGCTGGGGAAGGGGGTGATTGGTGATTGGTAAAAAAAGGTTGGAAAGGGTTAATAGAACATTGCATTAGCTTTTATGCTGCTTGTGGCAGCAACTGATTGAGCTACCACAGCAATCCCCAGTTTCCTGCTCAATTCCTCAGAGAGCTATCAGTCTCCTCCTTTCATGCCCATGTAACTAAAGGGTGAGTGTTTGGTGAGTGTTTCCGGTTGACTAGGTGTAAGTAGGTTGGTGTCAATCACTGATGATGTATGAACTGATAGTGCAGATGGTTTCCTTTTTTGTTTTGTAAAAACTGTGTTGTGTTTTACATAACTTTTTTTCACCCGAATAATTAATTTAAAATAATGCTGTATTAAAATGTATGAGTAGCAACTGGGCCAGTTCTTGGGTTTGGATTTAATAAACTATATACTGTATAAACAGTATTGTAAAAAAATGCTGCAGCTTTTGCAAAAAAAACAAAACCCTAAAAACCTCCAAAATAAATGTAATGCACTAATTCAAACATCTTCAAGTTCTGCACAGCAACTTGCAGCTGCATGTTCACTCCCCACACCCCTACTCAGTCTACTGCCATACACTAGTGACTAACAGCCATGATGGGTTATCACTAGAATTTTAAAATGATAGCATGTTCCAACCCATGTCCAAGAATGAATGACCTCTTGCCCCTCATGTAGGCTTTTATTACACCAGGAAGTTCAGAGTTTACCTGAGTAGGGCTCAATTCCTGATCAATACCGACCCACATGGTTCTTAACATTGGAGGTTACTGTGCAAAATGGGGTGGCAAAGCTTCCACCCCTTTGTAGATCATCCTTGTCCAATGTCATAGAAAAGCACACATCCCTTGGGGCCCAAGAGCTGGAGGTAACAACCCTCTTCCATGTAGGGATAGGCCCTGAGGAAACTAAATGCATGATCTCCTGAATGATTCCCTTTGCCCCCATCCTGTGGAATACCAGCCTTCTTGGAGGACATAGGGTTAATAGGGATTTTAGGACAAGAATGGGTATGCTCTTTTATTTAAAAATATTTTAAAGAGTTTTTCAAGTCACCCTATTAACACATTATGTGCATAGTGCGGTCTAAACTGGCATTGCTGGCCACTGCACTGTAGGACCTCCGCACATTAATTTAATCAATATGCAGGTTGGCTATCATCTCAGTGGTAAACAATGTATAGGGAAATGTGCCTACTGTTCTGCTGTTCATGTTGATGGACTCCTGCAGTAACATCTGGACACAGGTCCAGAAGTGCAGTAGCTCACACTTTTGGTTTTCCATGGCATCTTGCCTGCTGGTTATGTGATCGTAGCAGCACTCATGTGAGTTATCACAATGTGCAATCCCATGTCTTGGTAAATTACCCCCAGCTTGATATAGCCCAACATATTTGTATATTTCCTTTTTCTTTATTATCATATGAAAGTTAACATGAATAACAGTATAAGTATCTTACCGTATGTTTTCCAATGCATGTGCTGAATGGGTTTCTTTAAATAAGAGCTAGTACAAGAGGTGCAACCATAAATTGTGAAGACCAAACATCTTACCTAATAAAACTTCAGGAATCTGCCTGCCCGTGTGTGCCACAGCTGTACAATTTAGGTGCAGGGCAGTGTGGCTTGTGTGGGTGGAGGCACATGCGGTGCACATGTTGGCATGGGCATATGTACTGGGGCTGCAACATTTCATTAACACCTAGTGCCCGTTAATAATCAAATGGGCCGAATAGTTTTTCAAAGCTACAAGAAGTTCTATGAGCAAAATATGCACAGCAAGGTCTCAACAGGACTGCTGAAAATTGAAGCTAAGTTCATAATAGCCATGTGTTGTTTTCCCTTCGACAGTAGGAATAAGAGGCAATAGATCGAGAAAGTAGTACCGCACTTTATCCTCGTGTTATGTCACACACAGTGAAGTATAGTCAAGCTTACAGTTAACCACTTCAGTATCACAGTTTTTTTCCCCTCAAAAACCAAATCAATTTTCACATTTCAGCGCTGCTCCCATTCATTCAGCGATAACTTTATTGTTACTTATCACACCACAATAATCTAAATTTTTTTTTTCACTACAAATTAGGTTTTCTTTGGGTGGTACATTTTGCTAAGAATTATTTTATCTTATATGCATTGTAAAGGGAATAATAAGAAAAAAAGGAAGAAAAATCATTATTTCTAATCTTTCAGCCATTATAGTTTTAAAATAAAATGTGCTTTGATACACAAAACCCACACATGTTATTTGCCCATTTATCCTGGTTATTACAACATTTAAATTGTGTCCCTAGTACAATGTATGACAATAATATTTTATCTGGAAGTAAAGGTATATTTTTTCCATTTAGGGATTTTTAATACTATTTCACTTATTAAAAGACTTTATTTGCAAAATTAACAGTAATATACCCTCATGACATACATATTAAAAAAAATCCCTAAGGTAACTATGTAAAAAAAATGATGTAATTATTTTTCTTTTCTTTTGTTGTGTGTTTTGTTTTGGTAACTATGGGGCAGGGTTGGAAGGGGTTTAAAAAATAATGAAATAAAAAAAAAAACCTAATAATAATTTTTTCTATGTAAAACAGTATAGAGATGTAATTGGGTGTATTTTTACTTTTTGACCACAAGATGGCTTGACACTGAAACTGTGTTCTACTAATAGAAACACGGAAGTGTCGGTGTAGTTTGAATGAGAGCTTGCGTCTCATTGCTGCCAGCTCTCAGAAGACACATGCACGGTGATTGGGGTTGAAAATAGCTGATTCTCATATTCTGATCACAGATGGAAGAGGTGAGGCAAACGAAAATGGCATGGGGATAGTGAACCCAGCGGTAAGTTAACAGTATGCATATCTATGCCCCTGATCCGCATGTGAAGTGTACAGGGGCGTAGATATGCATACCAGAGATCATGAAGTGCTTAATGGAAAAGCAAAGTATGCTTGACTGTCACTGTTAATGCACGTGTTTTGCAGTAGCGCACTGCATGTTTGCAGTATGTTACCATGCCACTCGCCGTTATTAGAGATGGCCCGAACCTCCGATTTTCGGTTCGCGCACCGCGAACGAGAACTTCCGCGAAAGTAAGATTTGTGCGAACTTTCGCAAACCGCAATAGACTTCAATGGGGAGGCGAACTTTGAAAATTAGAAACATTTATGCTGGCCACAAAAGTGATGGAAAAGATGTTTCAAGGGGTCTAACACCTGGAGGGGGGCATGGCGGAGTGGGATACATGCCAAAAGTCCCGAGGGAAAATCTAGATTTGATGCAAAGCACCGTTTTAAGGGCAGAACTCACATTGAATGCTAAATAGCAGGCCTAAAGTGCTTTAAAACATCTTGCATGTGTATACATCAATCAGGGAGTGTAATTAGAGTTCTGCTTCACACTGACACACCAAACTGACTGTGTAATGCACCGCAAACAGCTGTTTGTGTAGTGATGGCTGTGCTGGGCTTGTGCGCACCATGGCCAGAGTGCAGGCCGTGGCGGTTTTCAAGCCCATATGGTCGCTGGGCTGTGGTAGCTCAATGATAGAACAACAGTGACTGTCAGGTAGGTATATGCAGTGATGGGTATTACAATGTGCACCTGTCACACACAGACAGGTACCACACAGGCACAGTGACACTGTGTGCGCTTATGTAGGTAGGCGGGTGCACTGAAGTGAACAACAGGTAGTAGGTATATGCAGTGATGGGTATTACAATGTGCACCTGTCACACACAGACAGGTACCACACAGGCACAGTGACACTGCGTACGCTCACATAGGTACGTGGGTGCACTGACTGAAGTGAACAACAGCAGGTAGGTATATGCAGTGATGGGTATTACAATGTGCACCTTTCACACACAGACAGGTACCAGACAGGCACAGTGACACTGTGTGCGCTCATGTAGGTAGGTGGGTGCACTGTGAACAACAGTTAGGTATATGCAGTAATGGGTATTACAATGTGCACCTGTCACACACACACAGGTAGTCACTGAATGTGCTGGGCCTGGCTGGCAGTGGCACACACAGTAGGAATTACCAAGGCAGTCTATGCAACACAAGTGTCAGTGGGACACACACACACACACAAAAAAATTGGATCACAAGAACAAGGATTAGCTCTCAAAAGAGCTGTTGAGGGGTGCTTTTTTAGCAATAAGAATCAGCAAGCAGCAAGCTAAGAAGCCTAAAAGAGCCTAAATAAGCTTTCCCTATGAGAGTCTGCAGCAGCTTTCCCTTCTCTAATTACTGCAGATACACGAGTGAGTGAAAAGCCTGACGCTGCCGGCCTTTTATAAGGGGGGAGTGGCTCCAGGAGGGAATGTAGCCTGATTGGCTACAATGTGCCTGCTGACTGTGATGAAGAGGGTCAAAGTTGACCCTAATGATGTAGTATAGGAGGCGAATCGAACCGCCATAAAGTTCGCATTCGTGGGCGAATGCGAACCACCGAAATTCGCCTGGAACCGTTCCCCGGCAAACCATTTGGGCCATCTCTAGCCGTTATACAGCAACGCACCCGCCGCACAGTGAATGTTGTATAGGTGGTGCATTGCAATCCGGCAAGGCGCATTACAAAGTGCACATTATGCTCACTACAACACACCACTGTGAATAAAGCCTGAAGTGACCATGATGATTTTTGCATAATTTTAGTTATGTCTTCGCCTCCCATGGAGGTGACTATGTTTGAGCTTTGTATAGCAGTGCTTGATTTGAATAAAACTGAAACTTTACACCTGTGTCAGACAAAGGAATGTAACATACATGGCATTGTTAAAAGACAAATCCGTTTCTCATGCAACATACATAAATGCTTCCTTTAATTAAAGCAGTACTAATAAATAAGTTAAAATGTATTTTGGGACATTATCCGGAAAACTAAAAATGTGTTTGCTGGTGGTTACCTAAAAGACAGGAAACGGTGTGTAGGAATGTAGGAATAGATCCAGTAATTATATTTAGAAAATGATTCTGTTTCTCTCTTGTACTATCTGTGAGTAGTATGGTATGGAATGGTATTGCTGCTGTTGATGTTAAAGTGGGATAAAACTCTGATATAGCATTCAATAAAAATGTGTTTTTCTACTCTTTATTACCCATACAGTTATCATATTTGCTTTTGTGCACAAGTAATATTGTCTGTCTACAAATTACAAATTCCCAAAGTACAGTTTATCTGCTCTGAAAGCTGCCATTGCATTTTATTGTATAGCTGCTTTTTTATATATTAAAATCTATCTAGTGATCACTTATCAGCTCTTTCTGTTACTCAGCTCAGTACTGCTTAGTTCTGGCAGTTTGCTAATGTTTTCAAAATGTATCTGACGAAGGAATATAAATAAAAGATAATGTTATCACCTATTCAGATGCTGCCAAAAGCTTTCCACTGAAGTAAGGAGCTTCCCACTGAAGAACAAACTACTGTGTTTAACTTTTTGAATGCTGTTCTGTTACATTTTTTTCAGTGGTAGTAGCTTGTATGCTGTAAAAAATCTTTTAGAATAAATAATAATCTTTTTAGAACATGATCCTGATGGTTTAGCAGGAAATAGCCAGAACTACTCGGGAACGTGAAAAATGGTTTTAGCTGCAAAACTGATTTAGTGTGCAACACTGACTTATCCCTAATTAAAATATGTTCTCCAAATACTGTTTTGATGATATCAAAAGAGCCTGAAATAGTTTTGCATGTTAGGATAACTAGCTATTTAATATCAGGCTGTATCTCTGCTATGAAGTGGCTGTGAATGCGCAGCTGGTCTCTTCTGCGTAAAGGAATGATTTTCTTTTAACATTGCAATGCTGTACTTTATATTGAAATACATAAACAGGAAATAGGACATATAAAGCCTGAGAAGTACTAGCACAGTCTGATTAAAAGCAGCTATATATAATTTTAATGAAAAAAAAATAGTTGCGTTTCATTTAACAGGCCTCAAATGCGACGTGGCTCCAAAATTATTATTCATTTTCTTCCCTGTAGCCAATCTTCTTACTGACCAACCATAGCGATTTCTTTTCGATCCACTATTACTCACCACTCTGTGACTAATCAAGCAATTACAAAGTACATATTCATATAAATTATAGTGTAAAGGTCATTGTGCAATAGCGGATGAAAAATGTAAATGCTTTTTAGATTGATCAGGTAACTTACTGTAATTATGACTTCAGATACTTGAGTAGTCTACTCTATAGTCTTTTGTATTGCTGCTATACATGTTAGTGCAAGCAAAGTAAAACTTAACCTACGCAAATCAAATGGACTGAAAGGGGGATACATATAGATGTCAGTAGCGATATGTATAAAATCAATATTGTTTATCATACATAGGGGTTGATTCACTAAACCATGCTATGACAAATAGAATGCCTTATTATCAGAGGTAGCATGCCTTATCAGAGAGAGCATGCCTTATCAAATATTACATGCCTTATCAGAGTAGTATAGCGAGCACTACGGACCTGCAGGGGCTCAGGGCAGGATGAGTGCCATTGCCAATTAGCAGGCAAACGTTTGTATCACTCACTATGCTACTCTTATAAGGTGTGTAAACTTTGATAAGGTGTCTTATCTTTGATAAGGCATGCTATCTCTGATAAGGTGTGCTATCTCTGATAAGGAGTGCTATTTCTCATAGCACGGTTAAGTGAATCAAACCCATAGTTTTAAAAGTAGACTTACAATCCGTAAAAATCTGGGCAGATGCAAAGAGCATACAATAATACAATGATTATGTCTGCTATTTAATTTGCAGGTAATCTTTTGTAATAAATCATTTCAGATTTCTGTGATAATCAATTGGAAACAATTGGTTAAAGGTCAAATTCCTGACTACTACCAATCCAATTTGATTGTTAGGTACTATCCTAAAAATGGATTGTACCATTCATCGCCTCCCTGCAGAATTAAAACCAGCATAAGACCAGAAATTAACCAGACTCCGCAACACAGTTTGACGATTAGGACATCGATCATGAAAAATTGTTATATTTAAAATATCTTGAAAATATCCCTGACCTCTTTCTACAATGTCTTACTGTCTATTTAATATCAGTATGTTTTCGTCAGTCATCCTCACACCTCTTAACACTCTTCATTCTCCTTCTGTTGACAACTCTTTTTACATTTATTCCTTTTTTTAATGATGTACTCAACTTGCTTCCCTTGTAATTTGCTTATTTGTACAACCACATTCTCCTACGCATGCTGTACATAAATGTCCAACTTGCAAATCTCATGTTCATCTTAACTTTTTCTGCTTTCTCCTCCTATTTGCAGCAGGGGGCATTTCACTAAACCCTGGATCCGCTTGGCCAGTGGCCACCTCACACTCTATCTCTGCAAGGCACATAGCTAACTGCAAATCGCATTTGCCTGGTAGCAATTATAACCTTATTCGTGTTTCACTTCTTTCCCTTCCTTCCTCAGCTATGTCTGGTGCCTCCTGTTATGCTCACTTGGTTTTTAATCTTTTCACTATATGGCACTATATAGATCATCAATTCATGAATAGTAATAATAATGTCAATTATTATTGACTTTTGGCTAAAGTCAAATTTTCAGACAGGAAGGCTTGCAGTGATATTCCTTTCCCTCACCAACCTATTCCCTCCTCTTACCCTCCCTATTTGCTTCCTTCAAGGGGAGGAAATGGGAAGGTAATAGTTCTGATATTTGTTCTAAATATTACTTCAACCTCTTTCCACCACTCTGCAGTAACTTAATGTTCCTGCAGCATGGGGTAACATCAATTTCCTGACTGCACTGTTTGAGCTTACATACTTTTCATGCAGGCACTGCTCTTCAAGAGCACACTGCAGCTTGTGGCTTCCCTAGTATGATCAGAGATCAATCAGTGTGGTCTATCCTCATGTGATCTTCCCATTACAGCAATCATATAATAACAGAGATTACAGAGAACGCTTGTGAAGCAGATACATGTATAGTGCAGGCAGGAAAATTACGTCACTAGAAAATGTATAACTTCTTTAGGAATTATATGAAATAGTAGATGAGTTAAAATATTTGTATTGTCTTGACCAGAGTCCATATGTTTGACAGGAAAACTGGCAATAACATGTAACAAAGGTACTGCCTGTATAGCTTAAAATTGGTTCTCGTCTTAAATCTGTGTGTCAGAATCCTAGCTGGTATGACATTTTAACTTCTTCTATCTAATAATAGCTTCACAATTTTCTGTATATAGCCACCTCATTTAGTGACAGGTGTGCTAAAAGTCTGCAGTGCAGTGCAGCTTCTTTGCTGAGAGTTGCTCAGGTAAAGAGCTGATTACAGTCTCCAGGTGACACTTGTTAAAGCTCATCAGAACATTGATCTTGGAAGCACAATTCTTTCCATGTCACACTGTCAGATCTAACCTGCTGATCACTACTTACCTAGTAGTTCAGGACTGGGGTGACTAGAGATGTCGCGAACATAGAATTTTTCGTTCACAAATAGCGAATGCGAACTTCCGCAAGTGTTCACAGACATACGAACCCGGTGAACTGCCATAGTCTTCAATGGGCAGGCAAATTTTAAAACCTACAAACACTATTTCTGGCCACAAAAGTGAAGGAAAAGTTGTTTCAAGGGGCATGCCAGAGGGGGATTCCACCATAAATTACGGAGTTGATGCACAGTTGGGTTTTAATCCCTAAAGGACAGAAATCACATTACAATCCTACAAATAGTGCACTGGAGTGGTACTGTGCGTGCAACTTAATGAGGCAACAGCAATAGCAATAGCGTGCACACATTTCTGGGTGTGGGCTGTGGAGTGTCACACACAGAGAATGCAATTGCACTTTCAGAATACAGAAATAATAATGCACTGGAGTGGTTCGGTGCCTGCAACTTAATGTAGCAACAACAGTAGTGTGCACACAGCTCTGGGTGTCAGTGGGCTGTGGAGTGTCACACACACAAAAAACTCAGATGTACTAGCCCTCAAAAGGGCTGTTTGGTGTGCTTTCACAGCAAGTGAGGTACAAGAACACAGGCCTAGCTAATGCTTTCCCTACCTATCTGCAGCAAGTCTGACCCTGCTCTCACTAACAGTCAGCAGCCAGCAGAGAATGAATCCAATATGGCCAACTGCTTTTTAATGGGGGTGGGGTTCCAGGAGGGGGTGCTAGCTGATTGGCTGCCATG
Organism: Hyperolius riggenbachi; assembly: GCF_040937935.1. NCBI lineage: Eukaryota > Metazoa > Chordata > Amphibia > Anura > Hyperoliidae > Hyperolius > Hyperolius riggenbachi. The sequence continues at coordinate 242,956,110 of NC_090646.1, forward strand.
TGTTTGCAGACTGTGAGGTAAGGGGTCAAAGTTAGGCTCCATGATGATGTAAAGGGGACGGCTTGAACACACCATATGTTCGCAGTTCGCCGAGAATGCGAACAGCGGAAATTTGCCGGGAGCTGTTCACCAGCAAACTGTTTGGGTCATCTCTAGTAGAGACAGCTCACCAGGTTGTACTGGTAACTTAGGAAGCTCAGAGTTTCAGACAGGTGTATAGCTGCAATCAAAGTTTTGGCATCTACTATAGCAATTACAATGGAAACTAAAGGTGGGAGGAGTTTCCACTATGTACATAACTCATAATGATTCCTTGATCTTAGTAAACGTCCCACCTTCTGTAGCTGCTAAATAAGTTTGGGTAACAAATGCTGTTTACTTCCATTTATTTCTCCACTAACTGTGCACTAGAGTTCATAATATAAAGAAGCAAAGCCGAATTTATATTTTTCCTTCCCCTAGGCCACCTTTTTTTGCACAGCACCATGTGCAGCCCCCTCTCCCGTGTCTAACATTCATGTACAGCAGCCCCCTTCAGTTATATACAGATCTCTTGTGCAGCAGCTCCCATCTTCTATGTGTTGCTCACATTTGCACCCTCTTCTTCCATATGCATCAATCTATAGTCCATGTCCATCTGCCCCTTGGCCAGAGGCCGTCCAAAGCCCGGGCCTTGGTTGCCTTCCCCGAAATCTAGCCCTGTATAGAAGACACTATTTTCTATTGTGAAAAAGCTTTTGCTCTTATTCTAAGCCTAGAATTTTTTTTCTAATATATCAGACTTTGCTGCCATTCATATACAGCTTGTATCTCTGATGTGCTTTATTTATTAATTAATCAATATATAATTACTTTTCTTGCCTTCAGGGCCTGGAGCCTATAATGTAGTGATGAAGCCAATCATTCAAACTCCATTGTCTGTTCCAAGAGAAGAGCGCTTTAAAGATCCAAAGGAAGTTACACCTGGCCCTGGGTTTTATGAGGTACCACTAATGTGATTTATAATATAGTACTAAATGTTAATGGAAATTTAGGAAATGGGAATCCATTGTAAAGTAAACTATTTGAAAAATCAAATTATTTAAAAAAAATGTTTCTGCGACCATTGCATTACTTGTGAACAGCGCCACTGGTCAACCTTTTAGAAGATGCAAATGTATATATCTTCCTGCCATGACATGGTGATGGGATGGGAAGTGACGGTGGGTTGTTGGTGGCCATGCTGCTGCACAGAAGTCAGAAGCTTTTCAAGCAAGTTCTGTAGCAGAGACAAGGGACATTAATATAAGTGAAATAGCTTCAAACCTTTTGGTGCTGGTTACATTTCCTTTGTGCTATTTTTTTTCTTTTAGTTCACAGTTTCCACTTTAAAGGTTTTGTCAATTAAAACTGATGCTCAGATTTTGGGTATATGCTGCAAATTGATTCACATAACAGCAGTCTACAATCTTAATTATGAGGACGTCTCCCTTTGCGTTCCTTATTAGCTTTATGTTACAGGCAATGCAGCAGGAGGCAAGAGATAGCGTTTGATTAAAATGTGATGTGTGTCTTAAAGTATCAGTGTTGGATTTAATGAATCTATAAGTAAATATCCTTGGATAGTTTCTTGTGTGGTCAGTCAAAAAAAAAAAAAAAAAACAAGAAAAAGATATTTTGCCTATTTTTCTGCTCATTTATATGCAGCATATAGAGAGGAGCAACTACTTGGTGCTATGCCATAAGAGTGTGTGTATTGTTCTAGTGCTTTTAAAAGCAGGTAAAATGTAATACTATTCACTACTGTTGAGATGATTTTATACAGGGATCTCTTTGTAAATGTACTGCACCACATGGGATCTGATATCACTATACATACCAGCTGGTTTAATTAGTCTGTTCTCCTTTACTTCTGTTTTGAAACAGATGAAATGTTCAAACATAAGGTTGCTACACTCATTGCAAGCTTTATTAGGAGCACTGTACTTGTACTTGGTTGGGTCCTCCTTTGTCCTTCAAAACAGCCTCAGTTCTTTATGGCATGGATTCCACAAATGTTTGAGATTGTGGTCCATGGTGGCATGGATTGATTGCACAATTCCATCAGATTTGTGTGCTGCATATTCATGCTGTCAGTTTGAGCTACCATATCCCAACCTATCAGTTGTCTGGGCACTGAAACGAGGCAGGTTGGGTTCATGGAATCATGCTGCTGATACAAAATTCTGATGACCATCTCTATCTATGAGCCTCAGAAGAAGCTGAGATTTATTACACCTGGTTATATTTTGCTAATCTTCTACTGTCTAGTTTTAGTAAGCCTGTGTTCACTGTTTACTGCTGACAAAAGTGAAACCCAATATGGTTTGACATATTGTAAAGTATGACATGCTTTCTGCTTACCATAGTTATAAAGAATGGATATCTAAGTTACCATAGCCATTCTTTCTACTTGAACTAGTCTGGCCATCCTTCTGACCTCTATTACCAGTGAATAAAATTAGCAATTATTACATATTTGCACTGATCAATGTAAGTGCAACGGAGGTCAAACATTTACCCAGCTGGGGGAACTGGTGCAAAATGTAACTGAAACGTCTAACTTGTGTCTAACTTCTGTATTTAACTACAACTCATGAATTGCACTGTTTCTACGTGACTGGATGCCTTTTACACACATCAATGAAATTGTACTGATTGAGTACATATTTCTGTGGTCCTTATACTATCAATCATTGACAACTGGCTGATTAAAGAAATATATAATAAAGCTCACAGAGCTCTGCTGTCATAGTGACTGAGTGAAAGTGAGTGAGCTTCAGCCACGGGAGAGTGGGGTGGTTGGTGGTAGTGGCAGATCCATGCGTAATTGTTGGTAAGCCCAGTTTTTAACCAGCAGCAGTCTCTGGTCCTTAAGGGCCCAGAGACTGCTGGTACTTACTTAAGTGGTTAAGCAATTTTTTGTGTGTGCTCCCATTGACTTGAAAAAAAGCAAGTGATGAACAAATGTATCATGCACTACATTTGCATTTGGGAAAAAATCAGAATTGGATAAGTGGAACAAGAGCACCACAATTTCCATTATCTTGCTGGTGTCCTTGCAACTGGCAAATTGCAAGAAATCATATCAAAGTACATTCACTGGAAAAACAGGTGCAAAAGTGGAGCAGATGCCTACATTGAGGATTCTGATTAGTTACTGTAAGTAGCTGCTTCACTTTGTACCTTGTATATTTTTGTTATGCACTGGTTTTGCTTGACTCATACAAGTTGACTGGCTGCTAGAAGTCATTGCATTTTCTGTATTATTGTTTGCTGATACATGTTTGAGAATGTATACATATGCAGGGCCTAAATAAGTGTCAATAATCATGAACACCTGTGTCCATTATAGAGGGTAGCTGTTTCCTTGCTTTGCTTTCCTAGCTAATTTGTTTTGTCTTTAGGAATGCAAGCGTATTATGTCCTTATGAAGACTCAGTAGCTGTATTGCTTTTATTTGGATGGAAATCATAAACTGGCACTGCTTCTTTAAAGTAAATTAAAGTTACCATTCAAGTGTTTTTTTTAATGATTATTTTTACTAAAAAAAACAAACAAACAAACAAACAAAAAAGTTAAAAAAAACCTTGCTTTAATCTTTTTTACTTCAGCTTTATGCCGGATCTTGAAATATAATACTCCTAAATATATCGGCAAGCTTTTTTGAAAAACTGAAGGCAAAGCCTCATCCATCATTATAAGGTGTGTGGTGGTGATAAAGACAGTAGTATGCTCTATTCTACAGGGTCCATCATTACTGAGGGAAACCATACGAGAACAGCTGTGTCTTTCTGTGAAAGAACATGCAAGGAACTGTGACACCACATGCTGGGAGAAAAATGATTTCCAAGTCATCCATCAATACAAGGCTACAATTGAAAACCTCACTGAGAGCTCGTTGTTACTAGAATGTAACCTGGATGTAGCCAGGGTGTTCTAAGACCTGCCGTAGCACGATTACCATATAACTTCAATTGATTGAACTGAATGTGAGCTATGACTGATATCTGCATTGTCGGTGTTTTGATAGGACACTTTCTTTTCCTGGATGAAATAAACAGTATTATATAAGTACATGTGATATGGTTACCAGGTAACTGGCAGTGTTTTCGAAGGCGTATCCCATGTTAATCTAAAGTGAATCTCTCTGAAGAAACAAAAACATTTTTCCCATGCTGTAGTCATTTTCTTTACTGCTTTCTGAGGTCTGACCTATACTAGGTGAGGACTAGTTTGTTCCTGCTGTACTGGGAGACTAACGTTTATTCAAAATATAGCTAGTTTAGCTTGTCATGGAAATGACATGACCATGGAGACATGTGTCTTTCCTTTTACAGCCTAGGCTTACACATGCTTCAGTCCCTCTAGGGCGTATCTGCAAGGGAACAACCCAAACCTGCAAGGGGGCTCCTCTGATAAATGGCTCTATCCTTCAAATCAGGTGTTTTTGTGGCTACTCTTGTTATGGTTGTGAACATTAAAATATCTACACTTGTTTTATGACCCTTGCAAGGTAGGCCCCCAGGCTGTGAGGGTCACCAGGGTATGGTAGGCAAGTGAAAGGGTGTGAGCATAGTGGGACCCCATCAAAGTTTTGCTGGAGGATCCCATGAGTTGTATGCCTCTGAGCCCCCTCTTCCATGCGGAGTTTACCCCATTCAGCAGCAGCAGCTTCTCTGCGTGATGACTATGTGGAGTTTGCACAAATGTTACCCTACCTAACACTAAATCTTCCCATTAACCAGTGCTTAGCACTAGTGATGCTCGGATACCCCTTTTTATTATTCGAGTTCGGTCGAATTCGAATAGTAAATTATTCGCGTTCGGTCGAATATTCAAATCGAATTTTTTTTACTATTCGATTCGACCTCGGACTTCGAGCTCACTATTCGAGTCGGTATTCAAGCTCATTATTCGAGCTGACTATTCGAATTGGCCTTAAATAGCTTCCAACACTTGTTTTGAGGGTGAATGATGCAAGAAACATCTTTTTTTCCAAGTAACAACAGCAAGTGATTATGTGGGGATGTTCCTTTAAAAAAAAAAGGTGGAAAGAGAAGTTGTGTCCAAAATTTTGTTCAGTACTGTATATACTTCTTCTTCTTCTTTATCTTCTATATCTTCTTCTTCTTCTTCTATATCTTCTTCTTCTATATCTTCTTCTATATCTTCTTCTTCTATATCGTCTTCTTCTTCTTCTTCATCTTCATCATCATCATCTTCTTCTTCATCTTCTTCTTCTTCTTCATCATCTTCTTCTTCTTCATCTTCTTCATCTTCTTCATCTTCTTCTTCTTCATCTTCTTCTTCTTCTTCATCATCTTCTTCTTCTTCATCTTCTTCATCTTCTTCTTCTTCATCATCTTCTTCATCTTCTTCTTCATCTTCTTCATCTTCTTCTTCATCTTCTTCATCTTCTTCTTCTTCTTCTTCTCCTTCTTCTTCTTCTTCTCCTTCTTTTTCTATATCGTCTTCTTCTTCTTCACTTATTTCTCTTTTATATTTTTTTTTTAAAGAAATGCAGCTATTTTTGAGCGTAATAAATAGCTGGTGGTGCACGCATGTTGGAAGCGCCATTGTATGTGCTCCCTGGCAGTGGAAACACACAGACAGCAGGAGGTAAATTCAGCAGCAGGAGGAGGAGGATGATTGTGTGGCAGCAGGCAGTCAATGAGGCAGGCAGCGAGACGAGACATAATAGGCTGTGGTACCTAGCGGTGGTACCAGGCCGTAAATACACAGCATGAGGTTCCAGACAGCGGTCGTGAAGCCCACATCATGTCCAATACACAACTGGGACAACACAGTTTTCAACCCGGACACCTCTAAAAATAATATCACACAGTATTAATAAAAAGTATATATAATTTTTTGGTTTTTTTAAAGAAATGCAGCTATTTTTGAGCGTAAAAAATAGCTGGTGGTGCACGCATGTTGGAAGCGCCATTGTATGTGCTCCCTGGCAGTGGAAACACACAGACAGCAGGAGGTAAATTCAGCAGCAGGAGGAGGAGGATGAGTGTGTGGCAGCAGGCAGTCAATGAGGCAGGCAGCGTGACATAATAGCCCTGGTACCTAGCGGTGATACCAGGGCTGTAAATAAACACAGCAGGAGGTCCCAGACAGCGGTCGTGCAGCCCACATCGTGTCCAATACACAACTGGGACAACACAGTTTTCCACCCGGGCACCTCAGAAAAATTAAACCTTTTTATTTTATTTTTTTGGTTTATTTGTTTTGTTTTTACAACAAATTACACAGACAGATATAGCTATTGTTTGACGTAATAGCTGGTGGCAGAGTGGCAGCAGAAGGTAATTCTGTGTACCCTGGCAGTGGGAAACACAGACAGACAGCAGCAGCAGCAGGAGGAATGGAGGAGTAGTGTGAGTGTGGCAGCCGGCCAGGCAGGCAGCGTGACATAATAGCCCTGGTACCTAGCGGTGATACCAGGGCTGTAAATAAACACAGCAGGAGGTCGCAGACAGCGGTCGTGCAGCCCACATCGTGTCCAATACACAACTGGGACAACACAGTTTTCAACCCGGGCACCTCAGAAAAATTAAACCTTTTTATTTTATTTTTTTGGTTTATTTGTTTTGTTTTTACAACAAATTACACAGACAGATATAGCTATTGTTTGACGTAATAGCTGGTGGCAGAGTGGCAGCAGAAGGTAATTCTGTGTACCCTGGCAGTGGGAAACACAGACAGACAGCAGCAGCAGCAGGAGGAATGGAGGAGTAGTGTGAGTGTGGCAGCCGGTTTATAATGGTTTATTTGTTTTGTTTTTTACTGAAAATTACACAGACAGATATAGCTATTGTTTGACATAATAGCTGGTGGCAGAGTGGCAGCAGAAGGTAATTCTGTGTACTCTGGCAGTGGGAAACACAGACAGACAGCAGCAGCAGCAGCAGGAGGAATGGATGAGTAATGTGAGCAACTATTGTTTGACGTAATAGCTGGTGGCAGAGTGGCAGCAGAAGGTAATTCTGTGTACCCTGGCAGTGGGAAACACAGACAGACAGCAGCAGCAGCAGGAGGAATGGAGGAGTAATGTGAGCAACTATTGTTTGACGTAATAGCTGGTGGCAGAGTGGCAGCAGAAGGAAATTCTGTGTACCCTGGCAGTGGGAAACACAGACAGACATCAGCAGCAGGAGGAATGGAGGAGTAGTGTGAGTGTGGCAGCAGGCCAGGCAGGCAGCGTGACATAATAGCCCTGGTACCTAGCGGTGATACCAGGGCTGTAAATAAACACAGCAGGAGGTCCCAGACAGCGGTCGTGCAGCCCACATCGTGTCCAATACACAACTGGGACAACACAGTTTTCAACCCGGGCACCTCAGAAAAACTAAACCTTTTTTTTTTTTATGGTTTATTTGTTTTGTTTTTTACTGAAAATTACACAGACAGATATAGCTATTGTTTGACGTAATAGCTGGTGGCAGAGTGGCAGCAGAAGGAAATTCTGTGTACCCTGGCAGTGGGAAACACAGACAGACAGCAGCAGCAGCAGGAGGAATGGAGGAGTAATGTGAGCAACTATTGTTTGACGTAATAGCTGGTGGCAGAGTGGCAGCAGAAGGAAATTCTGTGTACCCTGGCAGTGGGAAACACAGACAGACAGCAGCAGCAGCAGGAGGAATGGAGGAGTAGTGTGAGTGTGGCAGCAGGCCAGGCAGGCAGCGTGACATAATAGCCCTGGTACCTAGCGGTGATACCAGGGCTGTAAATAAACACAGCAGGAGGTCCCAGACAGCGGTCGTGCAGCCCACATCGTGTCCAATACACAACTGGGACAACACAGTTTTCAACCCGGGCACCTCAGAAAAATTAAACCTTTTTTTTTTGTTTTTTTAAAGGTAAATACAGGCAGCAGGGGCAGCTATTGTTTGACGTAATAGCTGGTGGCAGAGTGGCAGCAGAAGGTAAATCTGTGTACCCTTGGCAGTGGGAAACACAGACAGACAGCAGAAGGGCATTACACAGCAGCCCACTGTAGATGTAAAATGTGTGGCTGCAGGCGACGTAATAGTCAAAGTGAACCAGGCTGGCTTAGTGAGCAGGAGCCAGGAGGTGGTAAAGGGTGGTAAGGCACATTAACGATGGTTCTTCCGGTAGCCAGTTCATGTTCCCCTCTCGCCGACAACAGGGGCCAGGAACTCGCCTTCCACCCACGCCTGGTTCATCTTGAGAAACGTCAGTCTGTCCACAGACTTGTGAGACAGACGTGAGCGTTTCTCGGTGACCACGCCACCAGCTGCACTGAAGCAGCGCTCGGACAGCACGCTGGAAGGGGGACAGGACAGCACTTCCAGGGCGTACTGCGCCAGCTCGCTCCAGATCTCCAGGCGCTTGACCCAATACTCCATGGGATCAACAGGGGCATCGCTGTCAAGCCCGCTGTAGGACCCCATGTAGTCAGCCACCATTCGGGTCAGGCGCTGGCTGTGACCGGAGGAGGATGCTGCTGCATGCACCTCCTCTCTAGTCACTGCTGCCGGAGCCTCTACAGTCCTGTAGAGCTCGTTGCTGAGAGACAGCAGGTCTGTGGGGTGCTTGCTGCTGGATGCAGGCACCTGCTGCTGCCTCTGTGCTGGCTGGACAGTGGGGGTGGAAGGCAGGGGGAAGGCTTCCTCCAAGCGCTCAACAAGGGCCTGCTGCAAGCTCCTTATTTGTTGCGCTGGGTCTCCTCCTGCAGGCGGCAGGAACTGGCTCAACTTCCCCTTGAGGCGTGGGTCCAACATCATGCTGATCCAGATGTCCTCCCTCTGCTTCATCTGGATCACCCTGGGGTCCTTGCGCAGGCACGTCAGCATGTGCGCTGCCATTGGGAAGAGGCGGGCCACGTGTGCTGGGGCACATCGACGGCAGTGCTGTCCTCATCCTCCTCCTCTGCCGCCTCATCCTCTCTCCACCCCTGCACCAACTCAGCTGCGCTGTGCTGATCCCCCTCATCAGCAGCAAGGTCAGGGACCTCCACCAAGTCCTCCTCCTCCTCCCCCTCAGAGGTGGACTGTGCAGCTGCTTGCCGCTCCTGCTGGTCCAAGGCTGCCGCTCCCTGTTCCAGCAAAGCATCGAGGGCCCTGTTCAGCAGACAAACTAGGGGCACCCACTCGCAGACCATAGCATGGTCCCTGCTCACCATGTTAGTGGCCTGCAGAAAGGGAGCCAGCACTAAGCACACCTGCTGCATGTGCCTCCAGTCATCATCGGGGACGATGGACGGGATGTTGCTGGTCTTGTCCCTTCTCTGAGCGGCGGAAACAGTGGCCTGGGCAAGGTACTGGTTGACAGCGTGCTTCTGTTCAACCAGACGCTCCAACATCGCCAGGGTGGAGTTCCAGCGAGTTGGAACGTCAAGGATCAGCCGATGGCGTGGCAGCTCCAGCTCCTTTTGCACGTCTTCCAGGCTCGCACAGGCTGCAGCCGAGCGCCGGAAGTGACGCACAACGTTCCTTGCCATTTCCAGCAGTTCACCCATCCCCTGGTAGGTGCGCAAGAACTTCTGCACCACCAGGTTCAGCATGTGGGCAAGACAGGGGATGTGGGTCAGGTTTCCCCTGTCTATTGCGGCAACCAGATTGGCCCCATTGTCGGCCACCACCTCTCCGACTCTGAGGCCTCTGGGGGTCAGCCAAATCCTCTCCTGCTCCTGGAGTTTGGCCAACACATGGGTTGCCGTCAGTTTGGTCTTCCCAAGGCTGACCAAGTGCAGCAGCGCTTGGCAGTGGCGGGCCTTCACGCTGCTGCTGAGGCGGGGGGTTTGGCTAGGTGTGCTGGAGGATGGCAGAGGATCGGAGGAACCTGCTGCAGTTCCCCTGACCCTGCGGGGTGGCACCAACCACTGTGTTGCTGCTGCTGCTGTGCCCGCTGCTGCTCTCCCATCCTCACCACCTTCCACCAAGCTGACCCAGTGGACAGTGAAGGACAGGTAGCGGCCTGTCCCGAAGCGGCTGCTCCAGGAGTCCATGGTGACGTGGACCCTTTCACCAACCGCGTGCTCCAGCCCTCGCTCCACATTGGCCATCACAAAGCGGTGCAGTGCAGGAATGGCCTTGCGGGCGAAGAAGTGTCTGCTGGGGAGCTGCCAGTCTGGGGCTGCACAAGCAAGCAGCGCACGCATGTCGCTCCCCTCCTGCACGAGCGTGTACGGCAGGAGTTGGGAGCACATGGCCCGTGCCAGCAAGCCGCATGCGACGGCTGCTGGGAGGCAGAGCCCTAACCACCCCCTGGAAGGACTCGCTCAAAAGGCTCTGGCGTGGCCTTTTGCTTGCACGGGAATCAGCAGACACAGCAGAGGAGGCCACTGAGGACTGGCTGCCAGAACAGGCCTCAGTGTCGGCGGCAGGAGTTGCAGAGGGGGGAGGAGCAGTGCATTTCCGCACTCCTGCTGGTGCTGCTGGAGGAGCAGGAGGGCGGGTGGCTGCTGTTGCTGCTGCTGCTGCTGCTGCTGAAGGCTGTGCAGTGATGGGTGTGGTGCCACTGCCAGCACCAGATGCCTTCAGCCTCTGGAACTCCTCATGCTGGTGGAAATGTTTCGCAGCAAGGTGGTTGATGAGCGAGCTGGTGCTGAACTTTAAGGGGTCTGCACCTCTGCTCAACTTCCGCTGACAGTGGTTGCAAGTGGCGTACTTGCTGTACACTGTGGGCATGGTGAAAAATCACCAGATTGGTGACAAAAACAACCCCCTACGGCCTGGAGCCGCTGCTGCCTGTCTCCCTGTGGTGGTTGGGGCGGGGGCTTGGGTGCAGCTGGTGGTGGTACTGGCAGATGCTGCTGCTGCTGCTGCTGAGCCTGAGACACCAGCAGGCTGTGGGACCTGCCTACTGCTGCCAATGCTTGCAATGATGCGCCTCCTTGCAAGGCCCACAAGCGCATCCTCCTCCTCCTCCTCAGACCTGCTGATGATGACCCCAGGTGCTGGTGGTGGCGGCACCCAGTCTTTGTCTGTCACCACGTCATCATCATCATCATCATCCTCCCCCTCCTGAAACATGTCCTGCTGGGATGATGACCCCCCAAACTCCTCTCCTGATGCATGGATGGGCTGCTTGACTGTCGCCACAGTCTTGCTGTCCAATCCCTCCTCCCCCAAAGTGCCCATCAGCATCTCCTCCTCAAAATCGCCAACAACAGCAGACAATACCCTGATGGTGCCTGGGGTCAAAAGACTGCTGAGTGACAGGTCGGCGACTGACAGTGAACTGGCCTCCTCCCCAGGCCCTGCTGGGCGGCTGCTGCAAACAAGGGTGGTGGTGGTGGTGAGGGTGGAGGCCTCGGATGCAGAGCTGATGGCGAGCTGCTCATCCTCCGTCATCAGTTGCACCACAGTGTCTGCATCCTTTTCCTCAATGGGACGTTTCCGACCCAGCTGGAGGAAAATCGGAGCAGGTGCTACACGCTGCTGCTGCTGCTGTGTCTCTGCAGCGTGAGTTGCAGATGCTCCTGCTGGGCGGTGCCCAAGGCGTCCACGGCCAGTGACTATAGGAGGAATGTTAGCCACTGACGCTGCTGCTGCTGCTGCGGAACTGTGCATGGTGGCGCGGCCGCGGCTTGCCACAATGCTGCTCCCTCTCCTCCTGATTCCCTTGCTGCCCTTCCCCTTGCCCAAACTGCGCTGGCTGCCACTTCCAGACATCTTAGATGTTTTGGGCGTAAACACAAAAGTTTTTAAAAAGGGCGGGTGAAAAGTGGGGTACTTTAATGGAGTGGGTTGGTGGGTGAGGTGACACTAATCACTAAGTGATTAGATCGCTAACTGATTAGTACAGTACAAATACAAAATACAATAATCGGTAATCAGTAAGTGTGAACAGTGAACAGTGAGTGTGTCCCCTAGTACACTAACTAGAAAATACCATAATCAGTAGTAATCACTCAGATTCAGTAGAAGGAAATAGAGTATGTGTACACTACAGACAGTGAGTGCACGCACGCGCACACACGCGCAGGAGCTAGCCTATGAACAGTGACTGAGTGAGTGTCCCTAGTACAGTAGTAACAGTCAGGAAGTACAACTAGAAATTACAATAATCAGTAGTAATCACAAGGAAATAGAGTGTGTGTACACTACAGACAGTGAGTGCACGCACGCGCACACACGCGCAGGAGCTAGCCTATGAACAGTGACTGAGTGAGTGTCCCTAGTACAGTAAGTAAGTAGTAACAGTCAGGAAGTACAACTAGAAATTACAATAATCAGTAGTAATCACAAGGAAATAGAGTGTGTGTACACTACAGACAGTGAGTGCACGCACGCGCACACACGCGCAGGAGCTAGCCTATGAACAGTGACTGAGTGAGTGTCCCTAGTACAGTAGTAACAGTCAGGAAGTACAACTAGAAATTACAATAATCAGTAGTAATCACAAGGAAATAGAGTGTGTGTACACTACAGACAGTGAGTGCACGCACGCGCACACACGCGCAGGAGCTAGCCTATGAACAGTGACTGAGTGAGTGTCCCTAGTACAGTAGTAACAGTCAGGAAGTACAACTAGAAATTACAATAATCAGTAGTAATCACAAGGAAATAGAGTGTGTGTACACTACAGACAGTGAGTGCACGCACGCGCACACACGCGCAGGAGCTAGCCTATGAACAGTGACTGAGTGAGTGTCCCTAGTACAGTAAGTAAGTAGTAACAGTCAGGAAGTACAACTAGAAATTACAATAATCAGTAGTAATCACAAGGAAATAGAGTGTGTGTACACTACAGACAGTGAGTGCATGCACGCGCACACACCCGCAGGAGCTAGCCTATGAACAGTGACTGAGTGTCCCTCCCTAGTACAGTAAGTAGTAACAGTAAGTACAACTAGAAATTACAATAATCAGTAATCAGAAGGAAATAGTGTGTGTACACTACAGTGCATGGCGCACGCACACACACACGGTCACACGCAGGAGCTATGAACAAACAGTGACAGTGAGTGTCCTAGTACAGTTATATAACTACAATACAAAATACAATCACTCAGTACTAGTAAAGGACAGCAGAAATACTGGTATAGATGAGAAATAAACAGGACAGGAGAGAACAGCTGAGCTGCCCACACAGGCAGGCCCTGAGGCCTAAAGTTGTGTAAGCTTGCCTGCAGCAGCTGGCTCTCTAGTAACACACAAGCTATTAACTAAAATACAATGTCTATCTAACTAACAACAATATAGGTGTATATAGGAGGTGTATGTGAGCAAAAACGCTAGGTGAATGACCACAAGAAAGCTCTTGCTAAGCCAAAGCACAAAGGAGCAGATCTCTCTCTGTACAAAGTCAGGCAAGGACGGAAAAACGGAACATGGCGGCCGCTATTTATAGGGTAGGGGCTGACCATGTTCCCCCTCTGTGATTGGCTGCCGTCAGAGGGCCTGGGAGCCCTCTGATTGGCTCTGAGGACATCAATCTGGGCTATGACGCTATTCGAGCTCGGTATTCGAGCTGGAATAGCGCTGTTAGCTCGAATAGCGCGAATAGTGAATGTGCTATTCGAGTTTACTCGAATAGCCCATTCGAATATCTCTAGCTATTCGGAGCTCGAATACCGAGCTCGAATAGCTGAAAAAGAGCTCGAATATTCGAGCTACTCGAATATTCGAGCTCTGTTGAGCACCACTGCTTAGCACTAAACCTTTCTGGAGAAGAACATTTCTGCCAGGATTACCAGATGCATTACAAACATTACTTTTGTTTATTTCTATTTGTGTTTCTCTTGCTGACTAATTGTGTCCTGGTGATTTCCATATCTGTGAGTGGAAGTGGTAAAAAGGGAACAGCTACAAAGAAACAGCACAACTTTGTAAAACATTTCACGTGCCAAGTTCCTCTTAGATGCTGATAGTCCCTGAAGATATACAGTAAATGAAACACTCACTCACTGCAAATTATGCACCCACCATGTCTGAAAAATCATAACTAGATGCAGACCAGATAGGAAAGGTTATTTTTGATAATGTTAAATGAAAATATGGCTTATTTCTGTAAAGGTTCTCATTGATGCATTTCGTGGTATGTACAAAGAAAAATTAGTTTCAACTGTACATTTTTCTTTTCAAGAATTACTCCTGCAGAGAGACTTCTTCAGTTCTCCAGGAGATTCCCATCCACTTAAATTATTAACAGCTGCATAGTTGTATCAATTAGCCAGTCTTTTTTGGCTGAAGTAAGTACATTTCCAGTACTTATAAAATGCCTAGGAATCTCATTAGTCAGGACATTTTCCCACCATTAAAAGTATGTAGCTACGTTACATGACTCAGCAGCTCAAAATAAGCTTGCTTTCCAAGCAGTGCGATAGGACTGACATGGCAGTCAGGGAGCAACGTAAAGGGGACCTTTAGTAAACATAACATAATTAATAAAATTTCTTTCCCCCCCCCCTTTTATTGTTTTCTGTGTCCTACTGGAGAAGTATTCTCCTCAATTCTCTGGATCCCTCTTGTTATTTGTATTCCTTCTTGGGAGACTTCCCCTCCTTCTTGTCATGTTAACACCTGAGACTCTGCAATGGACTTATTACAGAAACAGAAAGTAATGAACATTTCCCACAAAGGGGATGCAGACAACAATAAAGATCTGAGAATTGTAACGATTGTGGAATTCTCTCCGTGATCAGCGCACAAGACGTGCGCTGACACTGTGGAAATCCTCCACAAGCGTATAATTTGCGGGAACCCAGCAAAAGGTGCAAGGCACCTGTAGAGGGAAATTCCTGTCGACAGGGGGAGCTGTGGAGTGCAGAGGAACAGCTCCTCTGCCCTGCCACACACGCCAGATAGGAATTGCACGAAGGGACGGAACGCAGGGCAAGATAACCCTGAAAGAGAGAGTAAAGTGACAGATTGTATGTGTGTGCACCAAACTAGTCGCCAACCTGCGACGGTGCATACACAACAGCAGATAGGAAGCAGGAACGCAATCGCGAGAGAGGCGATTGCCAGAGGTGACACAAGGCTACAGCAAGGCAGAGCACAAGAGTAGCAAAGGCACAGCAAATCATACAATGAGGAGATACGGAAAATAACAAACGCTAGCTAAACGCGAACACCGCACTCATTCGCAACAGTGCATGCGTTTATGCGCGGTCCCCGCGTGATAAGCACAACAGAGACAAGTACGCGTAACTAACCACCAACAGACAAACACGCAACAGAGGATGCGAGCGCTTGCTTAACGGTTACCTCACCGAGCCTCCAGCAAGCGTTCGTAGCAGACAAGACAGACACACGAAAACATGAACAAGCAAGAGATAGGATCCACAGCACTAGCGAAAGGGGCTAGTGCGATCCAGGAAGACAGAACAGAAGGATCCACAGCGCTAGCGCAGGATGCTAGTGCGATCCAAGTACAGAGTAGCAGAACAGAAGGATCCACAGCACTAGCGCAAGAGGCTGGTGCGATCCAGGGAAACAGATCAGAAGGGGCTATTAGTAACAACCGCTGTTCAGGTTAGCACCCAGACACACAGAACGATTTCCTGTCGACCACCGCTGGGACAGGACAATCGCAACAGACAAACAAAACAGATAAGCAATCCTAACTGCACTAGGGAAACTTGCCTAGTGCCGTCCCAGGAATTACTCTAGACTAATCTTTAAACAAAGAGCAAGGCTGACACTCCAGGCGAGTGTTACACAGGACTAACTCTTATGACCAACAACTTACTGTGGGAAACATAGCTCTTTATAGAGCAAGCCCACAAGGGATGTGGCTAGGCAATTTGCATTACAAACGTATGCAAATTCCTCAGCAGCAAGCTGCACAACTGACAAAAGGTCTCTCTTCCAGAGACCTGCAGAATGCAGACCTGAACAGTGGTCAAAAGGCTGCCTGCCTGCGCAGGCAGCCACGCGGATCCTCACAAGAATGTTCTAAGCCTTCATTTAATCCTGAAGATTGGCTTTGGCTGAACCAAGGCTTTTGGAGGAGGCGCCAATAGAGGAAAAATATTATTTTGGGTTTTGGAGTTAGCAATTCAAGCAGTTCTTTACACTTCCTATTGCTTTTCCTAAATGTTTATTTTTACTTTCTTTAAAAGTTCACCCAAAGGTATGTAATTAGCTATTTAACAAGCCTCCAGAATCGATAAAGAAAAAAATATTAACCTTTGTGCAGAATCTGCCATGATTGTAAATGTCAGTCCCACCTAATAGAAATGCACAAGCAGGTTATGGATAATTATATGAATGCAGGCATTTGGGAATTCAGAAATCTCTTAGCTCTTTATTGCAGTTATACAGTAGGTTAGGCTTGTGCAATTATGTATCTGTTTTTAAAGAGCAAAATAATAATTTGTTTCTTTCAGCGCAGTAAACTTTTATAATTCCATAAAGAAATTTGAAATGGTAAAAATGCCAGTAATATATAGCTATGGATCTATGGCTCTAGAAACTCTGTGTCGGTAGGCATGGGTTCGAATCATTGTGTGTTCTATGATCAAGCTGAATTCTTATTTAAACTGTTAAAGGAGTTTTTCACATTCAGCTAAAACTTTGAAACCCTTTGAAGTAGTATGGAGGAGCTCCGCCTCAGACGTGCTCTGATCAATTGTTCTCAACCAGCTGTGCTTGCAGTAGTATAGAAAGGCTTGGCTTTCAGCTCTAAAGAATCTGACATAACTCATGTCTCAGAAACCTATTGATTTAACAAGCTGCATTGCTTTTTCAACCATGGTGGGAGGTATTTTGCCTTTTAAATTTAAGGTGAAGCTTCCGTACCTATTGACTCTTCCCACTGCAACTGCAGCTTTCATTTTTCTTTTACTTTTAGCTAAAAGTGGGTGACTCATTTAATTTGCAATCACTATAGTAATGCTTGAGGATAAAAGCAGTTTATAGAGCGTGTGTTCACTCCTTAGGGATTATAGGCAGCAGAGTTAGGATAAGTATACATGAGCATCAAACTCTGAAACAAGCTGAAGACAGCAAGGAGAATGGAAGAGTTTAGGGAAATGGACTGCTTTCATAATGTATTGTGCAGTGATGCAGTGATTGTACTTGTGATGCATTTGCTTTGTGCTTGAAATGCATTATTGCCTACAGCAGAAGAGTGCAGCTGAAGGATGAGAGATTAGGACATGATGCATTTAAAAAAAATTACAAAAGGAAACGCAGGTATTTCAAAATTAAAACACAACTTTTAAGTCTCTCCAAAAATACATCATAGTGACCAAGCAGCTCGTGGGTGACTCAAAACCACTAGGAAAGTATAGGGGACCAAAAAAAGACAGAAAAGCCCTTCTACCAAAAAGCAATGCTTAGCATGATTTGCCTTCTTAAAACAGAAGGTACTTGCGATAATTCAGCTGTGATTACCCACAATGCACCACTACTGAATATGAGTGTCAGGAACCGGCCCGCGGCACGCCTGCGTATACGGTTCCCGACTGCGGGTTTGACCAGATTAAGCGGGGAACAGCCTTATTTAAGCTACAACCAAGGCTGGAACCCCTCAAACACTTCCCACTACCACCACTAGCGTTGCTAGACACGTTCACTCAGCTATCGAGTGCTCAGCGCGCACTCCGCGTTTTCGGATTTGGGTCAGCTTTGCGCTTAGGCCAAATACGGGAACGCCACGCACCCACACACACACACAGTTGCAATCTTACACTGTCGTGAAGCAAAGACCCACTAACAGTCGTTCCGAACGATACTGTTAGCCACTCTGCTGTCGCTACTCGCACTGGCGTTGTTCGTACGTTGGGTCAGCTGCGCGCTTAGGCCAACGTATGACAAACGCCCCCACACACAATGCAATTACAATTTCATACGGTAGTGTTGCTCAAGCGTACAATTAGGCATGAACTTATACACGGTTACACTTCAGTCTCTTCTAGGCTATGAGTGTTAGTTTAGTACGGCAGAAGTCAAACTTATTAAATAATAATTTAATATTCTAGAAAAACATAGAACAGTGCAGAACTTAATATATACAAAAAGATTACAAAAAACAAAGTAAAAATAGTTACAAGATAAAAGTTACAAAGATAACACACACGGATATTTGCGTAAAAATAAACGGGGGAAAAAAAGAACGTTACCAGCTTAGGTTAGAACGTTGTTTGACGGGAGGACGCCGTTTCGACCAGGAGTCGCGATCCTCCCTAGCTATTCGCTACCTCCGAGAGAAGATACCGGTGGCTGTCCTGGGCCACCTTAAATAGTCTGAAGTGTCCCCTGGGGCATTTAATGTCCAGCCCCCAGGAACTAATGCAGTTTCCCTGTTTGTGACATCACCGAACACTTGTCATAATCCTTCTTGTGATATGCAAACTTCAAAGGGGTTCCTGCTTTAGCTTCTTGAAGTTTGCAGAATTCAATAGGTGAGATTGTATCCTATCAGACATCAAAAAAGCTTCCTCCACATTATTTCCTTGGGTAAAGTGTATATTAGCACATACATGAAAAGATTGCCTGTAGACAGAGGCAGACAATCACACCTGGGACCGTAGATCAAAAGTGACTGCTAGTGGCTTAATGAGGTGCTTCCTTGCCTATTGAAGGTGACTGGTCGTATTCGCTGAAGACCTCTTTAGATGCAAATGTAGGTCTTTGAAGTTCCCTGACTATGTCCTGATTGGTATAATGGGACAATAGGGCTTCTAATTAGCTCCCTGCTCTCCGAGGAACTGAGGGTAATTGTATTCCACACTGTCACACAGACAAGTACAGCTTCCCCCAAAGCCAGATGATGACTCATACATACGCATCTGAAGTACAGTACATAGCAGTCAGACAGGCAAATGAAAATATTATCCTTATATCATAAGCACCCCAGTATATTCCTGACACGCCCCCTCTTCCAAATGGCGCCGGCAGATGATTCTAATGAATCGTCCTGCCAAAGCCGACACTGACGGCCGGGCCTGGGGGGGTAATACCTTAGCTCCAAGCTACAGGACTGGAAAGCTAGGTCAGGTTGCTGCAATGTGTCATTGCCCCTGACAACCTGACGTAACCAACCAGGGGAATGAGGGTCAGTGACACCCGTGAATTCGCGACCATAAAGACAGTGCTGCAGCTGGGGGAGGGTTCCAACCGTCGCTACAGGCACTTTCTCTATAGTGGCAGGAGCTATCTCTCGGTCCCTTTGGGGATCGATTATCTGCTGGTCTGCCTCTTCCCCTTCGGACAGCTCCGAGGGAATAACTTCCCAGGACCCTCTCAGCCCGCCCCTCCCAGCTGGTGACCTGCTGGCTAGCCCCCTGAGCTCTTCCAGGCTGCTGTCAAATCGAACAGCCCCAGAGAGCTCAGTGCTGCCTGTCACACATTCCAGGAAGGCTGCAGACGGAGAGGCTCCTGGGCCCTGCAGGCCAGGTTCCGGATTGGATGTGGCTGACCCAGCAACATTTGCCACTTCAGTGGACAGTCCCTCTGCTGTAGACTCGCTAGCGCTGTGGGTTACCACTGCAGCGGAGGGAGCGTCCACATTACACGTATCATAAACCACATCACCTTTGGTCTGGAAACCATCTGAAGGGGAAGGATCTGGCCTAGTGCCATCTGCCCCTTCAGTGGACAGTCCACCTGCTGCAGCCCAGTGAGCGCCGCTGGTTACTCCTGCAGCTGACGGAGTGTCCACATGACACACAGCATTATGTAGTACAACACATATGACATCAGCATTATCAGTCCTACATATATTGTCATTTGGGACATCACATAAAACATCCACATTATCTGTATCATTACACACATTGCTACTCAGCACTTCACAAGTAGCATCAACAGTTCTTGCATCGATCGCCTCGATAGTCCGTGCGTCACAAATGACATTATCAATTTCTGCATTCTTTGTATCAACATGTCCCACTCCAGGCCTAGGCACTGGAGACTCACTAGGGCTGGCTCCTAGCATACAGTCCATAGCCCCTGGGGCCTCGCCAGCATTCCCCACTTGCACAGCATTATCAAACAGTACCTTGCAAGAGTCCCGAACTTCTGCTGGGGAGGCGGGCTCCACAGGGTTTGGAGCAGGCTCATACCGGGCCACTAACCGTCCCAGGTCAGTACCCAGCAAAACGTTGGTGGGGATTTTGTCGGTTACCCCAACTTCTTTCAATCCGCTGCCGGCCCCCCAATCCAGGTGGACCAAGGCGGTGGGTATGGCTGATGTGACACCCCCAATTCCTCTGACAGCAATCATTTTCCCAGGTATGTACTGCTCTGGGTTCACAAGCTGGGGATGTATGAGAGTCACTTCTGCTCCAGTGTCTCTCAGCCCAGTGGCAACTGTACCCCCAACCGTGACACGCTGCAGATTCTCTGCATAGCCAGTGGAATTTCTGGTAGCACACAAAGCAGTTGGGACTTCACTGAAGTTTGAGGCCTCACTGGATTTTGGGGCCTCCTTCTTCCTCTCTGGGCAAGTCGTGCTGATATGACCCACCCTGTCGCATACAAAGCATTTCCGGGTGTCAGTGGTTGGTTGCCTGAATCCAGGAGACAGCGGTGCTTGCCTCCTCTGGGTGCTGGGGGACACAGGTTTAGCAATCTGTTCTCCCCTCCAGCTGGGCGTAGTAGTCCTCCGGGACTCAGGTGCTCTATGGGCGGTGTAGGAATCGGCCATTTCCGCAGCCTCATCCACTGTCTTTGGTTCTCGATCCAGCACAAACAGCCGGACCTCAACAGGACAGGTGTGTAGGAACTGGTCTTTTATCATCAGCTCCTGCAGGGCATCCAAGGTTTTGACTGACAGTCCTTTTAACCACTGCTGGAAGGCAGTGCGCAGGTTGCACGCGTGATCCAGGTAACTGTCATTAGGACCTCGCTGCACTGTCCTGAAACGTTTGCGATACACCTCTGGCGTGAGGTGGTATCGCGCAATAATGGCTTTCTTAATTGCCTCAAAGTCTGTTTCTTCCTCCTGGGGGAGACTCACAAACGCCTCCAGGGCCTTGCCTCTCAGCCCTGGTGTGAGGTATCTTGCCCACTGCTCACGGGGCACCCCATACTGCCGACAAGTCCTTTCAAACCCCTGTAGGAAAGTGTCTATGTCAGAGTCCTTGTCCATAGCGGGGAACTTATCCAGGGGGATTCTGTGGACTCGCTCACCTTCGCGTTCTGCGGGTCCAGCAGACCGGTTCTGCTGCTGAAGTTTAGCCAGCTCCAGCTGGTGCTGCCATTCAGCTCTTTCCCTCTCGGCCTGGAGTCGCTGTGCAACTTGTTCCCTCTCGGCTTGGTGTCGCTGTGCAGCTTGTTCCCTCTCGGCCTGGAGTCGCTGTGCCGCTTGTTCCTTCTCTGCCTGTCGGTGCAGCAGGATTAGCTTTAGGCGCAGTTCAGGATCAGCCGAGTTCAGTAGTTGTAGATCAGCTTCCAGAGATGTCATCTCCGTGTTCGGTGGATCATCCAGGACATCGTCTCCACTCGCATTCTGTGGCGGGAGCGATTCCTCCTCTGGCGTGTCGTGAGCTGCATCCGCTGACGTTGAAGCACGGGCTCGCTCTGCCTCATCATGCTCCTCGAGCGTACGAACTAACTGCTCCTTAGTCTGGCCGCTCACCGTCTCGATGCCTTTGTGCTCACACAGATTGAGTAGTATCTCTTTGTTTTGCCTTGCATAGCTGGATGCTTTCTGAGCCATCGTGTTGCAAAA
Source organism: Hyperolius riggenbachi (assembly GCF_040937935.1). Lineage (NCBI taxonomy): Eukaryota > Metazoa > Chordata > Amphibia > Anura > Hyperoliidae > Hyperolius > Hyperolius riggenbachi. Next base: position 242,977,734 of record NC_090646.1, read on the forward strand.
AATAAAAAGAAAAAAGGGGGGAAGGGAAAGCAAACACCAAGTGTGTATCTTCGAACAAAAAAAAAAAAAACGTATATAGATTCTGCACTGAGTAGACTTCTGTAGGCTAGTTGCTTCTAGCAAGCTTCCAGCCTTTAGTATTCAGAATAGCGAGCTAAACTGCGTACTAATGTACTAAACGATCCCACCACTGCCAGCCAATTATGTCAGGAACCGGCCCGCGGCACGCCTGCGTATACGGTTCCCGACTGCGGGTTTGACCAGATTAAGCGGGGAACAGCCTTATTTAAGCTACAACCAAGGCTGGAACCCCTCAAACACTTCCCACTGCCACCACTAGCGTTGCTAGACACGTTCACTCAGCTATCGAGTGCTCAGCGCGCACTCCGCGTTTTCGGATTTGGGTCAGCTTTGCGCTTAGGCCAAATACGGGAACGCCACGCACCCACACACACACACAGTTGCAATCTTACACTGTCGTGAAGCAAAGACCCACTAACAGTCGTTCCGAACGATACTGTTAGCCACTCTGCTGTCGCTACTCGCACTGGCGTTGTTCGTACGTTGGGTCAGCTGCGCGCTTAGGCCAACGTATGACAAACGCCCCCACACACAATGCAATTACAATTTCATACGGTAGTGTTGCTCAAGCGTACAATTAGGCATGAACTTATACACGGTTACACTTCAGTCTCTTCTAGGCTATGAGTGTTAGTTTAGTACGGCAGAAGTCAAACTTATTAAATAATAATTTAATATTCTAGAAAAACATAGAACAGTGCAGAACTTAATATATACAAAAAGATTACAAAAAACAAAGTAAAAATAGTTACAAGATAAAAGTTACAAAGATAACACACACGGATATTTGCGTAAAAATAAACGGGGGAAAAAAGAACGTTACCAGCTTAGGTTAGAACGTTGTTTGACGGGAGGACGCCGTTTCGACCAGGAGTCGCGATCCTCCCTAGCTATTCGCTACCTCCGAGAGAAGATACCGGTGGCTGTCCTGGGCCACCTTAAATAGTCTGAAGTGTCCCCTGGGGCATTTAATGTCCAGCCCCCAGGAACTAATGCAGTTTCCCCGTTTGTGACATCACCGAACACTTGTCATAATCCTTCTTGTGATATGCAAACTTCAAAGGGGTTCCTGCTTTAGCTTCTTGAAGTTTGCAGAATTCAATAGGTGAGATTGTATCCTATCAGACATCAAAAAAGCTTCCTCCACATTATTTCCTTGGGTAAAGTGTATATTAGCACATACATGAAAAGATTGCCTGTAGACAGAGGCAGACAATCACACCTGGGACCGTAGATCAAAAGTGACTGCTAGTGGCTTAATGAGGTGCTTCCTTGCCTATTGAAGGTGACTGGTCGTATTCACTGAAGACCTCTTTAGATGCAAATGTAGGTCTTTGAAGTTCCCTGACTATGTCCTGATTGGTATAATGGGACAATAGGGCTTCTAATTAGCTCCCTGCTCTCCGAGGAACTGAGGGTAATTGTATTCCACACTGTCACACAGACAAGTACAGCTTCCCCCAAAGCCAGATGATGCCTCATACATACGCATCTGAAGTACAGTACATAGCAGTCAGACAGGCAAATGAAAATATTATCCTTATATCATAAGCACCCCAGTATATTCCTGACAATGAGCCTTATCAAACCCTGCCATGTACTGAGGAGGACCAAAAGTCTGAAACAGGTTGTCTGCGTGTGGGGTTGATGTGGCTCGGTAAAAGTTTAAGCTATAGGCTTGCTATACACTGGTTTCAGGGGCATAAAGAGATAATTTGCATACTCATTAGCGGGGCATTGTGGGTAACCACAGATGTCCACTTTAAGCTGAATTATTGCAAGTACCTTCTCCTTTAAGGAGGCAAATCACGCTAAGCAAAAATACATCCAGAACTCAAAACAGAAATGCTCGTGCTATGACATTGGCAGCTGACTGCCACTTATTTAGCTTTATCTAAGTAGCATCAGGAAACATTCTTCATCCTGCAAACATAAGGGGAAGTTGTTATGATAAAAATATGGCACAGGTATTGCTATTTTCTATTTTCTACAGGCTGTTTCCTGGCTAACTACCCTGTCTTCTCTTTTGTTAGTGAATCATGGACTGAGAACAAGTTTAAAACCATATTAACAATCTCAATAAAAAAAGAAGTCATATTAGCAATCTCACTTGCCTGTTTTTTAGTATAATGTATATTCCTAAATCTGGCTCTGAATATGCCGAATCTTCCACTTCAAGCTTAGTGAAAACTCCATATTAAGCTTGACTATTATTCTCTCTTGTTCGTTATTGGCCACATATATAAAAATCTATCTGTACATTCTTAATGCTGACTTACTAACAACTTTGTAATATGGATATGGATAAGACTAGAGTGGACACATTTGAATGTATTACTTCTGGCTTTTATTGCAGCTTGTGTTGCCGGTATTTTCATTTTACACCTGCCCACAAACAGGCTGCCCAGTATATTCCTCCCTGCAGACACATGTTAGAGTAAGATACAAGCTCATATTGTCTGTAGGAGCCCAGGCCACTTCGCATATTGGCTGGCCAGAACCTGAAGTAGCCAGACTTTAGGATCTGGCTATAGCATATATTTTTTTTAGGTAAACCGTAATCCTACATAGACATTTGTAAACTGGCCTATAACTCCCTGCACAAAACTCTGTTTAATCTACATCAGCCAAAGCAGGGGTGTTGCTTGGATCCCAAACATCTGGGCACCAATGGGGAGAAAAATGTGCATTGTGAATATTCTGGGCATGGTTATGACAGTTTATGTATGATGGATATGCACAGATTCTGATTGGTTACTTAAAGCATCTGTTCCACTTTTGTACCTGATTTGCTCTTATTTTCTCAAACTAGTTTTGATAAATCTGTTCTAGCAAACTTTAGTACAAACCTCCAACTTGTTCTTACCTGTTAATCAAAATCTGCTGCTCTTTATGTCACATGTAGGTGTTTTGTGCATTAGAGTAGGTGTCTTCTAGCTTAGTGTTTTCAAGTGCAAAACACAAATCAGTTTATGTTTAACTGCTTGCTGACCGCTCCACGCTGATTGGCGTAAACGTGGCAGCAACACCAGGACCGCTCCATGCTGATTGGCGTGAACATCCTTCTATGGGGCTAGCAGGAGATTGCGCATGCTGACGGCGGTGATCACCTCTCTGATACTGTTAGAGGGCGAAACCACCATTTAATTAGCCCGTACATCGCTGTGATATATCAATCACGCTGATTTGCTGGCAGGGAGGGAGGGAGGGGACAATATAAAATAAATAAAAAAAATAGGCAAATTTGTTTTAAAAAAAAATCAAATAAATATTTATATAAAAAAAAATAAAAAACTGGGGAGCGATCAGACCCCACCAACAGAGAGCTCTGTTGGTGGGGAGAAAAGGGGGAATCACTTGTGTGCTGAGTTGTGCATCCCTGCAGCTAGGCCTTAAAGCTGCAGTGGCCATTTTAGTAAAAAATGTCCTGGTCACTAGGGTGGTTTAACACCACGGTCCTCAAGAGGTTAAGATCAGACGTCTTGAGTTTCACAACAATAATAGACTGTTTAGCCAACAGATTGCACTGCAATTAATGTACTATGACTCCAAGTCACACTTCAGTGGACAAATAGCATTATTTTTTGTGAAAGTCTTCCAATACCCAGAAAGCCTTTGCTCTAACAAATACTTGCTTTTCCAATGCCAAATGGAGGGGATAATCACTGTTAGCCAGATGCACCTAATAAAATGAGGCTTAAGAGCATAACAGTCATCCGCATTATGATCTGTGCTTGTATCTAACATATTTCAGGCCATATTCCTTATAAATATCTCCCTGGCTCTTCACATGCTCTTTGCATTTAAATTGGTAAATGTCATATCTGGAGAAAAACATTGCACTAGATTGGCAGCATTCAGTTTCAGTATGCAAAGAGCTGGATGCTTTTTTTAAAACAATCATTTCAATTTGACAGAACAAATCTTGGGCATAATGGTGCCAGTCACTTACATGAGATATCTGATGTATGTTATGTGAGCAACAAATGTGTTTTCATCATGTCACTGTTTAGTGTATGGCTCTCTTTCTTTTGTACATCCATTACACAATTTGTAATTTAACAAAAACATAAATCTAATTTTTAGAACAATGTTGTAATATGATTACATATAACTTGCAAAGTTTCACTACGGTACTATATATTCTTTTTATATTAGCTGTAATCAATTCCTTATGCATATTGGTATTATTATGGTGTACATTTCAGCAAGACATGTAAAATAATTATAGCACATTTCAAGCAGAAACTTGATTATTCAGTTTTAGCCAAAAACAAATCACTTAATCTAAGATATTTATGCAATGCATTGTATATAGTGTGTAATGACGTTATTACCATAAGCAATAAGCAATATTTTACAATTTTTATTTAAAATTACAGTTCTAGAAAGCATGTACCAGATATATTTATCTTCACCATATTTATTACTTAAGATGCTATATTTGCTATAATTTTAGTTCAAAGTTGGATATTTGAAGTGGTTCAGCAGTGTAATACTAGGTGTTAGTATAAACGCCTGTATTCATCACATTGTAGATGCCCTTACAGAATGAATAGTCATTTAACCCCCTCCCAACTGCCTAACACCAATTGGCGGTGGGAGGGTGGCAGTCCCAGGACCAGCTAACACCAAAAGGTGCCAAGTCCCGGGGCAGGGTTTTACAGGGGATTGCACGCTGATGCGCACGCAGCCCCGCTTGAGTGACGGAGCTCCCCTCCATCATCAGTCAACCGGCGACTGCTAGCAGACTGTTAGATGGCAAAACCACCATCTATTTACATTGTACAGTGCTGTGATCTACGGCAGCTCTGTACTGGGGACAGCAGTGTTACTTGGCTGTCCCCTGGAGATGTTCCGATCGTGATCCCCTCCCATAGGCTGATGCCTATGAGACAAGATTGCAGTGATTGGCTGGCGGGGGGAAATAAATACTAAAATGGACAGATTGATTTAAAAAAATACAAATAAAAAAAATGAACAGATATTGCACCAGTGAAAAGGGGGGGGGGGGGGTGGGAATTCACTTGTGTGCTAAGTTGTATGGTTCTGCAGCGAGCTATTAAAGCCGCAGAGCACTAAATTGTACAAAATAGCCTGCTCACTAGGGGTGTGTAAGTCTATGGTCCTGAAGTGGTTAAAATACAAATGTGAGGCTAGGTTCACAGTGGGGTGTTGCTTTGTGTTCCCTGTGTAATAGGAACACAGCACAACAGAACAAAAACATTTGTACCGCATATTATGGCCACATTACGTCACATACAGTGAAGCATACAGACTGTGAAAGTATGCATTACTGTATCTGTTCAAATGTGCGTTTAACGGTAACTCACTGCAGCAGTGCGTTACCTGTTGTGCTAGCTGGCTCCTCGCTCAATCTTGGGTTGTCGATATACCAAAAATTTATACTGTACATCAGACTGAGTACATCAGACTGAGTACTGTCACTGGTGCTGCAAACAGTTGTAATTTGAATATCCTTTTAGATCATCAATAGAAGTCTGCTTAGTGTGGTTGGCCTTCTTAAAGCTAATGGGAATCCAGGATTAAGTAAAAAAAGTCAGATACTCACCTATGAGCCTTCCCTGTCCTCTCCCGGGGCCCTCAGTGCTGCGCTTGCTCCCCTTTTCCAATCCCCCACCGTGGGGATTTCAGAAGTCTTCAGGAGTCCAGTCCTCCCGAAGACAGGCGGCTCCATACTGTGCATGCACGAGTGCGACATAGAGGGCACTCGCGCGTGCACAGTGTTGAGCGGCCCGTCTTCAGGAGTACTCGGGCTCCTGAAAAATTTCCGAAGCCTCCCTTCGGCGGGGGAACAGTGGTAATTGACCGAAACGGTCGAATACCACTACCGTGGAGCCAGCGCAACAGCTGGGACTGGGAGAGGAGAGGGAAAGCTCTATGGGACCCAGAGTGTCCCTCTCCTTAGGTGAGTATCTGACTTTTTTTATTTATAAATGGGTTCCCATTCACTTTAAAACAGCAGGTATTTGTGATAATTCAGATTTAAGTGTGTAACTGTGGTTACCCACAATGCACACTGCGGAATATGCAAATTATCTTTTTATGCCCCTGAAGCCAGGCTTACATCCAGAAGCGCTGGTGTATAGGAAGCCTACAACTTAAAATTTTACAGAGCAACGTCATCAACCCAACATGCAGACAGCTTATTTTGGGCTGTTTGTCCTCCTCAGTGCATGACAGGGATTGATATGGCTCTATGGCATAGGGCTTGGACCAAAACAACAGAATACCCAATAGCAGTCTGCAAATTAAAGTGGAAAGTTACTGTTTTATTCACGTTGCATTGCAAGGTCTAGTATAACTGACAAGTGTTCTATAATTTTAGTTTTAGTAACTGGAGATTCTTTTTTGTAAAAATAATAATGGAGTTTTCTTTTTAATGTTTAAAATCACAGTGCAAAAAAGAAATGCTCGCTTAAGATTCAGTTTAAACCTTAACCCTGCCCCTGGCACTGGCTATTCACACACTGTTGCACTGACATTGCCATAGCCTTCACTGAAAGTCTGTAATAACTTTGCAGATACCAGTGCAAAATAACATACAACAAGGAAGGAAATGGAGTGACACTGGAGCCAAACATAAAAAGTTGTCTTTGAATACAATTTTTAATATACAAAATACTACAGCTCCATTTTTCTCTTTATGACTTTAAATTTAAAATGGAACTGATTAAAGAGGAACTGTAACGACAAAACGGCCCCTGGGGGGTACTCACCTCAGGTGGGGGAAGCCTCAGGATCCTAATGAGGCTTCCCACGCCGTCCTGCGTCCCTCGGGGGTCTTGCTGTAGCCCTCCGTACAGCCGTGACGCAATATTTACCTTCCTGGCTCCTGCGCAGGCGCTCTGATGGCTGTCGGCGCCGAAGTAGGCGGAAATACCCGATCGCCGTCGGGTCTGCTCTACTGCGCAGGCGCAAGTTTCCGACGCCTGTGCAGTAGAGCGGACCCGACGGAGATCGGGTATTTCTGTCTATTTCCGTGCCGAAAGTCGCCACAGCGCCCCCGCTGGAGCCAGCAAAGGTAAATATTGAAGCTACAGTCGGGCCTGTCGCCGGCTGTTCGGAGGGCTGCAGCGAGACCCCCGTGGGACAGAGGACGGCGTGGGAAGCCTCATTAGGATCCGGAGGCTTCCCCCACCCGAGGTGAGTACCCCCCAGGGGAGGTTTTTGTTGTTACAGAGTCTCTTTAAAGAGTTTGGGTTGTCTTTCATGGTTTGTAAAGATTTATTGTGTTGTTAAACTGAGGATTCTTCATGATACAGATAAACTGAATTTACTCTGAATACATATCATGGAGGAGTGAAAGGTCAAAGAAAGTATTATTTGTATCATAGGAAGTAGGTACTTATTACACTTGTCGATATAGAAACTTGTGCACTGTAATTATTTTAGCATAACAAAATTGCCATCCTTATTCAGGATCTGCAGGTGTTAAAATATTTAAATACAATAATATGATCCACCCTGTGCAGAACTGATGACAAAACCTCAGAGGCATTCATGTATATCACAGTGAAAATTAGAAGTAAGAAAGAAAATATCCCAGCTTTAGTTACAGTGATTAGTACAGTATTTAAGTGCAGCGCATCGTAGGTTGCATAGTTTAGCTCTATATACAAGTGTTATTGAATAGCATTTACTTTGGTGGTAGTGTTTTCTTTGGAATTTTGAAACTTACGTTTGGTCAAAGTAACAAAGAGTTACCAGAGTTAAATATCTTTAATTACTAACTGCAGATAGAAATGTCTTTGACAGCTTAGAATGCTCAGAGCATCTGCTTTATGGCCTGATAAAGATATTCTCAGCATCAGGAGTTAGTAAGGAAATTTGTAACTGCAGTTAGTCATTGAATCCCTAGTCCACACTCAAATTTTATAGAAATCAAGTTATAAAACTGTACATTTAAAATGATTCATTTTTTTCTTTTTTGTTACATTTAAAACTTTTTATTGAAGCTCATAAAGAGATGCAAACATTTCAAACGGAGTTTTGCATAGTTATATAACATAATCTATCAGCAGGAAACCACATTTTAGCATAATTTTTTTAAATATAGTTCTAACATAAAATAAATGTCAAAATGTCAGGAATGACAACACTATCACCCAGGTAGCCTTAATAAGAATTTTTAAATAGGAACGTCATTTACAATTTTATAAGCTATTTAGAAAATAAATATATTTCTATTTAAAGAGTAACTGTCAGGCTGCAGAAGCTAATTTAAACCTCTATTCTCCTGTGTTAAACAGTTTAGAAGGAAGCCCAAAAGCCATTAGTGAAGATAAAAATCTCAGTTACCTTTGATGTGTGCTTATCTTAAAGGCTGTTATAGACCCATAAGGACGCAAGCCGCATACTAAACTGCAAAGCATTCTGGGGCCCTCCCCTCGGCTGCTAATGAGACGTTACAGCAGCTTCTAATCAGTCCAGCGCGTAGCACTGATAAATCTCCGGGCAGAGTACACTGCAGGAGTCAGCTATTGTTCCTAGCCACATGGCTCATTAATATTCACTGCACACTGTGTTGTTCAAATACCAGCTTTTCTGTGATCAGGAAGCAGGCAGGACATGACGACACATTTGACAGAAAAACATGGAGCCTGCCATGAGCTTTTAGGAGCATCTATCTCTGCATATACTATATACAAATTCTGTGAAATCCAAACGTGGACAGTGAAATGCATATGTAATGTAAGTACAGCCAATCTTTAGCTACTGATATATGTGTTTATTTTCTCTGAGACCTTATACCTAACAGCTCCTCTTTAAAGCAAACCTTTAACGAAAAATAAAACAAAAAATGTGATACTTTCCTCAGTAGTGTTAAACCTACAAAGAGTCCAGAGGCTTCCCAGATCCTCCTGCAGCCCATTATTCTAGCTCTGGGTTCCTATAAACCACAGGTGCCAAACTCCAGTCCTGAAGGGGCATTACCATGGTAGTGTTTATGATGGACGGAGAAATGGGGAAATATGTTCTACTTGAATTAATTTGAGCTGTGCCAAAAATGCGTAAGGACCTTGGCCCTTGAAGACTGGAGTTTAAAATCTCTGCTCTAAACCCATTTAGCATAGCAAGAGCTTGTTGAATAGGTTTCTTCTCATCACGCTCCATTTGCGTTCAAGAGCATTTGGACTGGGTATGTACAGGTTGGGTCCAAGAATGCCCAGTAGAATGAAGCTGTTCATGAATTCCTTTTTTTCTCCCTGCATTGGGTATATGCATGCTTTACTCATGCATACTCAGTCCGGATACACTGCCAGGAGTGCAAGAAGAATATAAAAAATATAAAAAGGGTCCTGTGCTGGAATGATGGGTTCAAAGAAGATCTGGAAACCCTCTGGACTATCCATAGGCTTCCTATTACTGAGGTAAGTATCCAAATTTTTACCCCCATTACCTAACACAGGTTTGCTTTAATATGCAACAGCTAGAAGGAGAGACGATAGAAGAAGAAAAGATGAAAAGAAAGAGAAAAGAAGAAGAGATGGACAAAAAAGGTGGAGGGAACGGAAAGGGGGAGTGTAGGTAACATAAGAATAGGATCAGGATATCAAGCTAGTAGGTGTCATTTCATGATGTTTGGGTCAAGGGCGCTTATAATATGGGTAGTATTGACTTGCACTCTTCTGAGACTTTGAACAGGACCCAAGTCTAAAACTACTCAATGTACATTTTCTTTTTTCTAATCAAAAATCCAGTTACAGTAGATTCACCCACAGAACATTTATATTGCGCTTTTCTCCTGGCAGACTCAAAGCACTAGAGCTGTAGCCACTAGGGCACACTCGGTAGCAGTGTTAGGGAGTTTCGCCCAAGGTCTCCTACTGAATAGGTACTGGCTTACTGAACAGAAAAAGCCAAGATACGAACCCAGGTCTCCTTTGTCAGAGGCCTAACCATTATACTATCCAGCCACTGGGTAGATCAAGAGTTCATACTCTTTTACTGCAAAACTGTAGTCTCTTCACAATGCTCTTTCTCATCTCCTCTAGTGACTGTTGGCTGAATTAGTCTTGAAGTACTTTGATGTGATCTACTTCATAGGGAAGCAGGAATAACCTCGATCCCCAGAAAACTAAATAAAAAGTGAGCTCATGTCAAATTCATCAAGTCAGGGGATATATATGGCGCTTTCAAGAACACAGAGATTGTTCACTTCAAGGTCCCTAGCTAGAGGTACATGCAAACACTACCTATGTAAATGAGTGCATTAACAGTAGGACAAAATCTAAACATAAAAAATTAGAAAAGTTACCTGTAGTAGCTTGCCTGACCATAAGCTCTAAACTGCATCCTTGAAATGATATTGGCTTTTTCCTGGCCTAGGAACTCACCCGCATATCTATGACAGAGTGGAAGCAACAATTGCTTTTTTATTGAAAGTGTTATATGTATCCACTGGCTTCTTGAGTGTTTGAGCTATTTAATTATTGATTGAGTGAATTATAATTTTTCTGTTTTGTCTGACACCTGGTGAGTGCAGCAATAGAGAGGGATTCTGCTGGTGATTTCCTTCTCTTCCTCGCCCAATGTTAGCAGCACTCCATGATATGCAGATGACCTCAGGTACGGTCAGTGGCGTAGCAAGTTTTCCATTGGTGTCTCTCAAACACTGTATATGTAACAATTGATAGGGCGCACCAAAACTTGCCAAGGACAACCACAGTCTCAGAGGTGCAAGAAGGGAATGGGGAACAGTTTGTTAATCTATAGAAGTCATTATTATGAGCACAGGACCAATAGAGAGCTAATACTGAAGTTGAGGGAGGGCCATTCGGGGCCCCGATGCGGTCGCAACCTCTGCAACCCCTATTGCTACACTCCTGGGTACGGTTGCCCTCAAGTCCCACTGTCCATATAGATACATGTTTGCATCTATTGATAGCATGAGGACTCTGGAATAAGGGGGACCTTGCTGTGGCTTTGTGGATATATGGAACTTTTTTTTTTAACTGGAGGTGCATCTTTATTGGAATTTTAGTTGAGCCTAAATGTGGCTAACTAATCTTTACTGCAGCCACATCTCTCTTGCAACTGACAGTTAATGGATAATAGGCAAATAGGTAAGGTTTCAGTCACTGCGGAGATATGGATGTGATGGGAATAGCAGATGGTTTTTCCCATGATTTGTCAGGCTTTGTTCACATCTAAAATAGAAATCGCTGACTACATCGAATTTCGATTTCTTGAGTGTTTTTCCCCCCTCCCGACACTCCACTGAGTGGTACGATTTTGTACAAAATGCTTTTGCAAGTGCTTTTGCGGAGCGATTCCATATTTGACCCAGAAAAGAATAAATACAATGCATTTATTCTTAAAAATGTGAATGCAATCGCTGGATTAAAAAAAGAAACAAAAAAAAAAACGATTTGTAAATGTGTTTAGCGTTTTCCCTATACCTTCCATTGTAGCAAAATCGCCCTGAAAATAGTACATGCAGCGATTTTGTGAACGGAAAGCAGACGAAAGGTGCTCATATGAACTATCCCATAGGGATTCATTACACAAGGTATTTTAGAGCGTTTTTCAAAGTTGCCGGCTCTCAAAAAAGAAAAAAAGAAAAACGTCCTAGGTGTGAACAAGCCCTCACTGTTACTTATGACAGAGGAAGTGAAAGCAGGCCGCCTGCAGTTTTACAGTAAGGAGCTGGCCACCTGTGTTTAGCTATTGTAGGTTCAAATTTTTATATTGCATCGTTTTAGGTGAATAGTTGCATGGAGATGATGATGTGTATTAATAGTGAGGTGTATCAGTGTGAGGCCATCCTGAATGATGATGAGTATGAATGAAAACACAACAGATGAATTCAAATGTGTAAAGGAACCATTCATATCTTTTCATATCTCCCATCTATCTTTTGTAGCACACTACACAGGCAACTATTTAATGCAGATATAAAAAAACAGCATGAACTAGAGCTTTAAAGGTATTGTGTAGTAACTTTTGATATTTTGAATAAAAGTATGTTTCTTGATCTATTCTATAACAAACAATTATTCTTGTAAGAGTATGTCCACTAACCAGGGATAGATTCTCATACTATTATGCTCTTTTTATTGTGCTATCTATTTGAAATCTCTCCATTCTGTTATGGTTGCTTGTTGACTTTTATTAGTAAAGCTGTTACCAACCATTGATGTTTTCAAGATTTCATCTTTTACTGCTTAGACTGCAGAGCAGCATGTTTTTACTTACATTTTCAGGATTTCTGGAAACATGGATCTTGACAAGTATCTAATAATATAAACTTAAATTATGATTTGAATATTACCTTTCAGTGCAGTGAAGACATTAAAGGGATACTGTAGGGGGGTCGGGGGGAAATGAGTTGAACTTACCCGGGGCTTCTAATGGTCCCCCGCAGGCATCCTGTGCCCGCGTAGCCGCTCACCGATGCTCCGGCCCCGCCTCTGGCTCACTTCTGTAATTTCTGACTTTAAAGTCAGAAAACCCCTGCGCCTGCGTTGCCGTGTCCTCGTTCCCGCTGATGTCACCAGGAGTGTATAGCACAAGCCCAGTATGGTCTGTACCTGTGCAGTACGCTCCTGGTGACATCAGGGGAAGCGAGGACACGGCAACGCAGGCGCAGGGGTTTTCTGACTTTAAAGTCAGAAATTACAGAAGTGAACCGGAGGCGGGGCCGGAGCATCGGTGAGCAGCTACGCGGGCACAGGATGCCTGCGGGGGACCATTAGAAGCCCCGGGTAAGTTCAACTCATTTTCCCCCGACCCCCCTACAGTATCCCTTTAAAGCAGCACAGAGAATAAACCACGTACATGATTTATTACAGGTTTTACTATATATATCCCTATTATGGTTGTTAAGCTCATTTTTTATTTTTCACAGATAAAACCCCTAAAAAACCTGTCCCCCCAACATTTTAGACAGAAGAGAATGGAGTCAGAAACACCTTTTTTAGGTGTGTTGTGGGTGGACTTTTACTTGTGGCTTCTCCCAGCCCCCCACACCCCCACCGTAGTCTTTAAGATCCCTCTGTGTCCTCTGGGGCCCCTCCATTGTGCCACTGTTAGCCTAAGTAAAGTCCAAAAACTGGATGAATGGCACACTACATTGTATGTCGGGGCTTGGCCATGCACATACTCGTTAATGTTCCCATGGCTGGGAGTGTTATGCGCAATTGTAACTGTACATGCACAGAATGTCACTGACCATGGCAGCACGATCAAGGAGACACGCCCAGGTCAGCTCATGCACCTTAGTGTCCGACCCAGCCATGTCACAAACTTTCATTGGGTTGACAGCTGATCAATGGAGGAGACCTGAAGGACACCAAGACTATGGGTGGCTGGAAGAAGCCCCAGGTAAGTAATAGCCAACTCCTCGCCTCAGGTATCCTTTATGCTTTAAATTAATTAAATTCAGATTACAGGTACATTTTCATTACCATACTCCAAACACATCAATCTGCATTAATTATAAATAGGTAATTTACACTTTATCAAGGGAATCTACATTTGTCATAACGAAAGCTTGTTATAAGAGAATTTCGATGTTCTGCGTAAAACATTACATTTCCAGGGTGCAACAAGACAAAAATAATAACTTACCTCTCGACAGCTACACATAAATCTCTTTACAAATTAACAAAATACGGTGTGCATATTGGCACATTTCCTATCAATGTCACTTCAGCCATCCAGTATTTTAAGTCATAAAATGAAAATAACCATTGGCATCAGTAATAACAGTCAACCCATAAGATAGTAATTTGATTTAATATGTATTGATATAATGACTGCAGGTAAATGCCACAGTGAAAAGCCGAAGCACCATATATATCATTTCCATGGTTACTGTCATCCTCAACCACGCAAGTGACAGAAGATTCAATTTGAATGTAAAGAGGTAGCAATATTTAAAATGAAACAAGGATCTAAACAGATTTTCAATTAGTTATTACTGCTTTAAGTGAAAGGCAGCACAGTAGGCTTCTCTATCAGGATAATGGGCTTCATGCACCTGGTCCCACCGGTTCCCTAAATTCCATTTACTCATTTGATAATTAAATCTCAGACATATTTGAAGATAATCATGTCTGATAGTTGCACATTTATCTACGTGCTAACAATAACAATATTAAAAGACAAGCATGGCACGACTGTTCATGAAATATTTCCTTCCCCTATCATTCCTAGCTGCAGTCAAGGTGCCTTTCAGCGGGGAAGATGACGGATAGGTAGTGTTCCGTCTATCCGCTCCATTGTCAGTGAGGGCACTTATCATGGCTACAAGAGGAGACAGAGTGCATCGGGATGCAGATACACCTTTTTCAGGAAAAAAATCCTAAGATAAATGTGCATAATGTCACTGCTTCCATGCTCCTGCTCCGTCATTAATATGACACATCTGTAACTGATGAGTTGACATGAGAATGAATGTGAAATTCCTCCCTTTTTTCTGTACCTTTTAAACACATTGCTGCCGGTCTATGCTATATCCTCCTGCAGTCTGTGCCCTAAGCCAACATAATGACAGAAATCACAGACTTGAAAACTTAAGGAAAGCAATATCCACACTTGATAGCTGCATTAGCAGGAAAATCTTGGTACGCTCCATTTTTTTGTATTTATAGTTAAGGTGAGGAATATATTTATAGGCTCTGAAGGTAATGCTATTGCGTTTAACTCAGCCTGTTGAAGGATCGCCATTTGCATTTTTAAACTTGTTATTCAGAGTAAATGCTTTGTGTACACTGTCAAGCCGAGGCGATGAGACCAGCTATCTTTTTGTAAATGCTCCTATGCTGTCATAGATTATCACTGCGTATTAAACAAATGAGACCGGCTCCAGGAATTCATAACTTGACATTCAGATTATGCACAACGGATCTGAATTTTATTCAAATAATTGCTGTAAAATACTGAGCCTTTCAAACACTATATGGGAGATATTTTTTTTCAGTGTAATCATATTTTAAAAGTCTACAGACCCAGACATGCAAATGCTGCAGGAATGAATATAATTAGCAGTTACACAGAAAAGCATTGATTTTTAACAGGGTTTTGGACTGGTACTGCTAGGTAATTGACCCAACTTGGATTTTAGTTTCAGGCATCAATACTATTGGTCCAGCAGGGTAGTATTGCTGATGTAATCTCATTTCTGGGAAAAACATGCTAATATTAAGAGTTGAGAATTATGGAAGGTTAAATATGGCTTATTTGGTGAGCCAGGATTAATATGTTTGGTTGTTAATATATTTGTATTGGGTTGAGCTTTAATGGCAGGGATAGCTAGTAGTGCTGTCTTAATATGTTCCAGATTTTGGCTTACACCATTGAAGTTAATGGCGATACTTTGTGGTGAGCCCCATTGACTATAATGGCAGGCAAACAATGTATTTTTTGTGGAATATTTTGCCCTTTATCCCCACCACCATGCCACTGTCCGGGTTCTTGTAACTTTGTACACCTTTTTGTAAAGAAATTGTGGCTGCAGAGATGCAAAGAGTAAATGTCAAAAAGCCCATATCGTTTCTAGATTTTGCAAATTAAGGTCTTTAGATTGGCTCCCGTGGTTAACTGCCTAAAATAGCTATGTGCAGCCACTGCCTGAGATGCTTGAAAAATGTAGCAGTTACCTGCCTAAACATTTGAAAAAGCAACCACTGTAGATGATGGC
Organism: Hyperolius riggenbachi; assembly: GCF_040937935.1. Classification (NCBI taxonomy): domain Eukaryota; kingdom Metazoa; phylum Chordata; class Amphibia; order Anura; family Hyperoliidae; genus Hyperolius; species Hyperolius riggenbachi. The sequence continues at coordinate 242,993,485 of NC_090646.1, forward strand.
AGAGAAAAACGATCAGTTACCTGCCTAAACATTAGGTGAGGCCAAAAAAATTGAGCAGTCACATGCCTAAACATTTGAAAAAGCAGCCACACTACATGAGGCCAAAAGAATTGAGCAGTTACCTGCCAATACACTTGAAAATGCAGTCACACTAGGTGAGGCCTGAAAAACTGAAGAGTCACCTGCCAAATAAATATTTTACTTTTAGCCTCTGTATGAGACAGAGGCCAGAAAATGTTGTCTATTACCTGCCAAATAAATCTTTGTCTTTCAGTCTCTGTACAAGAGGTCGGAAAGAACTGGCATGTGCCAGCCAGCTTATTAACAATAATACGAATTCCAATAATAGTTTTCGAAAAGGCATATTGGGTGGTGGTGCAGGATATGTGTTCCAGTGGCCAGAGTGTGCATTATGCTCCCATTCAGTTAGGACACAATTACACATCCATGCTGTAACCCTCTGATATCCTCATTCATTTTATAGGATACTTTCCCTGCCCATGTTCTAAAGACCAGGTGTCAGTGGGCAGCCCACACACTGTATGCCAGAGATTGGTTTATCCACCGCTGCACATGCCGATACAGGTCGAGGATGCCTGTTTCAGAAAAATATCTTCTTCCTAGTCCTTCCACTGTGGTGCTGCAATGCCTACAAAGTTTTAAAGGCCTTAGATTCAACCAGATGATATGGTAAAATGTCTTGTCAGAATTGCTAGCTAGACAGAATTACTGTTTGGCTAGCAATTCTGACAAGCCAGCAGTCAGACATTATGCAACAGGGTTACTTGGCGTCACCATGTTTTCTCTTAAACATTTCAGGGACGGAACGTTTACTCTGTGGTTATGACCATGGAGTGGGCAGGCTGGAAGGTGGTGTACAGGACAACTGGGAATGAGGGAGAGGAAGAGGGAAGGAAGCAGAAGGTGGAACACAAGAAGGCTGGCGTGCACTTTGATTGTTTTTTCCTCAAGGCCTTCATGCTACAGAGCCTTGTGATGGAACTCCATGTGTGTTCTCATCAAAGCTGTTCCTACATGGGTGCTGGTCTTCCCATGACTTATTAGCTGCTGACACAGGATGCAGATAGCATTGGTTCTGTCAGTGGATTTCTATACTACAGAGCCTTGTGTGGCTAGTTTAGTACTGCTAGAAGTGACCGTGCACTGTTTGGCTTTGTTTGCTTCCTGCCCTATGCAACCTCTCCCTGCTTCTTACCCTTTTCCTCCCTCTCTTAAGCTCTGTCTCTTCCTCTGAACTGTCCTCCTCCTGTGCTTTCTTGGGGGCACCCATGAGATATCCATTGTCACATCATCATTGCCCTCATCATCACTCACAGCTTCAAGCTCACAGCAGCAGGAACAATAAAACTTGTTGTGACCAGTGGACTGTTGTCTGAGTGCCGGCCTTGCTCTTCTACTTCATATGAGAAGAACACTTACACCTTACTCTGGTCTGTCAATAACTAGGGAAATAGCTTCAGTTGCAGGGGCTGTGGTGGTGGAGTGTAGAAACCGTGGCAGCAGAAGAGGTGGAAGAGGTGGAACGCTGAGTGAGCCAGTCAACCATCTCTTCTGCATTCTGAGAAGTGATGGCTTTCTTCTGCAGAAGGTCACATATACCACGGGATTCAAAAAATAGAACCACACACCATGGTGTATGGGTGCTGGTGCTGAACTCTAAGGCTGCTCAATATAGTAATCTCAAAGAAGAGTCCGCACACAGTCTTTGCTGGAACAATTTGCATCATTTATTGTCCCATCACATTCACATGCAACATGTACATGTTTGTCTGCCCTATGCCTTGATAAAGGGGACCCATTGGTGGCCCCGAAACGATCGTCGGCCGTACAGGTCAGATTTATCTGCATGTGCATGTGATGGGACAATAAATGGTGCACATTGTTCCAACAAAGACTTTGTGCGGACTCCTCTTTTGGATTACTATATACCACGGGATGAGGCACAACCACGACCCCTAGTACCTCTGTGTTTGGCCTGCCACTGCCTGTCATGTTTGTTATAGTGAGTGATCAGCCAAGGAGTATTGTCAGAAATGTGTTTGACTCTTCACCAGCACAGTGACTGATTTCACTGACAGTAACACACAGTAAGATGACAAATGGGTATTTTCACAAATGTCTGTGACACTTTATTTTTTTAAAGGGGAACTGAAGAGAGAGGTATATGGAGGCTGCCATGTTTATTTCCTTTTAAGCAATACCAGTTGCCTGGCAGCCCTGCTGATCCTCTACCTCTAATACTATTAGCCATAGCCCCTGAAAAAGCATTCAGCAGATCAGGTGTTTCAGACTTTAAAGTCAGATCTGACAAGACTAGCTGCATGCTTGTTTCTGGTGTTATTCAGATACTACTGCAGAGAAATAGATCAGCAGGGCTGCCAGGCAACTGGTATTGATTAAAAGGAAATAAATATGGCAGCCTCCATATACCTCTTACTTCAGTTCCCCTTTAAAGGGCACCAGCAAAAGAGTATTTTCACAAATGTCTGTGACACTTTATTTTTTAAAGGGCACACTTTCTGATATCACCAAGTAACACACAGTAGTAACTTAAGGTGACATGGGTGTTGCTGTGATACATACACAGTTACCAGAAAAGAGGCAATGTCCCAAATGTCTGGGTTATTTTAAAAGAAATACATTTGCCCTCCATACAATACCAATCCACCTGGTTCGTAACATTGCGGGCAATCTGCAAAAGGGGACAGCAAAGCCTCCTCCATAGCAATTTCCCTCCATAGTTGAATGTGTTAAATTATTCAGTATGCCAACTTTTCCTAGTTTCAGCATCAGAAACACTTCCTTTACCTATATATTGTGGTATATTAATATGTAGTCCTCCTGTCCCATCGATGTCACAACCTAAGCTGTTTAGATATGCAGAATTTTCCTCCCAGTGATCTCTGGGAGACCGGCTATTATTTCTGCTAGGTTCGGAACACACAGTACACACACGTTCTGGAACATTCTGTAATGATGCGCCTGCCTGCAGTGAAGATGTCAACACCTATGATCAATTTCAGAATGTAACCAGGGTGAGGAAAGATTTTACAATGGGCGAACACTGACTAAATAAATTATAATTGAATTTTGTAAAAAATGAGCAGTTTTAGTCATTATGCTTTTATCAGTACCGTTCTTCCATAAAGTGAACCTCCAGACTAAAAATCTACTCAGCAGCACTGAAAAGGTTTGATATTTCTTTAAAAGTTTCACACCATCAGAACTTTGTTTTTCTTATCCAAGCTCTATTTTTGGCTGCACAGAAGCTAAGCTCTGTCCCATCAAAGAAAACTGCCCGGGCATTTTTCTCCCAATACTGTGCAAATCATGATGGGATTTCTGATGTTGTTGTTCTGGTTGCCTAGCAACTGGGAGGGGTGATCAGGACACAGGACAGTTGGAACTGTGTCTCATGCTCCCTGTCACCTCCTTTCAACCAAAAAGATGGCTGCCCTCATGAAATCACAAACATGTGCCTGTTCTTTTTAAAACAGGGTGGGTAAGAGATTATATTACCTATCTATTTTAATTAACATATCTAATGTAGCTTTAATGACAGTATGTTTGATTAGGCTGAAGTTCCTCTTTAAGGGCAAAGGCCCCATCCTCACCTTGAGTTTATGGAGTCGTCAGTGTGTGAGTCACTGTAGGAATTGTCAGTGCTATATAAATATAGGATAATAATAATGGCTAAACATAGCTAATTTGAAACCAAAATGTCTAAGCAACTTTCATGTGCTCACTCTGTGTTTTGTGGAATGACTGGCACCTGGAACATCTCAGTATAGACTCAGTAACTTTTTTGCAGTTATAATCTATATGCCACATTTCTAAGTTTTACATTTGAGTCTCTGAATTGCCAGATCAAGGTAAGCGACTGCATGTCAGCTGTGCACAATATGACTGATAGTTTCTTGCTGTTATAGTTATGGAGTGTACTGTACATCAAAGAGACAGGGACAGTAGCTTCTTCTTATATGATTGCAAGAATCCTATCTTCAAACCTTTTTTTTTATGTTGTCCCTGCCCTAATTCTTTCTGCCGTCATGTTTTACACAACTCTCATACTCAAGTAATTATAGTTACAGGGCTGTAATGATGTCACTTAAATGACTTTGAAATTAATGGTGATCTGTACAATCAAATCAATCTACAGAACTCTTCTTTTGCTATCCTTTACATCAAAGTACATGTCGCCTCCAATGTCTTCACTACATTATAGGCATTAGAAACATATTTTGGCTTAAAGAAGTTATTTTTCTTGTGCATAGCTGTTGAATATCATATTTTACATTGCCGTGGGAAATAATTATGCATATGCCTTTTTCCATTTCCTGACTTCATTGAAAAATTAATACGGTAAACTGTCAGCAGCCTATGGTATATTCATATGCTTTAAAGTACATGACTTTCTTTTCAGTTTCAAGTAGGGTAAGGAATAGGTAAGGGTTAACATCTGTTTGTTTTACATATTTTCTCATTTATAGGGGTAGTGAAGTGTTAATTATAGTAGTTAAGTGTTTTATTACTGTAGATTTTATTACTGTCTCTCATGCTCACTCCAAACAAGGTCCATGATTACTTTCAAGCCTTGAGCATTTACTGGGCATAAAATGAGAAGAAGTGTCCCCAATACAAAAGTTCCTGTCTCTATTACCTGCTCTGCACAAAAAAAAAAAAAAAAGTAATATTTTTGACTGCACTTAAAGCCAAGGTTTTACACAGTGTGAACAATTCCTAATGATGTCTGACACCTGATTAGCAGGTATCCATCTAAAAGGATACCACGATCTACTGTCCTTATTACATGGAGAGGGGTAGGGGCAGAGGCATATCTGAGGTATGGCAGGCGTAGCACATGGGCCTTCAGTGCTGTAGGGATAGCCCATAGGCAGGGCCGGATTTGTACTTTTCACTGCCCTAGGCCCACTGTCACCAACACCCCCCCCCACCCAACTAAAGGTGCCGATTAAAGACACCAATTTAGCAAACAATTGATATTCAGATTGATTAGATCAACTACTGTTGATGGCGCCAATTGACTAGGAACAACTGTTATATCAATCCATTGTTTGGATCAATTTCATTAGAGATAATTGATTTAGCTACTTTTTTTCACTGTTGTGAACACGATCAATCAAAGTAAACTATTGATCGTGCCCACAAACGGTAAAGAATGTAACTAATTGTTCATTGTATCGTTAATGGGCACGCTAACAGCATCTTGACCAATTCCAAATGACCAAATTAGTAAAATTTAAAATGTAAAAGTAGCTGCACAATATATTAAAATAAATGCCCATAAATAAAATCATAAACATATTTGAAAAATATTAATTTGCAATAATTAAATTACTGTTGGAGAGCACATTATCCCATAGTAAAAGCAGCCATTTTCTGTATGAAATACAATGTCCCATTTGGTGCCCCAGTCAATGCAACGTGTTTCATCCCACACATATACCAGATATTATTGACATGCAGATAGTGGTTAGCGCTCTCCCCTTGCAGCGCTGGGTCCCTGATTCAATTCCCAGCCAGGGCACTATCTGCACAGAGTTTGTATGTTCTCCCCAATTATGTGTGGGTTTCATCCGGGTACTCTTGTTTCCTCCCATATCCCAAAAACATACAGATAAGTTAATTGACACTATACAATACATATATAGACATATATGATAGGGATTAGATTGTGAGCCCCTATAAGGAACAGCTAAGTGACAAGACTATATACTCTGCCATTAAAAGTTGGCGCTATATAAATACTAAATAATAATAATACCACCAGTGACATGCAGAAGTAACCACTAATAAGCATATATTTATCTAAGCAGATATTACCAATGAGAAGCATATAATATCAGTTAATCACTCAAGGAATTACTACAGGAAGGTATTAATAGGTTCTAGTGGTGGGCAGGTAACATCTTTGAGATTCTCTGCCCCCCCTCATTGAGCCATTAAAATATTGCCTTAAGGCTCGTACACACGCTTGATTTCCTGGAACGACAGGTCAGTCAGACCCTTCCGCTGGGTGGGCGTTCCAGCGACAGTACAGCGTGTGTACAGTCTATCTGCAGACTGATAAGGCTGTTTCTGAACAATCCGCTCAGCGGTGAGCGGATTGTTCAGAAACAGCCTTATCAGTCTGCAGACTGACTGTACACACGCTGTACCGTTGCTGGAACGCCCACCCGGCGGGAGGGTCTGACTGACCCGTCGTTCCAGGAAATCAAGCGTGTGTACGAGGCTTTACCAATGTTGTTCAGATCCTTATGTTTGCTCATTTCTTTCTGTACACAGAACATCATTCAGAACTTGGCATAGGTCTTGAAACACACATGCCCAGTGAAAGAAAGCCTTTGTGCATATCTTTCTTTTTTGTGCACGAGGCCACAAGCACTTTTACTGGGCATGTGCGGGCGGAACTCACACATGCCCAGTTCAGTTTTGATTATGCATTATTAGCTGAGGAGCCAGTTGAATATTAAAAAATTGGTGATCCTCCAAGACAGCTAGCACCACAGCAAGGTAAGCAGCAATGTAATCTAGCTCACCATGGGCTTAGTCCACAAAACACTTGTTCACTTCAGGGGTACTTTACAGGAAGCGTCAGGCAATCTTTGCTACCCCCAGATCTACTTACCCGGGGATTCCTCCAGCCCCTTGCAGCCAACAAGTCCCTCATCTCATCTCCACTCCCAGCTGCCTGCCCAGGACATGAAGAGGGACATGTCGGCTGCAAGGGGCTGTAGGAAGCCCCAGGCAAGAAGATCTGGGGGTAACAAATTGCCTGACACTTCCTTTAAGTTTAGTTTATTACATTCCTCTTTGTACATTCATGAAAAATGATGGTATAAAATGAACTCCTAGGCTATGCCCTTCTGACTCCTCTGCATCTAGTTGTCATTTCTGAACCCCCTCCCCCAAACACACACACACCTTCTCAAAGTAAAATCACTGCTTCTTTCATGCTCTGTGGGTGTTTGCTGCCTAATGATTTACAGACAGCAAAGCATTCCTTCAGTAATCCGTGAAGTGAACTTAGCCTGGCGGTGTTCACTTAAGCTATTGGAGGAACGAGAAGGCAGCTGAATCTAGCAGGCAACAGAGTTTTGTCTCGATAGAGCAGTCAGTGACTCCTTCATCCTTCCTTCTTCTGTAAGCTCGAGTGCAATAGGTTGAGCTGGTAAGGAGGGTGGAGAAAGGGCGGAGAAAGGACGGGCTAGGCTGAAATGTTTGTACAGCCATGGACTGTTGATTAGCTGATGCTTCCTGTCTCTCATGCATTTAGCCACCTTCTGTACACCTGCACTGCAGTATGCAGAGCAAAGCAGATGGGTGTGCAGTGTTAATGGAACAGGTGACATGTGGTGGGGATGGATGAGGGATGGTGAAAACCCGCCCCCTTGCATGGCTCTGCCCTAGGCATGGGCTTTGGGTGCCTTCCCAGAAATCCGGCCCTGCCCATAGGGCACTCTTCTTGTGGCTCCTTATATTCTGATTGTCTCTTATCTGCTCTACAGCAATAGTCTGAGGCTGTGATGAGAAAGTGTCCAGGGGATTAGCAATAGACAGCCATCCACTTACGTGAGCTTCTTCTTAGACTTCTCAGTCCTGGCAGTTCTGGCTCTAATGCAGCAAACCTGCATGCTTATTACGTTATCTGCTTCTACTATATCTGCTCCCATTTAGTCCAGCTGTCATTATTGTAGCCCTGCCCTTGGCTCGGTCTGTCAGTACTGTGCCTCTCCTAACACTTTTAACCCACCAATAACCTCTTTAGCCAGCAGTCTCCTGTATAGTTCCACTACTTATTTGCTCTTGCAGTGGATGATACATATATTATGTGTTCGCTGTTTTGTACATGATATACATATATGGACAGTAAGGAATTGGTTACATTGCGACTGTCTTTTTCAGGATAAGTGTGCTTTTTGGTCGCTTTAGACTCAATGTTAAAAATAGGCCTAGCTAATACAGCACTATACCCCACTCTATATACATACTATAAACTTTGTATTAAATGTTTAACCCACACCATTGTCCTTCAGGCATACCTCCATTGCAATAGAATGTGTTACTAGCCTACAAGCTAGGGTCACATTTGTAAAGCACACAGTCCTGAACTATCACCTGAGGTATCACATCCCATTCCATGTGGGGCACTGTCCTGGTATGTGTATATGAGGTTTAATTAAAAAAATGATATCCCAAGTAATTACAAAATAGTCAAACATGTCCCCTGGACAATAAATGAAAAATCAATCTACTCTACTTCTGTTTTCTTTTCTTTCATGTGTTCCTCTGCTTTGCTTTCTATTCCTCTTCTGTCACTCATGGGAATGAGATTTTCTTTCTGTGCTTTCATGATTTCTACCAATGGACTTAATGTTGTACCAAATTCTTGCTTACTTCTGTGACATTAATGAACAGAAGAATGCATCAAATCCCTGGTGATCTCCCTGGTGCAGTATGTTGGTTTGATCATACAGTGGTTGCACTTATTCATCTATGTAATGGAAGTAAACAGGAATTGAGGACCTTTCTTTCTTTTGTGGTTTCAGTGGCCTTTTTGCTTTTTCCCTTGTCTGCTTGTTGGGGTGGGCTTTCATGTGTTGGGCCACACAAGCAGGAGCACCACACCAACTTAGTAACACCCGCATGTTCTTCTGCATATCTGTTAACATGAATGCAGCCCAGGTCAGGCGCTTCTGCCGCAGTTTCTGGTTCAAAAGTGGGTTCATGCTTCCATCTGCTGAAAAGCTTTATGGAGATGAAGATTTCATTTGGTAAATGGTTTACTGACCATGGTATTACTGTGCTCAATTGGCCTGCCAACTCTCCTGACCTGAACCCCATAGAGAATCTGTGGGATATTGTGAAGAGAAAGTTGAGAGATGCAAGACCCAACACTCTGGATGAGCTTAAGGCCGCTATCGAAGCATCCTGGGCCTCCATAACACCTGAGCAGTGCCACAGGCTGATTGCCTCCATGCCACGCCGCATTGAAGCAGTCATTTCTGCAAAAGGATTCCCGACCAAGTGTTGAGTGCATAACTGAACATAATTATTTGAAGGTTTACTTTTTTTTGTTTTAAAAACACTTTTCTTGTATTGGTGGGATGAAATATGCTAATTTTTTGAGATAGGAGTTTTGGGTTTTCATGAGCTGTATGCCAAAATCATCAATATTAAAACGATAAAAGGCTTGAACTACTTCTGTTGTGTGTAATGAATCTAAAATATATGAAAGTCTAATGTTTATCAGTACATTACAGAAAATAATGAACTGTATCACAATATGCAATTTTTTTTAGAAGATCCTGTACAGAACAAAACAGAAATGTAATTTGTTTTGGTAATGATAGCTGAAATATTTACAGTGATTACCGTACTTGTTTTGGAGAGAAGGTTTTTTTCCCCCAGGAAAATTGTCACACTTTAAGCTTCAAATTAGTTTTCCACTTTTCTTATACATTAAATCAATTTTCTCCTGAAGGTCAGGATCCTATTTCTTAGAGGTTTTATATTTAATGTATTTGTAGTATGCCCTGCAGAATCTGTGCCTTTGTTAGTGCATCGTCTGGTAAGAGATGTGCATACAGTGGTATGAAACACAAAACTGCATTTCTGCTCTAAAACATTAAACACAGCATAAAACTAAGAGAAATAAATGAGAAATAAATTCACTTCAAGACAAAGTTCCCACACACTTCACTGGAGGTAAAGGAAAGGAAACCTGTTGGGAAAAAAAGTGCCCCATCTGGATACTCCAGCGCATTCCTGCACTGCACTCCCTGGAAAAAGCAAATAAAGCAGAGAAAGTTCTCTGCTTCCCCCTGTACACAAGGGATGCTTATCTGCTTACTTTGATAAATACAGTTCAACCCCATCTGATCATTTTGTCCATAAAGGCAATTTCAACCTGATAATTTCGCTTTTAAGTAAAGTGGAAGTCTGAGTAATAACCATTCCAATAACCAGTCATATTTTTATCCTACTAGCTTTAGGCTCTGTTTAATGTTTTGGACCAGAAATGCTCCATGCCGTTTAAAACCATTCATAAAGCTCCATCCCTTTGCATGTTATGGATGATGCTCCAAGGCAAGGCTCATACTATTAGCGCACACACAGACACACACACTCACATTCTTTAACTTTTACAGCCTTCAAGTGAAAATAAACTGATGAGATAAACAATTATACATATCCCCTACTCCTAAAAGTTACTTTTTAAAGTATCCCAGGGTTTTCTTCTATATTTAAACATTAACAAATGAGGTTGAATGTTTTACTATCTCTAATCAGTGGCAGCCTATTAAGTGTTCCAGAGTTAGAAAATGGTCAGTAGTTCATGTATTTAACTTCCTTCAGCAGTTGTATTCTGCTCGGAAAATGTTTTATGCTTATCAGTGATGTTTACTATATTCCCGACAAGGTACCAAAAAGACAGAAGCAGTCACTTCCATGCCTAGAAACTAACTCTTTCAGTAAAACAGCATTGTTATTAACATGTTTATCTCGTCATGTCACAAATCATCTCGGGTACACTTTAAATGCTGCTAGAAGGAATGAGTTTGAAGAATCAAAGCCAATTAGGTCCAGTTGAAAAATAGATATGAATACAAACAGCTATGTAATTAGTTGCACAATTAATCTTGTATAATTGTACAGTTCATTTTTATTTTGTTCAAGCTAGTAGTACGCATAGTCCAGTATGGTAGCTTTCCCATCTTCATATCTTTCAAAATAACATGATGAAAGCTGTTATTTTCATTAATTTTTTTTAGGATACACTCTTGTACTTGTATTATATTTCTCTGGAACACTTGTGTCATTGTAACCATTGTGACTATTGCGTCATTTTGAAGTAAGCATTGTCCTGCTGAGTCTCTGCTCTTTTGTCCAGCCACATCTGATTATTCCCCTAGTCTTCAGAGCTCAGAGTGTCTTTGGGCTTTGATTTTCATTGTGTTATTGTAATATGTAGGTCAAATCTAAAAATGCTAGGTGTTTGATCTTGATAGTTCACCTTGTTCTGCTGCAGATAGTACAATACTTTTAAAACCCCCGAGTGGGTGTTCAGGGAACATGCAGACTAGACACAGTATTCTGGCTTCAACTGTCTGCTTCTGCGGTAATTATTTGGCTACGTGATGTACTATCACACAAAAGAAATATGTGTTCCATACTCCTAGTCTTATTATCGTCTATGAAAATGTTTTTCTCACATGCTGAACTGTGAACACGATACTTGTGCTAGACTTACATACAGTTGTTTCTATCAGGGGGCCTATACAACGATGTATCTATTCACTGCACTTGCTTGTGTATTTCTTTTCCCTTGGCATCATTGTTATTTCATTTCTTTAAAGTTAGCTGGGCACTCTGTGTTTCTGAAGACACCTCAGGCAAACAGCACAGAGGGTCCAGCAAACGTTAGCAGACAGTATTGCCCTCTGGACATACCAAAGACATTGACTTTCTGTCAACAGCTTGACATTCATATTGATGCAATTCTGTAGTCCTAGTAAGGATGTGCTTCAAACTCTAATTAAATCCTCAGTTTCTATTATTTTCTAATGTGATCTTGCCCACTTGACAAAAACAATGTATTGTTCTTAGCAGGGAATATGTTTTCGATAAAATGACATAGCAATATATGGAGAATTATATGGAATATTGTATGTTTGAAGGACAACAAAGGTCCTTTTGATATCAAAATTGTGTAATATATTATAAAAATCACAGGAAAGTCCTAGACCAAATACAATGCCACTCCTTTACCTCTGTGCCACATTGCAGCTACCCCAGTACTGCTGGATCCTGAGATAGGATAATTGAAGCATTCTGGTGAACCACCCGGGCTAAGGGGCTATCATGTAGGTAGTTTGGAGACCCCTACACCCTCAAAATTCAGTGTGTGTTGGAGGTATGACTGCTGAATCTGATATATCAGGCCTTAAATATCAGCAGCATTATCTATTCTAAAGCCAAGAAGAAGCTTCAGGTGAAGTCATTACCCACAAGCCAGTGGAGCCTAGGCTGAATTTTAATCAGCTTAGCAGAAATGTCACTAACTGGGAGGGATTTCACGTTTTCAGCTGGATTTCCATTGGCTGCAGGACTTTTTCCTCTCTGAGGACTGGGTTTTCTCTGACAAACTTGACATGGGCTTCACACTGTAGGTGAGTTTATTTCCACCTTATAGTTTCTATTAAAAAAATGGTACACCAAATAATGCTGGAATATAATCATAAGGCTATTGATACTGACCTTCTGCCTGCACAGACCTTCTAAAATAGTATTATTTTTGTGATGAATTACATAATACATTTATTGAAGGCACTTTTATTATATTTTTTATTGTATGTAAGTAGTGTGTACTAAAGGTTTATTCCATCACAGGATATAGAATGTGAAAAAGGTCTAATTGAATACTGAAAACCTGCTCTTCAAATCTTTAAAGCTAACTTAAAGGATTCCAGAGCTGAAAACATAAGGAGAAATAGGGGGAGCAGGCATGTCTGGGGAGCTGCCCTGATGGCCACCGCTCCCCTGTTCTCGTCTGCTCCCCTCCTTTCTTACCTAAGTCCCCCTGGCAGCCTCTTCTGGGTCGACAGAATTGGGCTTCACTGCACCTGCGCTGGCCTAGCTGGGCGCGCCCTACAGCATGTGACTGCAGCTTAGAGCGCTCTGCGCATTCACATGATGCAATTGTGCCATCATGGACATGCACAGAGGGCTCCTGGCCACAGTCGCACACTGTAGGATATGCGCTGCTAGGCCAGTGCAGGCGCAGTGAAGCCTAACTGGCGACTCGAAAAAGAGGCTGCCAGGGGGGCTTAGGTAAGAAAGAAGGTAAGCAGAAGAGGGTGGTGGGGGGGGGGGGGGGGAGCGGTGACCATCAGGACAGCTCCCCAGACATGCCTGCTCCCCTTTTTCTCCTTATTTTTTAAGATCTGGTATCCTTTAAAGCTTGCCAGTAAATAGTATTATCCTGATTCAAAACGTTGTGCCTTATTATTAAAGAACACATCTAACAACTTGATGCAAATTGTTCAGGACATCTATTTTTAGATTAATGATCCTGGGTTCAGCATCAGAGAAAAATTCTGATAAGTTATTATATGTTGCTGTATATTGGTATGCAACCCCACCCTTCAAGTCATTCTTTAACATACATGTGTTTTTCTGCAAGCTCACTCTTTAGAAGGGCAGATCAACACTACAGTAACATGCACGAGGAATAAAAATGGTTTCTAATTTAAGGTGTGACATAATTAATGGATAGACATTGTGATTAATATTGCAGATGTCCCAGGCTTCTATTGGCTATAGAATGTATCTAATCAGAGTAGCATATGGTGCCACGACTGACAAGTGACAGTTATGGCCAACATCCTGAGGCATTTGGATTTAGTGTAGGCAAAGATTATCTTTTGTAAAACTCACAGCTGCATATCCAAAATTCATGCAGATCTAAAGGGAACCATATAAACTACAACCATATGCATGAGCTAGAATAAAATACAACCATATGTAATACAATTATTTAGCATAACTGAGAACTAGTGAAACCCAATACAAACCAATAAGCCGAGAAGACTAGGTCACATTGTTATTTTAATATTCCACCTGAACGCTGAAAATCGGATATTTTATTCTCACATTATACGTATAAGAATCCCAAAGGTATAGTGTTGGCTGGGTTTGCTATCTCAGCAATTCTGAGAATACTTACTTTATAACTCCATACTCATAATTTGCTATGAGGAAGACGTTATAACAGAAATCAAAACCCATGATAACCACAGGATGCATGTTTGGATTAATGTATGTGTAGTCTATGCTAGACTTTGCCATTAAAAAGGAACTGTAGTAAAAATAGCATAAATAATCAAATTGCTTATTGTTTACAATATTTATGTTAAGCTTGGGGGTGTAATCTCCACAGTCAGCATACAACACATAAGCTGACGTGAAGGAGGTACACACACCAGCACAAGGGATCAGGATATCCCCAGTTTAGTGGAGGAGAGGACTGACTCCAATAGGAGATTGTGGTGCACAGAGCCGGTGCAGATCTGAACAGCCACAAACACTTTCGTAATAACGTCTCAGCGCAAAGTAGCGCTGAGCGCATAAACCAGGACTGAGGAGATCAGGACAGGTAGACAGAATGAACGCTTGCTAGCTAGCGATTACTTAGCGACAGCAAGCGTCCAAAACCAGACAGACTGGAATGAGGCAGCCAATGCGTTGCGGCGATGGCGTGCCTCACAAAGACAGGACAGGAGAGACAGGAAATAGCAGGATCGAGATAGATGAACGTAACACAGATAAATATACAATAAGTATGTTTTCCTAGCGTATTACAATTACAGCTATCAATGAAACTATTCGTAACGTCTGGCTAACATATGTATATATTGGCAATGAACCGATATATGACATAAGCAGGAACTCTGACTAAGACTGAAGTAATACAGGGAACAGGACTCAGAAGGATTCGCTATCTCTTCGCAGAGATGAACGCAATCCACAAACAGGACCAGGAACAGGATTCAGAAGGATTCGTTATCTCTTCGCAGAGATGAACGCAATCCACAAACAGGACCAGGAACAGGATTCAGAAGGATTCGTTATCTCTTCGCAGAGATGAACGCAATCCACAAACAGGACCAGGAACAGGATAACTAGCTCAGCACGGGTGTTCACGATACGCGCAAACTACCAAAACGTGCTGGAAAGCTGACTAACTGAACACAGGAAATAAACAGTTCGTGTACGTATATATCAGCGACACTGATATATTAACGTAACACGAATACAAGGAAAATAACAAAATGCGCAAGTATGCGTATATATTGGCGATGAACCAATATATGACACAAGACAAGCAAGTAGCAACTTCTAGAACAAGAGCAGAACTAGGAGGACTCGCTGACCCCTTCGCAGGAGTCAGCGCAGTCCACACGGACCAGGAACGAGGTGGGGCACGAGCAGAGTAACAGATAGAGTCTGAAACTATGATAGCCCATGAGGCATTGCAGGAAGCAGTTCTTTATACTGAGGTCATCCAATGGGAGCAGACCTGCAGATTCCCACACAAGTGAATGGTAATTAATCACAGGCTGATAGCAGGAAAAGGCAGACAATGATATGCAGCCTGCAGGAAAGGGACCGCCCCTCCACTGCAGCAGACAATGTTTGTTTACACAAAAGCATATTAAACTGTCATAAACTTCAGAGCGACTGCAGATGGAATCAGCAACTAGTTTAAGTGCAAACCAAACTATGCAAGCAAATGCATGTAATGACATTAGAACTGCTTGGTTTGCAATACCAGTGCAGTCAGCAGTAAACGCTGCAGAAGCGATCATAACAGTACCCCCTCCCTTAAACGCGGCCTCTGGACGCCTATGAAAACTGACATATTTCTCCTGAACCACCCAAACCAAAAAATCAGAAGTGGGAAATCCAGCAAACTGATCTGACTGAAAATTCATGAAGGTCGGATCCGTCCGACAAAACCAAATTCCTGAATCAGTCTCACCAAAACTAGACCAATTGGAACCAGAACCTACCGAACCATGCCCGTCAGCACTACAAGC